>NW_015546098.1:400002-402172 GCF_001515605.1 Sinocyclocheilus anshuiensis | reverse complement strand
TCTAAGTTTTATGGGGTCATTCCATAGACATAATGGCTTTTCTACTGTACAAACTGTATTTTTTATCCCCTTACCCTAAACCTACCCCTCGCACAAAACTACAGGCATTTTTACATTTTAAAAAAACATAATTCTGCATGATTTATAAGCTGTTTTCCTCATAAGGACCAAAAAATGTCCCCAAAAGGTCACAAAATTACTGGTATGACTATACTTGTGGAGCCATTTGGTCCCCATAATGTAGGGAATACCAGGCACACACACAAACACACACACACACATACACATACACATACACATACACACACACACACGTGTTGAAACTAAATTGGACGGCTTTCCACACACAGAATCTTAGATTCTCACATACTCCATCTCTGTCCAACATTCACACACACACACAGAGAAACTCAACACTCGCCAAACACTCTGTGAGCAGAGATTGACTTTGATGAGGAAATCAGACTCTGCCTTCAGATTCTGCCGGAATGATCATGCATTGGCAGACAGTTTTATCCAAAGCAACTTACATTACATTAAAGGTTTACTTGTGCAAATTATTAATTCATGCATTACTGGGAATTGAACCGTAATTGTGTGTGTGTGTGTTGTGAGTTATTGGCACCAAACTTTTATATTTGTGAGCATAAACAAATGTGAGTTTCACATGTTAGTTATTTCTGAATATTTTACGAGTCTGCAAGAGTGAGAGGACACACACACTTGTTTTTTCTATCATGATGTGAATATCTATTGTTTTTATACTGAGCTAGGGACGTCAAAAGTACCCATACCACAACTTTGGTACAAAGTTGATACTAAAATAAATAAAATTCTTGTCTTGGTAGGATATTCATGTAAACACGTTTGGTTAGGTATAAGACCTGTGTCAAAATATCAGAGTATAAATGCAGCCTAATGTACTTTCCACTGTCTAGTATGTCATTAATATTCATTTAAATGTCAATATTGACAATGCAAAGAGAAAAATCACTGCTCTCTCCTCTCTCTTTATTACTGATTGTTATTTGAAGCAATGCTGACATACTAAGAAATACTGGTAAAGCTTTACAATAAGGTGTTTAACAGCATATCCATTTATGCAGTGGTATTTAAGTTGATATGGAGAATTATTGGTATTGATATAAAAAATGTTGGTCTCTTGACAACTCTGTACTGAGCTAATGATATTTCCCCTCACACAAGGCATTCTGCATTATTAGATTTTAATTAAGTCATTATTTAGTAGGTTTATTAAGCCATTTTTCCAATGGCTGGTCCTCAGACTTGGCAGAACCCGACCCACCCACACACAGAGAGAAATAAACGCCCTTCCTTCATGGCATTTTCAAGCATAAATTCATAGAATGTGCATTACTCACAGTAGCTGCAATGAGAATAGTCCGTCAAAAAGGCCTTTGGGAAGTTCACTGATTTTATTCCCATATAAAACCCTGAAAGGCAGAAACACAAGGGAACATAAAATAAAAGCAAAGATTAAAGATGTTCATTACCCACCCACACACATAACCATTCATCAGCAACGGTTCCTCCAACAGAGCACAAGATGCACCACCGGTGACGAATCATTTAAACACAAATGAAATAATCATATGGATCCAGATTGATGAGGTAAAATCACAAAAAGCATGTGCACAATAATCTTATTATTATGAATACGATATATCAATCTCATATCATCTCATGTTCATTACTTTATCTTAATGGTCCATAACCCTGCGCAAACTGAGGTTGTGGTAAAAATGGGTGAGGAATATTAGGAAATTCAAGACTAATCTGAAAAAGCCATGCAGGGCTAAACATTTCTTGGCGTTTTTATTTTAGAATGAATAATGGCATTGTGGCGTTGGCTATATGCTGATATCCTACATATGTGCAGCCCACACAGAAAGCGCCACGGATCTGGAACAGTTGTGCTTTTGTATGTTTATTCGTTAAATATTTTGACTGATTTGATCCTTCTTTCAGCTACTAATCAGTGTGTAGCACACATAACTCTGCTTAACAGGCAGATTTCCCCCCAAAATCAGCATCTAAAATGTTCTGTCTGAGCATTCATTTGAAGTATTTCATTACTGTGATGTCACATCAGGACTTGCATGTGTGTGTTCGCTTATGTTTCACATTGGATCACTCTTCTGGCTTGAAG
>NW_015546098.1:396519-399983 GCF_001515605.1 Sinocyclocheilus anshuiensis | reverse complement strand
TCAGCAGGAGAGATTTGCAATGGCTGGCTGGTGTTCCTAAGAGGCTGGTCCGAAGGGAACGAGAGAGAGAGAGAGAGAGAGGGAGAACTGATCCGCCCACTAAGTTCTGGCTCATTGGAACCCGGTCAGTAAAGAAAACCAAAGAAAACACACAGACCAAGCAAGTAGGACATATACATCCCATCCCCCTAAAACACACACATCTGCACACTGAAAATGCCAGGCCAAAACAAATAGCTTAACATATTTGAGCAAGAGCTTATATTAGTGTGTTTCATATTCTAAGGCTTTAGCCATATACAGTAAAAACTTTTTTTTTTCGTCTTTAGTCTTGGAGTTACCAAGCTTACTTGCTTTTTCTTAAATTGGTCATGCTTTAATTTATGAACCGATTTTCACTGTTAACTATGACATTTGCCTCAATAAACTCCTAATTTGCTGCTTATCATAGTAAGTTAGTTGGTAAGTTTAGGTATGGGGTTGGATTAAGGGATCTAAAATATGCTCATGCAGAATAAGCTATTAATATGTGCTTTATAAGTGCTAATAAACAGCCAATATACTAGTAATATGTACGGAGCTCCGCACATGGCATGCAGGAAAAAAATTGTAGGCTAAATCCTGTGCACGATTTACTAATTCATTCCCCCTGATTTGCTAAATCGTGCACAAGATTTATAAATCGAGAGAACTAGTAAATTGTGTGCACGACTTAGCAAATCGAGGGAACGAAATAGTAATCCTATGCACGGTTTAGTACATCGAGGGAACTAATTAGTCAATTGTGCACACGATTTATTTATTTTTTCTTGCATGTCATGTTCGGGGCTCCGTAAATATGCATGCTGATAAGCAACTGTTACTAGTGAGAATTGGTCCCTAAACTAAAGTGTTACCAACAAATCAAATCATTTGAATTCATATAAAATCGCCTGCTTGTAAAATACTTTGTTTTCCTATGAGATCAGTACTATTCATTTATTTATTTATACAACTTGTTTTAAGATGGCACCTTTAAAACTGTACGTCTATTGAAATGACAAGTGTCCCGTATGTTTGACTCTGACTCTACAGGGATTTATCTGTTCTGTTCTCTAAAAGCTTGAATGAGTCAGATCATCAATAATTGAAGAATGGAAGCTTAATGTAACTCTTACATTCTCTTCTCACGCACACACACAGATATACATAGATACTCACAGAGAATTCAAAGATCGGAGACCTTGAAAGGAGTCTGAAGCCAGTTCGGTTATTTGATTATTACTCAAATCTCTGAGAAAAAAAGAAGAAAGTTAGAGAAAAATGAGGAATAAGTGTGTAATTATGTATGTATGTGTGCTCACATGGACACACTCACATTCTCCGCAGGCGTTTGTAAGGTGCGAATGCTCCTGGCGGAATAACCTTGATGGAGTTCTGCTCCAGTCGGCTGTGAACAGAGAGAATAAACCAGATCAACAAATGTAGGGAACGTGGCAGAGGGAATAATCCAGGTGAATGATGGCCACTGACAGCACTATTGAGAAGCTATTGGAAAAGTATGAAAATGATGGGCGATGACGGGTTCGGAATTTTTTCGTAATCTCGGACATTAAATCTGAGTTTAAAGTCTGTTTTTGTAATACAGAAATTTAACACAATGAGAGGGGTACCAAGACAAAAGAGGGGGGAAATCAATGTGACAGGCACAAATGTGAGATTAATGTCAATATCTCGGAGATGAATCTAATCACAGCTGTGTCTGTTTGCTGTAGCTCCAGTTTGAGGTAGTGCCCATGTCTGGAAGAGTGTGTGCTTGTGGGATTTGGTCAGACTAAAAACAAATCCAACATCTGTGTTCCATGAAAAATTGAATTATAAACACATTGACATTTTAACATGGCCTTAAAAGTGCACTCAGTGTTTTCTTGCAGTAAAGCATTTACCCCTTAGGAAAAGAACAGTACTTATTGCAGATGAGATAAAGACTCCAGTTATATTAGTAGCAAAACTGTTGTATTTTACATGAAGTCGGTCACATCATAAGGCCGCCGGTCACCTAATGGAGCCGTCACACTTTATCTGAATAACCTCCCTCTTATCAGATACGAGATATGATATGAGAAATAACTGAATGTCTTTGGAAGTCTGTTACCCACTCTAAACAAAAAAATAAAGAGATCATCATGATTTTTTTCCTCATTATTGTCACTCTTGACACATTATAGTTCACAGTTGCGATGTTATTTCTCGTAATTCTGACTTTAAATCTCACAGATGCGACTTTATTTCTCACTGTGTCTTTGTATCTCAAAATGCAACCCAGGCTCATGGAAAACACGTACTTTTAGTGACGTTTCTGCAACATATTACTATATGCAACATATTATTATAATATTCTGCGATATTACATACCTTTATGGAAGGTAAGTGAAATGTCTGGTGAGTGGTGCTAAAATGCACGTTCAATACGTGATGACCACGTTTTTATTACATTGCTTCAGGCAAGTAAACCCAACCCTAAACCTACCTGATAGTGTTAACGATAGCTAAAGTGATATAAAACCCATTCGCTGATGCAGTCGTGCTGTTTTAACTTCCTTATACGAGGGTTTGAGCTGTTTTGTTGAACTGTAGTTTCACAGGATTCGAACCGTAGCGTATACTGTATCGAGTGAGCTACCGAACAAACCTACTGTGTTAGAAAACCCATACATATGAAGCTGGATATGTGACGCTAACGTTCAAAATTATCAGTTTTCAATTCTCACAGCATGTTAAAATTGTTTTGAAGTCATAATATCAACAATATTGTCATAATGTCGACAATAATATGAAGACATAATATTGTGCAAGGAATTGTGAGAAAATTAGGCTTTCTTAATCAAAACTCTGGACCTGTAAATCATACTTTGTGTGAAAAGGAATAAAAGTTTTACTGCCTCTAGTGTTCATTTCAACTGGAAACTGATTTGTACAGTACATATAGGTAAGTTTTTTGAGTTTTGCAGAAACGCAGATAGAGGCATGTATTTCCAATAGGCCTGGCTAGTCAAAATGTGACATTATATCTCACAATGTGATTATATCTCACAATTGCAAATGTACATCTTGTTCCTTACTTCAAACTTTTTCTCACAATCACCTGTTTTATTTTTTACTCTTTATGGCAATAACAGGTTTCCATACGTGGCTGCTGGCTAACTACTGTATTTCTACAATCATAAAACAAAACTGATGCTTTGGTGTGAGTGCACTTTTGAACAAACACACATGCGCACACAAATCCAAATAAAAACCTGAAAAGAAAGTATTTTAAATTGTAAAAATTGTACATTTGAGCTAATTTAATTTTCATTAAATGCGGGGTTAGAGAGTCGGACTTGTAACCCAAAGGTTGTGGGTTCGAGTCTCAGAGTGCAAAAAATGGCTGCTCACTGTTCTGGGTGTGTGTTCATGGTGTGTGTGTGTGTGTGTGTGTGTGT
>NW_015546098.1:390520-396492 GCF_001515605.1 Sinocyclocheilus anshuiensis | reverse complement strand
TGTGTGTGTGTGTGTGTTTACTACTCACTGCTGTGTGTGTGCACTTGGATGGGTTACATACAGAGCTCAAAAGCTCAAAACATACAGAGTATGGGACACCAGACTTGGCTACACATCACATCATTTTCACTTTCTTTACAAAAATGCAATAAAAGACAAATTAACATCAGCTGTAGTTTTCCTACCTGCCAAGTCAAGTAATAAGAATCATAAATATATTATTCATTCAGTAGTCCAGCATTCAACATATAGCAATGCTTATTTATATCGTCTCGCCTTCTCGCTGTCTCTCTCAAGATATCTGTTCTTCTCTTTGACAGCAAATATGTCATAAATCAGATAAGCTCTCCAAAGTTGACAGGGCATGAAAATCAGGCTCCCACATAGGTGGACGAACACACACATACACACACATTTCATTCAACCGGAGCCAAATGAGATAATCCGACTCATCTGCCAAGGCCCTGCATGCAGCTTTCAGAGGAAGAAAAACGAAGGGATGACAGACAGAGCAAGAAGGGAAGAAAAATGATAGACAACGACCCTGGCAGTGAGAGGCACAATAATTTAAAAAAGATGTGGCGTCTCAATCCAGGCCCCGTTGGCAGAGTGTTGGCCCACAGAAGAGATGCCATTGATAAAATAAATCCATTTCCACACTGAATTAATGTGCATGACTTCAGCATGGCCTCGTAGTTAAAATATTTGATACAGATACAACTCTCACTGTGTGTGTGTGTGTGTGTTTTTCAAAACGCTTATAAATCATACAGAGTGAGTTTTTTTGAGAAAGTAAAAATGCACAAAGGGGGTAGGTTTAGGTGTAGGGCAATAGCACATACAGTTTGTACAGTATAAAAACCATTAAGCCTATGGAATGTCCCCACAATTCACAAAAACAAACATGTGTGTGTGTGTGTGTCTGTGTGTGTGCTCCTCACTCACATCTCAGTGATGGTTTCTGGCAGGCTGGTGGGTATTTCAGTCAGTCCTTTCCCTCGGCAGTCCACTACATTATTACTGCAGGTGCACAGCTCAGGACACTGCAGCACACTACAGGACGAGTGTGACTGGGGCCCTAAAACACACATACAGACAGATGACAAGGATGCAGGGGTGTGTGCTACACAAAGGAAGGCTGAGTCTAAAGGTTGAATTAAATTAAAAAACTTCCTCAAGCAAAAAGGTTGTGAACTTCATATTGCAACTAAATGCAGTTTGAAGTAATGAAACGTTTTTGCCCACGTTATTTCAGCACAAATAACTTGCCTTCACTGAAGTCTTGAAAGCATGAGCAAAGAAAGAGAACAGCCAAAAAATGGACAGAATATGAAAGCTTTGACAAAACAAAACAGCAAATTCATGTATTTATTCTCTTTATTCTCACAATCTCTTATCGCCTACAAACAAGCCACACAAATAAAACGCACACAAACTTACCTGTACACATAAACTCTTTCTTCTGAACCTCAGCAATGTTGTGGCCCCTCAGGGAGGGCGGAGCCATACACTGTGTGTAGAGGCCAAGGCGGGGCCTCTGTCTCAGCCAATCAGAGAGCCAGGCCACATGACAATCACACAGCAGACTATTTGAGTGCAGACGACTAGAGAAAGAAAGAGTAATTTGAAGGTCCGATGGCAGTCTAAACTGATATGTCGAAAAAACCTGTGTCCATGTGTGTGAGAGAGACATGTGTGTTCATGTTCATTAATTACAGTCTTTTACTTGCAGACAATGTGCAAACACACACAGGGATTTCTCTGTTGACTCTGGTGTTTCTGTGTGGTCAGCATCTTTAGGAGTCCTTCCCTTAACAAGATTAATGTTACAACGAAACTTTAACCATATTTAGTTGCAGTGCTAGGTAGATTACTTACTAATTGTAGTCAATTACTGATTACAAATTACATGACGAAAACTGTAGTTAATAAAATAATCTGGATCTGAATCGAATCATTTATTTTTTCTCTTGAAATAAATTGGTAACTATGACAACAGTTTTATTTTAGCATTATTCATATACTTATAATATCTATTAATATTTTGAACAACCTTTTTTCAGTTTTCATTTAAGTTCTATTCATTTCATAATGTGCTTCTGTCATTTATAAGGTATTTTATTATTATGTTTCTTTTATTTAGCTTTAAAACATTTTTAAGTTTTAGTTTTAGTATTTGTAGCACTTCAACTTATTTCAATTAGTTGCCATGACATTATTCCTTATTTTCATTTAAGTTTTTTTATGTTTTTCATCTAATAATTATATTTTATTTTATTTCAGTATTATTTAAATCAGCAAAAATTATAAAAAAAAAAAAAACTTTTAGTTTTAGTTACCTTTTTAGTTTTTTGTAACCACAGTATAGGACGATTTACTAGCAATCTATCATTTGATAGGGGAAAATGTCTGACCTTTCACACTAGCCAAGTATGTTTCATGGTCTTAATGGCCTTTCTCATCTTGGCATTCACTGGCTTTCCATCATCTATTGCTGACGTTTAGCTAACAAGGACTAGAATGCCAATATAGCAATTATCTGCTTTAGCTCATCATTTAAATGGGATTAAATCATGATCGCACACAAAGGACTCCAATCTACAAAATGTATGCTAATGAAACATACATATTAATGTGGTTATTACACCCTATTACCCCATAATCACACTTATTAAGGGCCAGCATGATAAGTGCTGGATAACATGCCAACGACAGTCTGAAGAACTGGTTTAATGCAGTTTGTGTGTGTGTGTGTGTGTGTGTGTGTGTGTGCGTGTGTGTGCGTGTGTGCGTGTCAGATACTCACAATGTCCTAAGCTTGGGCATGTGATTAAAACTGGCCACTGACAAACGAGATATATTGTTGTTGTTCAGTGTGCTGAGAAACAAAGAAAGAGAAAGATAATCACAAACATATATAATAATAAGGGATAGTTCACCAGATGAAAGTGAATGGTTACCACAGCTGCCCCTGGTTCCCATTTACTTTCACTGTATAAAAAAGAGCATCTTAGACATTATGCTAAATAACTCCTTTGATGTTCTGCACGAAAAAAGTGCTTTGGAATAGACTAGTTTGTTCTTAGGAAGAGTGAGTGAACTATCCTTTTAATGTTTTCCTATTACAATAATCCATACAGAATCTTTTACAGATGATTTGACTTTTTTTTTTTGCAGTATATCAATATGCCTTCATGCATGTGTGTGGTTATATGCAGGGAACCACTTTATAGATGCACATCTGCTCTTACACAATACAGCTCATAAACCGTCTTCTGTCGGTTTTGTCACAAAACATCATCAAAATAATCCTAGTAAAATAATCTGACACAATCCCATTTATCTGTCTTGATTCCATTCTCTCTAACAGGATAATTCCACTGATCCCACTTTAAAAAGCAGATATGCATTTTATACAATCGTTCAACACTCAGCAGGCACGATCTGACAGCAGAACACGGCATGTCGTCTACATACAGAGAAATCCATACCAACTTAACATGAATATATAATTTTTTAATCGCAATTTCAATCTAAAAATCAAAGTTTCTGGAACAGTCCCTCAAAACCGGTGTGGCCCTGCTTTGACCCACGTCTAATACGACCATGATATCTGAAAAGATCTCTGCAGTGGCTTTAATTCACCAGAACACAATCACGCAAGTTCACACACACATACACACACACACACACACACACACGCACTTACAGTACTTCTAGGTCCCGCAGAGCTCTGAACGCTCCGTCTTCAATGCAGGAAATCTGATTATAGTCCAGCTGCCTGAGAGAGAAAAAGACAGAGAGAAAATGTTTGAAGATGATGCTGTCGGTTCTTCTGTTTGGTGTTCAATGATTATGGAAATAGAATAATACACTCTCAGAAACACTACTGATCCTTACTAAAAAAACAACAACACATACATCCTTCACTCTCCTGTTCTTCAATGTTTTTTTCTCTCACTCATTTTGCTGTCAGTCTTCCTCCCCCATCACTGTTCTTCACTTTCCAGCCTTCTCAGTCTGTCTGCTGTGCTCTCCTCCACTATTGTCTACCTGCACTGCCCACTCCTCCCACATACGTGTGTGTGTGTGTGTGTGTGTGTGTGTGTGTGTCAGTATGCCTGGGCATCTCATTAAAGCACACAATCATTAATTCAAAGCTCTCTTTCTCTCTCTCTTTCGCACATAGATACAGAAGACTCACAAGTTTTTGATCTCAGTAGCTCCTCTGAATGCTTTTCTGGGAATCCCCTGGATCTGATTTTCACTCAGGTCTCTGGTAAATAAAGAAAGAGAACATTAACAATCATAAGCAGTTCTAAAGACAGACACATGCTAGAGTGATCTGCAGTTCACTTTAAAGTAGAGTGTACACTGAATTGTTTCCCTTCGCTGTTGTTTTGTACAATAAATGCAAAGGCAGACTGAGACATCAGCTGTCACAATGTACAACATACATCTTAGTTTAGCCAAAAATAAAAATTGTCATCATTTACTCATCCTCATGTCATTTCATAACTGTATGACTTTCTTTCTTCCTTGCAACACAGAAGGCATGTGAGTGAAGAAGATGTGAAGAATGTTCTGTTCTGCGTTTGCCATAATAATAAATGGGATTGAAGCTTTCAATCATCAGAAATTGTGTATCATAAAGTGAAGTATTATAAAAGTGGTACATATGATTTCTCATGATGAGAAGTCTTCGGAAGCCATAAGTTGATAAATCAGACTGATTAAATCATTTCAGTGGATTAGTTCAGTGGTTGTCCAAGACAATATTCGAAGGTCTAATCTGAAAAGTCCCTCTGGTAATTAAAAAATAAATTAATAATAAATAAAAATATGTAAATAAATATAAAATATGATGTCAGTTGAATACATCCTTATATTTACTGTTTTAGCATTTTAATGAAGATCATTGTAATATAACTAAGTGCAAGGGAACCCATAAAATATCCTCTAGTGGATACTTTTATTGCTCTTTTGTATCATCTTTGAAGCTCCAAAGCTCCAATTCCTATTCATTGTAACTGTATGAAACTTTTTCAAAATTTCTCCTTTTGTGTTCCATAAAAGAAAGAAAATCATACAGGTTTAGAGTGACAGGAGGGTGAGTGAATAATGACAAAATGTGATGGAAACAGCTAAGACTGATGATTTCACCCTACGACAAAATAAATGATTCACAAATCCTGAAATTTGTCTCAAAACTCATGTGCCCTGCAGCTTAGATAAATGGTCAATATGAAAAAGAGGAGAATCAAGGAGAAAAATCAAGGAATGATATAATTAATCACTCCAGCAAAATCCTCCGGTGTAAAATCCACACATAACTAATAGCCTTGTGTTCAAACAAGACCTAAAAAGAACACAATCACTCATAGTATTCAGCATTCACAGACATCTGCAGACACTGTCAGCGGGAGAAAATAAACAACAAAAGAAAAAGAAAGCAAGAACAGAATTAAATATTCCCCTTTTCAAATTAAACAGCTGCAAGATCAAACGCAACAAATATGCATGCACACAGTTATGATGAGACTAAACAAACATTTCTAACTGAAGTCCCAGGTTCTTCAGGCATCAGAACAGACATTTAAACAGCCTGGGTAAGTCTTCAGCGCTCTTTAAAAATGTCATCCTGACATGACCTGAGCGTGAACTGAATGGGAATCGTCTTTAATCAGGTTCATCTGTGCCTGTACAGGACGCCGACACCAATCTGTGTGCGCATTTATAAGATCAAACGTACTTCTGGATTACAGTGCAAACATTCCAGCTGTCACCCAGATGAGAGCGAGATGGATTCAGGCACAGACAGTCAAAGCATTTAAACCAAACAATTAAAAAACCTGTTCCCAGTTCAGCATGGCGGCTAACATTGCCATAAAGCACCACACACACGCACAAAGACATGGTGGGAGGTGGGCTAGACAACCAGGGAGGCTCACACACACACACACACACACACA
>NW_015546098.1:385701-390493 GCF_001515605.1 Sinocyclocheilus anshuiensis | reverse complement strand
GGCACACACACACACACACACACACACACACACACACACGTATATACAACTTCAGTGGCAGCACAGAGTGGAACACCCAGGAGGGCATCGAGAGCAGAGAAACAGAGAATAAAAGAGAGAGACAGAGGGTTGAATGATGACCCCTGAGCACCTTTAGAGGAAGTGCTTCACTCGCTCTCTTCCTCTTTTCAATAAAAGAACAAAAACTAACAGAAGCTTAATCCCTGCTTTCATCCCGCTCTCTGTCCTTCACTTTCTGTCACTTTCACTCTTTCTTTTCTCCCGTTGTGGGGAAAAAACTCATATAACACCAAAAAAATCAATCAATGTGTTTCTCTCTGTTATCATACAGTGTGAATGAATAAAATGAAGAGTTATGAAGAGCCCACCTGCACTAATTATAGCTATCAATTAACTTCCTTTCAATGAATATCAATTATCATAACCGCCACTGTTTTTTTCAAGGGGTCACATGATCAGATTTTAAGTCCCGGTCACATGATCAAATCTCCATTCAGGGGTTCCCAAAGGCTGATCTTTGCACCCTTGGAGTGTGCATGCATGTGGGTTCCTGTGTGTGCGTGTCTCCGTAGGGGGTGACTTTAATGAAGTGTCTTCCCTCATGCAAAGCAGACTCTCAAAGACAACCGTCTCATTTATAGACGTGCACCCGCACACACATACACACATAGCATGAGACCCTCACAGATCGTGAATAGCCAGTTCAGCTAGCCAGACCTGTCAGTCAAATTCCTCAGCCGTCAATCATAATGGGAGACAGACCCTCAGTCTCCAAAAACAAGACACTGACCGTGTGTGTGTGTGTGTGTGTGTGTGTGTGTGTGTGTGCGGCAAGGTCAGGCCAGACAGAGATAGATTGTCTGTCTGTTGAGGGCTCTATTCATTTTCATGTGTGGCACATGACAGCACCAATCACAGAGCCGCAGGATTTAAATGAAAATGCCAGGGAGACAGACAGGTATTTATAATATCAAAAATATTCAATACACACACACACACTTGTCTGCATGTAGCCGCAGTGATGGATTTCATCTTCATCCACTAGGGGTCAGTACAATCTTTCCAGCATGGACAACTATAGACAGACACCAACATCTGATAAATGGTTTTGTTTAGGTTTACTTGTGTCTATTAAGCTTGTAAAGATATTACAGATGCCAACGACTCAGAAATATATTAACATTGAATAAAATCAGTCAAAATTAATTCAAATACAATTAAACTATTAAAAATGACAGAAGGGTAATTCAATGAAATACTATCAAAGCTGGTGGCTGGGGTTTTTCTTTTGATGTGTTTTTATTTCTTTTAGGTAGCTTAGAGGGTATCAGCTTGGCTATTTTTGTTTGCTAGTTTGGCCTGGTCGAATTCTGAAGTCGATCTCTTCGTTTCTGAGTTTCTTTGTTATATGTAAATAAATCTATTTTCTGTTTGGCATTAACTCATCGTGAGTGAGCATCCTTTATTTATGTTTCGGCTGACGCTATATAATGTCTATATATATATATATGTTTGGCTGATTAATTTTCATTAATGCGGCATGACTTTCGGCCTGTATTTGTAACTGATTTGCTGAAAGGCTAAGTTTGCTCGAGTCACTATTAAGTTCCATCCACTGCGTCTAAGGCTGTTTTTGGGGGATGGGAAACCGAGAATGTTGTCCCGAGCCCTGTGACGAGGGGGGCCCACTGAAGTGCACTATGCTATAGCCTTCTTATTGGAAGAAGGGGCCCACCGATTAACATTTTGTCCTGGGCCCCGAGACTTTAAGTAACTGATTGGCAAAGCACTCTGCTTGGTCTTAAAGTTGCTGTTTTACATGGATGCTTGCCTTTTTTCTTTTGCACTGTGGCTAAGCAAAACAACACTGTTAAAACACGAAATGTTGTTTATATCCTAATTAGTTTGTGGCTGAATAAACCTGGATATTCTACAAAAATGAGTCTACCTTACCACGTAGTGCTCAACAAATAGAGAGAGGAAAAAAGGAAGGAAAGAGAGGGAAGAGTAAACTGATAGGGCAGAATGAGTGGAAAGTGAGAGGGAGAAACAGACAGATGGAGATGCCATCACATCCTTGAGCCTTTGATAGCAAACATTACATTACCGCCAGTATGACGAACCAGAAACAACACTATCTCACCAAATGCCACGATAAGCACGCAAACATCAGAGCTGGAAGTGTTTGGATTTGCTTGGACAGCATCAGAAACGGTTATTTCACTCAGACGGCGTGTGTAGAGATTTTAAGTTTGAGCCAGGGTGAAACTGTCCCAGATATGAGTCTCTCAATCTACTGCCAATTCGCAAGTTGATGAATTCTGCATTTGTACACCATCTTTCAAGGCTTTTATTTTTCTTTCTTCACATTCAATTTTTTTTTTCATTCCTTATCAGGTTCGCTTCAGTTATATTAATCACCTGATTTTTGCCAATTTGAGATTATTGACATTGGCTGATACACATTTTGCAATTTCTTTGTGTCAGTTCCAATTTTTTAATTGAATTTTGAGTAAATATTGTGTAGAATTTAAAGTTGCAATGACAATTCACCCTATTTTGAACATATAGATCTTATTGTGAACATGCATGTTTCAATGTTTTGTTTGTTTTGGACCTCATAATGTTTAAGCAAAATGTCATAACTGGATCTGCCGATGAAAACAAACTTCTCTAATAATTTACTCCGCTTAAACCTCATCCCTCTACAATTGACCACATTCATTTTTGAGTGCAAAATCCTCATCTTAAAGTCTAATTAACAACCGACAAATTTTTTGATAATGCATATCACTTTGATGTACGTCACGGTATGGACTTTAATATAATTTGTCATTTGTGAGTTTGTTCTTTCTATATGGTAGTTGGGCTCCGCTGAGACGCATTGATAAAAACACTGAAAATGCATTAGTACTCTGTGAGTGTGAATGTGTGCTTCACACTTTCTCTCTCTCTTTAACATCCAGTGGTGTTAGGGAGACCACCTGTCATCCATGAAAATGTCATGCACACACACACACACACACACACATTAGCAGATGTTAGAGGGATCTGTGAAGAAATGAGCACCGATCATTTGCTTTCCCCTGAGAGGCTCATTAGGGAGGTGTTTATGAACTGGAGGCATTCAGCACTCATCTTGTAAGCCTGGCTCTGAGGGCACACACTGCCCTCCTTCTCACACACACACACACACACACAAATGCAGACTGAAATATTGGTGAGGTGGGCATTCACCAGTCATATAAACTGGTTTAAGTTGTAGTAAAAAAAATTCACACTAAAAGTTTGGGAAGCAAACCCAGGTTATATAATCAATATAATGGTAAAAGGACAAGTCATGGAATCAGTGATAGATTCATAATGACCTGAAATAAAGAGAAATGAGTTAGGGCTGGGCAATATCAGTGGGATATCAGTGAGATACTGCATATAAAATGCTGAATGACAACAGCAGATACACATTAAAAAAGTAAATAAAAACCATATGCTTGCTTGAGAAAAGAGAGTCGCATCAAAAAAGCCACTTTTAAAGTCACTTAAAAACAATTCACTCACAGAAGAAAACATGTTGCGCTAGTAATTCTGAAATGTCAAAGTCTTGATCAAAATGAATGGCTACTATTACTTTCCAGAACTCGCACCCTTTTGCTTCCAAACATAAGGCATCTGCTGCTGACCACAAAAAACATGAAGTTCATCACAGTGTAACACTCTAAGCCAAAGGTAATTTATTACATTTATTAATAGAGCCACAGCAGCTATTTTTCCAGTGGCAACAACTTCATTTCCTTTTCCGGAATTTGACGATTTTGGGTTTTTGAACAAATGGAATGGAAACGCTGCTTTATTCATCTATTGTTTTTCTGAGTTATATTGTGCATAAATTAAATTTGAATCCTGGATGGAAACAACTATTACAGCAAAGCCGATTCAAAAAGTTGAATGCAAAAATTAAAATAAAAATGTACTTTAACAAATCAAGGCATGTATATTCACGATTGTTTTATTAAATGAATAAAGAATATTTGATAATTAATTATTTTTATTAATTATTATATAATTAATTATTCTAGCAATGTAATAACACATTTAAAAAAACTTTTTTTGCTCTTAAAACGCAAGTCACGAGACACTAATCTGATAACACACTCTTTAAGGTAAATAAAAATCACTTTAAATTCATTACTTTATGTTGTTGAATAATCATGAGAAGATTGTGCATCCATTCCTACACTGAGTTCAGGGTCAAAAAGTCAGAGTGACTTCAGTGTGTGTGTTTATGTGAGAGAGCAGGATTTGATTGTGCCAGTGTGGGTGCACACAGACAACCACTAACTTTCCCACAACCACTTGTTTTCTCTCCGTCTCTGTCTCTCTGTGTGCCATTCTCTCTGACTCGTTCTCTTTCTGTCTCTGTCGGTCTATCTGTTGCTCTTTCTCTCTCTTTAAGACACACAGATCGAAACAATTGAGACAAAGAAACACTCGAAGATGAAAGACAGGAGATAGTAACTCTATCCCCCCCCCCGTCTTTCTCTAAATCTTTTCAAGATGTTTTGAGTCTCATAGCTATTTGCCGTAGATTCCAGCAGACGGTGTATATATGTGTGTGTGTGGGTGAGTCAAACTGAAATATTCCTGTTCAAATACAGACGAGGCCTCAATGTTGTCTTTCACACACCCGCAAACTTTAGTCACGACCAATGGCTACACACACAGCTGCTTGAGTCCATCTGTCCTTTCCACACACACTCACACACTCACACAC
>NW_015546098.1:365879-385383 GCF_001515605.1 Sinocyclocheilus anshuiensis | reverse complement strand
ACACACACACACACACACACACACACACACACACACACACACACACACACACACACACAGAGAGTTAAGCCCACATTTCTTCAGTGGGTCGCTTTAAGGATGTGTCCGTCAGAACTGTTGATTTTGGAGCTTTAGGGTTCAGTTTCTCAAACACACACATCGAGTGAGTAGATGAGTCCAAATTCAGATTCTCTGTAATCTACAATTACAAAATATGGATTGAAAATCTCATAGCGAACAGAAAGAGAGCAGGAGGGATACGGTGTGGTTTTCCAGTCACACTCAATCTGCCAGCGGGAATTACATACAGCCGTCGAGGATTTCCTTCTGTAATTTACTGCTTAACGATCACAGCAGTTTGTGTGTGCGTTTGCACGTGTACGTGTGCGCCTTGCATTTGTAATAGCAGGTTGCGAGTCAGCCTTACCAGAAGTTTCCCTCGGCTTAAACCACCATGAACCAATCAATAAAACTCAGCCCAGAGCAGCTGTTAAGATGTCAGCTTTACATATCTGATTACATTACATATGAAACACAGTCAACATTATCATCTGTGTGACCTTTCCCATAGTTCCACTCTCATACGAGTTCATCAGGAACAAATAATCATGGTTGAAGGGAGATTTTGTTTGAAGGCTAATGGAAGGTTCTGTTAACGCCTGACCAAGCCATAAAGCATAGCAGAAGAGTCCTGCCGTCCTGTGCAGTATTCCTCATGTCTAAACTGCATATAGACACTTCGGCGGATCGTAAAGACGCTGATTTACTGCCTCATTTGAATGTATTCAATGACTTTAGTACAGTTTACAGTGTTTTATATTTTTGAAATACGCTTTCTCTCGGTGATGCTCATTTTTCCTGCCTGCTTTGTGGTCGAAATTCTTGTCATGGGATTTTCTTATTGCAATTTCAGATGCTCGTGCACACATGCAGGAGGTTACGTATGTCAGTGTTGAGGCCAAAATAAACACACAAATAAAATGACGCAAACTGCACGTCGAATTCAGAAAGTCTTGCAGTAAGCAGTAAACCACCTTCTAACCCAAATGCAATTTGAGAAATGTATTACAATGTAATTACAATGTAATAATGTAATATGCAAATTTGATTGAGAGAAAAAAGTTACATATGCCTAAAAACATGGTAAATCCTGGCACTGTTATGTCAAACTACTCAAAAACTGCCAAAGGTAAACTTCCTTTTAATTCAAATAAATGTTCCTAAATGTATTACAATGTACTAATACGCTAATTTGCTATATACCATGGTACTGAATGGTTACCATATTTATGTACCATGATGGTTATGCCAAAGAATAACATACTTTAAATAAAATTGATAGTATTAAAAAAACATGTTATTTCTATGGTGCATACCCTAAACAAACATGGTAAACACTGCCACTGTTCTGTTAAAACATATCTGAGCATGTACAGACACACACACTAAAGATGCAGGTCAGACATTTTAAACTTTAATAACAAACTCCAACAGAGAAACCTGTGTAGACTGTGGGATCAAATTACCATGAACTACACAAGTGGGTCTGTTTGATTGTCTTTGAATGATAAATGTTCCACTACATAATTCATACAATTAAAAAAAAAAAAAAAGGAATGTAAATGTGCCAGTGCAAACACATATGCATAAATACACACTCACACAAACACACACTAACACGCTTCAATGGAAAATCCCCTGACTTCACAACATTTAAATTTAAAACCATGAAAACTCACACGTAAGTGTGTTTGCTTTCATCAGTGCAACATGGAGGAACACACACACACACACACACACACACACACACTTCAGTCATGGCAGGAGGTTTATTAGAGTCAATGCTATTGATGTGAATGAAGTCATTAAGAGATCAATTATTCACGCCTCATTTGATTCCTATGGACCACCGTACTCCCCGAAAACATGTTTCCATGACAGCAAGAAAGCACAAAGACAGGAATTCAATATATACTCCAACCAAAACACACAAACATTCACACATACTTGTATGCAGCCTATAACACATCTATATGAGCAAACACACACATAGACGCAAACACTGTTTTTTTTCTTCACATGAACCTGCCTTTTTTTCTTTTTGCCGAAACAAAAGTTAAACAAAAATGTGTTTGTGTTTGTTTAAGGTATGCATGGGAATTGGAAGTTACAAGACATATGTTTTACAGCCTAATACAGTGTGTGTGTGTGTGTGTGTGTGTGTGTGTGTGCACACACACACACACACACACACACACACAGTCCACCCGCAGGCCATACACAATGATTGTACTGTATGGTGAGGCTGCCATCACAATAGAACTGCAGAAGCCTTTGTGCATCTGTCAACCCCTGTCTGACTATCTTAATAGATCACACACTCAGAGAGAGAGAGAGAGAGAGAGAGAGAGATTGCAATAGCAATATTTGTCCATAGTTTTAATTTTGCATTGGAGAGAATAGGAAAGGAAATGAGTGGAGGTCTATTAAAAGCTTGAGATAGTTTGAGTGTTTATTTTGACAGTTTCAATTCAATCCACCTCTAATAACGCACTCATATCCATAAGCTCAAACACCATTTTAAGTCATCTTCACAGGGCAGAAAAGATTTCTAACACATCTGTGAGACATAACATTCTCATATGAACTGAGCAAAGCTGAAACACAAAACAGTGAGGTAATGTTGGTTCTTGCAGGGATGGACAGAGGAGTGAATATGGATGGGCAAGTGAGAGCTGTACCTACTAAAATAAGTAAAAATTAGTTTCAGCTTACACTAACTTGTCTGTAATTAATTAGCAGCTGTATAGGTCTTTTCTATGGAAGCACCGTTTCCGCCAATGAAAAAAAATAAAAATAAAAAAAGGTAATTGTGACTTTTTATCTCACAATTCTGACTTTTTTTCCCTCACAACTGCAAGTTTATATCTTGCAATTCTTACTTTATTTCACTGAATTGTGAGTTTATATCTTTACAGCATGCAATTACGAGTTACAAAGTCAGAATTGTGAGATATAAACTCACAATTATTAGAAAATAGTCATTTTTTCCCTCAGACTTTGTAACTCGAGTTTATATGTTGCAAATCTGACTTTATAACTCTCAATAAAGATTTTATTTCTCACAGTTCTGACTTTATAACTTTGAGAAAAAAGTCAGAATTGTGAGATAAAAAGTTGCAATTTTTCACTGCATGAAAAAGTGTGGTTATTGATGTTATTTTAGATTCAAAGTTTCCAAAGTAATTTGCTTACCTATTATTGTTTAATTAAATAAAAAATTATACATATTTTTATTACATTTACTGTATTTTTCTTCTAGCATTGACTAGTCACTATCATATAAAGCAGTATCATTTATTTTATTCTCATTATCTTTCTTGAAAGAAAATTTTAGTACAATTTATATTTATTTATTTACGTAGAATTACTAGAATTAGTAGAATTTTTTATTTACTTATTAGAATGGGCAAAAATGACTTGCAGCAAGAGTTTTCCTTTTGTTAGTGTGTGATATGAGTGATAATGTCAGCGCTGGAATATGAAGATTTAACAATGAAATTAAAATGAACCCTTATCTGTTTTATACATGTGTGTTATAGATCTTACTGTGAATGTGTCATGTTTAAAAAAGTAATTCTGACCTTAAATTTTTTCATTAAAATATCATATCTCGATCTTCTGGTGAAAGCGACAGACTTCTCTCTGGTGACGTACAGTATATGATTTCTCAAATCACATAGTCTGCTTAAACTCCATCCGTCCACAGCTAACCGCAAACTTGCATTCATTTTTGAGTATAAATGCTCCAGATACACTGCAGATATGACATATAGTTGCATCTTTGTTCATGTGGGATTTGACAGTATATGATTTCTCAAATCACATAGTCTGCTTAAACTCCATCCGTCCACAGCTAACCGCAAACTTGCATTCACTTTTGAGTATAAATGCTCCAGATACACTGCAGATATGACATATAGTTGCATCTTTGTTCATGTGGGATTTTAATTAGAATCTTAGAATTTGAATTGGAAGCTTACATCTAGACCAACTAATCATTATATTTTGAGTGAATTTAAAATGGAATATAGTTTTATTGGATATGGATTTTCCTTCAATTCTATTTCCTCTCATAATGACTTCTCTGCTTCATATCCAAACGGCCACCTCAGGATGGCATTCTAGTAATGCCACTGGGGACAAGTAGACATTGAAAGTTTTTGTGTGTGTGTGTGTGTGTGTGTGTGTTAGTGGTTTAAGAGGTCATTCCTCTGCATACGATTAATTTTTTCAGTTTAACACATTAAAAATATTTAACGCAATTAACGCAGAGGTGGGGCTAGGTTTGGCCACCCCACTCACAACTGTTAAAGAATTGTGTTTAATTTAGACACAGAACGTCTTGTGTGTGTGTGTGTGTGTGTGTGTGTGTGTGTGTGTTAGTGGTTTAAGAGGTCATTCCTCTATGTCTTATATGAACTGAAAGCTGAGCATCTTAAAAAACCCTCAAAAGCTGGAAGGCAAATTGGCGCTCACTTCAGCTGCTCTTTTACTTTTCTCTTCTCCACTCTCTCCATCTCCCTCTTAAAACATGGCCCTCAGTCATGCGTTTATAGAGCGAGAGAAAGACCTGGTGTGAGTGTGTGCGATCGTGTCCTCGGGTCGCACCGATAAAGGCTGCGTCTGTGAAAGAGCGCTAGCTTTAGTGTGTCTAAAAACATATTGACTGGTGAAAGATACCATCCGCAATCACAGAAAGCCAATAATGCACGTCAAACAACCCCATAGCGCTGCAGTCTGTACTTGCTCCTAAAGATTATTCACAGTTGGCGGGTTGCTCTTTTTCCAGTTCTGTCCATCAGACATAAACTTCAATAAACAGTCAGTCACCACTGTCTGTCAAACACAAATATTTGCCTAACCACACCCACATCTCCAGAGCAGCTAGACACATGGTGGAGTTTTATTACACCAAACCAAAGAAAGATCAGATCCATTTGTGCTTTCAGACGCAACATTCAGTAAAATACAAATGACTCATCAATAACTCCCCATACATGTCTGCCAACAGACAGATGTTTGCTTAGCTATTTAAATGGGGACATTCCAAAGAAGACTTCCACTGTGTTTTTATAAACAGCTAGTTATAAATACTATAACCACACCCTAACCCTAACAGAAAACTTTCAGCATTTTTATGATAAAAAATGAGGTTTTTACAAATGAGGACGTCACCAAAAGGAGGTTTTGTCAGATTTAGCTCACTTTTAGGTAGACATTTGTCTTTGATGACAGTGGCTCTCAACCCAAAATTCTTAAAGGTTTTGTTCTCATAGGTTCACAATTCCAAGGCCACAGATCACCTGTGAGTTGATAGAAGCATCCAAACAAGGCAGATTCCAACAAGGACAGGTTGGATGACATGCACTCATTCTCAAAACTATCAACAAACTATGCATGGTAAAATAAAATACTATACAGACTACATGACAAATATAGGATCACTTGAAGTGATGAAAACATGGTTTTTGAGGTGCTAACTACAGTGTTTAATTATCCATCAAAAGCATCAGAATTCATAAGACATTTAGAAAACAAGCACGTGACGTTAACAAAAAACCTTACCTTCATGTCATTCTAAAGACTTATGTTCATCTTCAAATCACAAATGATTATATTTTTTTATGAAACCTGAGAAATCTCTTTTCATTTAAAGTCCATTCCAATAAAATGTTGATGAAGACAGTGTAAAACTACTCCATATGAGTCATACATACAGCACATTAAATGGTAAACGACAATTCAATCGTACTTGATGCACGAGTACAAATCTTAAACATATGTGAATAAAAGCCTTAATTAAAATGCTCATTATATGAATTCATCATATATCTTGAGGACTTCACATGGATTTCTTTTACAATGACTTTAAGATGCGTCAACGTTTTGGGGGAATGGACAACTAAGGGACAAAAATCTGTGTTTTAAAGACAAAAGAAAGTCTTATGGGTTTGGAACGACTTGAGGGTGAGTGTTTAGCACATAGGTGTGATCTGATAAGCATCTAGTTTTGAAATCACTGACACCTCATGCATTCATCTGACACTTACAGTGACAAATTCCTACACAGACACCGGCGCGACACGACAGAGACTTCTGAGCAGAAAGAGACGTCTAAAATTAACTGGCCCACATGAGCAGATAGACATTACCACTCAGAGTGAAAACACACACACACACATTTACACAAATGCAAACCCCACACTGTGTCTACAACAGATGCACATACAGTATCAGTGGGCAACTGTATTATGTTTGATAAAAAATTGATTTTCACTTAAAGTCAAACTTCACTGCAGTGTGAGAGTGTGGATTTGGACTCGTCTTTAGACTTTTGTGAGTGTGTCTAAATATGACAGCACTTGTCGACAGGTTTAGGTTTATTGAGAGAGAGTGTTTTTATAGGGTGCGTAAGTGTGTGTGTTTGTCTGTGTGGTGTTGATCCATGTTAAGCTCTTGCAGTCGTTATATCTGTGTGTCACATTCCCGACAGTTCCTGCATTATTTTTAGAGGCCGGGGGATTTACACAGACACACACATCCAGTAAACCTTACTGTTTTACACTGACACAAGTTCAAATCCAGTTTCCACAAGATCAGCAGAGATCAAGTTCTGTTGAACTTAAACATATTAAACTGATGCAGATGTCAAATTGTCTTCTACAAAACATTCCAGAAACTTCCCTTTGCTTTGGGGTTTTTGACAAATTGTTATTTCTTTCTATGCATTTGTGCCCAACATCTTGTGAAAAAGGCTCTTGTGATTCTCACATAATCACTCTGTTTGTGTGAAAAGCTGTCAGACTTTGTTCCATGTTCTGTGTGTCCTGCTCCCCATGTGCCTTCCCATGCCCTTATTTGGTTAGTTTCCTGTTCATCCCCTGATTAGTGTTTCATTGCTCCCAGGTGTGTCTCGTCATCCCCTCCTCCTGTGTGTGTGTATAAATAGTGTTCCCAGTCCCAAGTTCTCTGTCCGCTGTTAAACGTCTTCCTGAGTTCGTCTCCCTTTGTTCCTGAAAATAAAGTCTTGGTAAAGTATTCTCCAGCGTCTCCTCGTGTGTGCATCGTGACAAAAGCGTTGATTAGAAAAGTTCAATGGTCCAAAGCGCATGCTGCTGCGGTCTTATCACTAGGCCAAACTCATTCACAACACAAACGATTTCTAGTTAGAATGAGAAACGCATCAGAAGAGGAAGAGACCTTGCAGAGAAAGAGGTGATGAGGAGGAAGTCGGTTTTGTAAAGGCCACTGCAATGGCCGACGCTTTGAGGCTCTTAGGAAGGAGCTTGCAAACAGAGCGTAACGTACGTGAGAGAAATCGTCAATGGAAATGAAGTACGGTTTCTGGAGAGTGGGCTTAGTGGCGGGAGAGGGGGATTATCTGAAAAATTCCTTTCAAGAACTTAGGTTTAAAAGTCCATTTTGTCTCTCTGGCAAATCTCTTTCTCTCGCTCTTTCTTTCTTCCTTTCTTTCAAACCAACACACTTCCGAATGGTGGTATTATGTTGCATGTCTTCATCATAATAGTGAACTGGAGAAGTGAGATTACAGTGACCTAACCTGGGAGGAATTCCTGGGAGAGAGACTGAGAGTGAGAGAGACAAAAGGAAAAATAAAATTAACACCTGCTAGACCCACATTCCCAAGTGAAAACATTTCTATCCCAAAGGAAAACATAGAGTTGAGGGAAGGAAAGAGAGCGAGTGAGTGAGAGAGAAGCACCAAATACACATCCATTAAAATGATCAGGGCCAATTAGTCTCCATCTGTCAGTTTGGCACTACACACACTGACAGACAGGAAGAGGTGAGCGAGTGAGGTACTAAAGTCATGACATACACATGCACACAGATTTAAGCAGCACAGGAAGTCAAGCTTGTTTGGGTCAGAACAAGAGGCGATCAGCGTGACCTTGATATGAAAGTTACTGAACCTGCATGGATTTTTTTAGCTCAGGAAGTTAAAATTCTGGGCTATACTGCACTTTTAAAGGAACAGTTCATCCCAGAAATGACCCTCGTGTTGCTCTTTTCCATGCAATTACAATGAACAGGGACTGGAGCTTCTAATAAGTCTTTTGTTCATCTTCGAGACACAAATTAAGATATTTTCAATGAAACCTGAGAGATTTCTGTACCTCCATCGAAAATCCATTATACCAAAACTTTGACACTTCGAAAAGTTCAAGAAAAGATTGTGTTCTATGAATAAAAAAAAAAAGCCTAAATTAAATCTGTCCATCATACAAACTGATCGTCGTTCATAAGACTTGGACTTAACCACTCGATTTATATGGAATGAACAGTGTCAGTGGAGGAATAGAAATCTCCCATGTGTCATTAAATATATCTTAATATGTATTTCGAAGATGAACAAAAGTCTTATGGGTTTGGAACAACAGAGTTGTATAATCTTTATAAGGGATGCACAACGGCATAAACAGCTTAAAAATATCCTAAAACTGGTCACTCTGACTTCGACTTTGTCTGGAGCCATAAAATAAAGTAAATTAATTTTGATCTGTTTTCACACAAAAAGAGGACTTGGAATACAGCGAGCAATTCATAACAAAACACTTTTATTATACTTTTTTTAGATTCCTTATTTGATGCTTTGGAATGACTGAGGGTGAGCAAATGAAAACAGAATTCTATCTCGCACAGGCTTATCTAAACTACTGATTTCTATGCCTGCTAGAGCGTGGTAGACTTGCATAAAGATACATTCCATAAATGCATGTTCAACGACCATGTCAAGACCCTTGCAGCAATTTCCGCCTCACTGGAAAAAACAATACAGGTACCTGCGGGTGACTGTGCCTTGTGTTTGTGAGGGTGTGTGAGTGTGTATGAAAAAAAAAAAGTATAACGGCCCATCAAAATCTTTGGTGCTCAGGTGAGTGTGTTTGAATGTGTGTTTGATATTAAAAGGCAGCAGCTCCAACATTATTGATATTCCACATCCAAAGAGACACACAAACACACACCTGTTTTTTTTTTTTGGTGTTCTTCCACACCTTTTCTGATCTTGACACTCATAACCTCACTATGGATACAAGATGTAGGTGACTTTTTTCTCTTGAGTAGAACAGTAAAGAAGATTTTTAGCTGAAACCGTGCTCCTCCTGATTCATAAAATGCAAGTCAGCGGCTGCACATCTTTGAGAATAAAAAAAATCATATCAAGGAGCACAATTAATAGACGTGGCTCCTGACAATATATTGAGGTCTTATGAAGCAAAACGATCGGTCTGTGCAAGAAACTGAACATTATTCACAACATGCATGCACAAACACACTTTCATCTCCCTGTGCACACTGACCCGGCGTGGGGAGCCTCAGGCTTTTAATTGCTTCCATGGTGATTCCCTTCATTCTGAAAAGACAAGCGTCTCCACCACTCTGCTTAGCACGTCACTCTCACTGCAGTCACACTCGTTTACAGCTGCCGCCCCCTCAAACTACTACACCTCCTCTCATCACCCCGTTCCCTGCCCATCACCCCCGCAACCTCCACAAAGAGATGGAAAAAAGATAACATCAAATGAACATCAGATGTCATTTTCATACCAGTGAAACATCATTTACTCCTCACAGTCATTTGAAGCTGTTTGGGTCATTTGAAATTGTATTTATTACGCGGGAATGTGTGTTTGTGTGCAAACACCGCAGAGGCATAACAATGCAATGAATCATAAAAACATGCAGTAACCTATTTTAAGTGAACTTTTGAACCTTTCCTGTTAACCCCCTACACACACACACACATACAAAGGACTAAAGTCAGGAGAGCCCTTATTACATTTGTGTTTTGTTTTAACAGGTAGAGTGGTGTCATTCTCCACCGCTCTACTCCTCCCCTCCATTCAAATGCACATTCCTGCAATTACACACAAACACACACACACACACACACACACACATCCTTGTTTATACTACTTTGTGGGGTCCTAATGTCCCCACAAAAATAGTAAAAACAGAAATATACTACTTTGTGGGGTCCTTTAGTCCTTTAGTATCTTAAAAATGATAATAAATGATGTTTAATAGAATGTTCAAACCCTAAACCTACCTGTCACAGAAACCTAACAAAATTTTAACATTCTTATATATATAAGAATGTTAAAACATTCTTAAATAAGAATGTCATATATAAGATACGATTGGTTATTTATTTAATTACACTTGAATCCCCCCAAAAGTTATAAAATATTAAAATATTAGTTATACGTACCATAGCTTTGGGAAATATATAACAAAATATATAACATACGTGCAAGAACTACACTGTACATTTTACAAGAAAATACTATTTCATCCGTTCTACATCTAATTTTCATGTTTAATTAAATGTGTTACTTGCCGTTTCTTTGTAAATAATTGTGGAATTTTCTAACATTTTCTGAGTGAAAACTGCTTTTTTTCAGTGTACATTCTTTTCAGGTGTCATATATGCTATATTTCAATAAGAGATAAAAGATATAAAATATAAAAAACTGAAACTACTCAGTCTTTATTTTTGTTTTTGACTTAATTATTAATTTAATGTGCTAACAGAATAAGTGAATAAGTGTATTTTATTAGAAAACCTATCTGTTAAAAGCAAGGTAGACCACACACCACTGAAACAGAATTATACAAATTTATAAATGTGAAAGTGAGTGCCAGATATATCACTTTTCCCTGAAGCTAAGCCTTTAATACAGTCAGCAGCTTGAGTAAAAAAAAAAAAGTTGAGTTTTCCAAAAACTCTAATTACAGCCCCCTATCCTTAGACCCCAAAGGAGAATCTGCCTTGTTCTCTTTTGCCTTGTTAAATTGAGGCATCTCATTTTCAGGTGTAGCGGCAGTTCTATAGCAGTTATTTGAGGAGTGAAAGGATGTGGAAGCAAGAAAAAAAGCCACATTTATCCGGTATCCAAGCAAACAGCCGCAGAAAGACATACCAGAGAGTCTTTATATCGTTCTATTACCTGAGGACACACACACACACACACACACACACATTTAGTGCTCCCTAAGGCAGTGAGATCTGACACACCCTTGTATCATCCTGCAATTAGGAAACCCGCTTACATCATCCCTTAAGCTACTGTTGCACACACACACACACACACACACCCAGGAAGCCAGCAACAGAGCTGACAGACACATAATCAAGTGTCACCGTACATGTCTGCCTCCCACCGTGCCTGATCATAAATGGGCAGGTTTAGAGCCCCAGAGACTTAGAAGAGGATCAGCTTTTCAGGCTATGGGGTGGTCTTCAGGAAATATTTGGTAATATCCTTTCTCTCAAAACAATCTCTGATACCCGCTCTCTCTTTAGGTGGCCATTATGATGCTGTTTTATGATGATATAATGCCTAACCATACTTGTGCAGGGCCCCGAGCGGGGGGCCATGAGACATGACTTAGTAAACGATTCATTTTGCCTTTGATTTAAAAGCTCTAAGAAAAAATTCAGGAGTGAGCTACACGGGTGTTCCAAGAAACATAAAAAGTAAGCCTTTCTCGTGAAGCATTTTTATGAGAACGTGATGAGATGATAAGCTCCATTGAGAAGCCAAATGAACTCTCAATTGTTAAAGCTTTATGATTTGTCTGCAACAGCTTGTTATGGTGAATGTGCTTGGAAAAACTGTGCATTAAGTTTTTGCTAATGAAGTAATGATTCACTTATTTAGTTTATTTCTGTCTATATATGTGACCCTGGACCACAAAACCAGTCATAAGGGTCAATTTTTTGAAATTGAGATTTGTAGATCATTTGAAATGCTGAATAAATAATATTTCCATTGATGTATGGTTTGTTATGATAGGACAATATTTGGCCGAGATACAACTATTTGAAAATCTGGAATCTGAGGGTGCAAAAAAAATCTAAATATTGAGAAAATCATCTTTAAAGTTGTCCAAATTAAGTTCTTAGCAATGCATATTACTAATTAAAAATTAAGTTTTGATATATTTACAGTAGGAAATTTACAAAATATCTTCATGGAACATGATCTTTACTTAATATCTAATGATTTTTGGCATAAAAGAAAAATCTATAATTTTGACCCATACAATGTATTTTTGGCTATTGCTACAAATATACCCCAGCGACTTAAGGCTGCTTTTGTGCTCCAGGGTCACATATGCACTTTTTTTCTCTTTCTTTTTTCTCATTTAACACACATAAATAACATCAAGAACATTGTGGGACTGAATTCCTTTCCAATTTTTCATGCATTATTTGAAATGAACTTATTGCAACCCTGCAATAATTAAACAATATTTCCCTAATTAAATAGCTTTCCCCAGCACTTTATTACTTAATCTCACATATTTACCAAAGATTTTGTCAAAAATTGCAAGAGACTTCTTATCTCAGATGTTTAATTTAATAAATTAATTAAAAATCTCTTAATAAACAGGATCAAAACAGCCAAAATCACACAAAGCAGAATTAAACTTGCATTCACTGTAAAATATTTCTAGCTCAAATGAAATATTACCTGATGCCTTAAAAATGTGAGTAAACTCAACTTGAAGATAACCTTCAACTCACTAATAGTCTAGATTACTTTATTAGATTACACTAATAGATTACTTTATTTTTGAAAACGTATAAACTTGAGTTCAAAACTTGTCATTACAATTGGAGTTAAAGAGAAGAAATAAGTTAAAATAACTTAATGGAGCTATAATGTTTTACAGTGTTAACAGCCTTAAACATACAGTAACAAAAAAAAAAAAAAGGAAAATGTTTATGTTCACAGTCTAAGCTGAGGTTGTGTGCCATGTACTGGAGTGAATTTGGTTATAATTTAAACCTATGAATAATTGTGTGAATATCCTTTCGTCAGTGAATCGTTTTGTATTTTTGTTTCGGTGTGAATAGGCCCTTATATGGAAGTACCCAGTGGTGTGGTTATATATTACTGTGTGTAAATCTATATGTAAAACTAGTAACTTTACACATTAAATTGCAATACCCAGCTGATGGCTGGTGATTTGATTTCATATAGCATAAAACACCTCATTTTCATTTACACAATATGAGTGTACATCATTTAAATTTTACATTTTTCAAACGTTTCTTTCTATCTTTTTAATGACACGCACACACAACACACGCGCGCGCACACACACACACACACAAGGTGTGGTCCTTATCAGTCAGGGCTAAGCCCAGGTGCTCATTGTTATGCCACCATACAACTTTCACCAGTGACCCCGAGGACATCTCACCTTTACTCACTTAACCTCTGGACACACACACACACACACACACACACACACACACACACACACACACACACACACATAAACTAACATACCCTCCAAGTACAAAGGAAGATCACTTTAAAGGGACACATGGAGGTCTTGTGTTTGTGATCAGACCCAACCTGATCAAACAGTGTATAAACAAAATCAACACCCACACACACAGAGAGAGAGAGAGAGAGAGAGAAAGAGAGAGAGAGAGAGAAACAACTTCCACACCCTGTTGCCCTTATGTCAACAGTTAATTGGCTAAAACAACGGAGTGATTAAGCAAGTAAAAGAAAAGACGTGATGGTTGTTAGTGTTTGAAAGAGAAGGGTTAAGACACAGAGAGAGAAGGGAGAAAGAGAGTGACGGTGATTGTTAGAGAATTCACATTAGAAAAAGCCGATTAGAGGGCATACACTGAACAGGATCAACTGTGTAAGCCAGAGAACAACACTAAGCTTTCATTCAAAGACTCAACCCTTTCAAACAGATCCTGATTTGTGCAGCATCCAAGACACACACACACACACATGTATATTTATATATATATATATATATATATATATACACGCACACTACACACACACAGGGTGGCAGACATTCTTCTGGGAATAAAACTCTGTGAGAACTCAGATCGTAGTGTATCAGAATGGGTGGTGATTATGGGTGCTGTAGAGGGACAAAAAGCTCAACAACATTCTATGTTTCACACACAATGCCGCTTAGGCATGATCTATTCAGACTGGGCAAGTCTGACCCATAAACATGACACACTCTCTAATGAAAGAGTCCTATGAGCCCTTTCTGACCCCCTTCTCATTCACCTCACCGTAAACCGCCTTCAACTCATGTTGAAATTATTGTATTTATGCAAGGAATAACACAGATATGGATAACATGATATTTCTAAATCAATGAAAGAATTGTAACAGAAGCAAGTTGGAATTCAGAGTCATTGTTGGCTGTAAAATTGAAGCAAAACTGTATACATTTTGCTGTAGATGATGTAAATTGGTCATGAGAAAACAGGCTTATGCAAATAAAATCACATTATATTTTCTATTTTATAGTTCAGTGTTTTCGCATTGTTTCAAATCAACACGCTCCTTCCAACATCATGACTCGTGTATCATCTAGAACTCTGAGTTTCCCACTTAAATATGACTTTGCGTGGAATTCATGTGCTCGAAACTCATAAACGATATTTTCAACTCCACTTGAATGGAACAATAGATAAAGCATCAGCTATACATTTGATCGTTTCAATTGTTTATACAGGTTCTAAAAGTGTCCTATCCATGACATGAACTGAAAGAGAGAGAAAGAAACACGAAACTGTCCATTGTTGTTTTTATTCTGGCCAAAGTCACTTGAACGCTCACCGCATTGTAATTACGTCTTTCAAATTTGCAAATAGGAATTTCCCAGGAGGACGCGATTTACAATGTAACATCCTCATATGTAACCGTACGAGAGATTGAAAAAAAAAAACAGAATCTGAATGTTAATTCATGTTTTATTTGGTCATTTGATCATTTATTATCTTACATACGATTATCCGGCTCATATGCTATGTATGACCTCATATGGCTTCAGGATGGGTCTTCAATCAACACTCAACTTAAAATGCAAAATAAGACACATTTACAAAAGCATGCTGAGAAAAAAGGTTCGGTCTATTTAAACAACTTTTTCTCTGAGCAATGAAAAATAGACTCTGGTCAAGAAAAAGGCCAAACCAGCTAAACACATACTGTACATTGCACACACACACACACACACACACAACTTCCACAAACACCCACACACAAATTCTCACACACCACCAAAACTGCTCACTGCTGTTTGACAAACTTGAAAACCTGACAAACTAAACACCACAGAGGGCGTGAGTGTGTGTTTGTGTCCAGTCTCGGTTGACCATAGGAAGTGTGTGATTCAGTCATCCCAATGTCTCCTTTTTCACCAGCTGTGTTGCAATACTCAGCACGACCTTCCTAGACAACATCTCTGCGTGTCTGTGATGTTCACAAATGCTGTCTAGGTAGACAGCTCGCCAGATTTTGAAACGCAGCCAATGCCTCACCTCACTCTTTTAAGGTCAGGGAGTGAGGAAGTGACTCGGCAACCATACACCAATCAGGGAAACATTACGTTGCCACGGAGGTGGGAGGAATCGGTAATTAAATAATGACAGAGCTGCGGCCGAAGCCTGTTATTACTGAATTACATACGTATACACGTGCACACAGATATACACTTTCACTTTGTGTCAAACTGTCAATCTCACACACAGTTTCCATCCTGTGTAAATTTTGCGCAGTGTTTGCTTCTTACACCTCGTGTCTGGTGTGTGTCAGTCCTTCTTTGTGCATGCTCGCTTGTTTGTATTTGTGTGACTGCGAGTGTGAGAACTCAAAGTGAAGAGGCTCTGTTAAGAGGTTAAAGATGACAGCAGTGCTGAAGAATGCTGACAATTCCACTCCAGTGCTGCTGAACTCACTCCTATTCCCTCAGAATGGCCTACTGTGCCACTGTGTGACCAGAGCCAAAATGGAGTCTACTTCAGAGCAATTACACTCCCACGCTTTCACTCAGAATAGACGACTGTGTGACTGAGCAACCGGAGCCAAGATGGAGTCCACCTTCCAGAGTTCACACCCCGTACAGCTGCATAATAAACCCTGAATGGACAGCTTTCACGTCAACAATATCTGAATGCAAATTGTAGGGGCTCTGAAGCTTCTGATTAACAGTTGAAACGTCAAAACGTAAGTATGGCAGAGCATTAAATCTATATTTGTTTCAACAGGTTTTTTTTAATACATTTCAGCAACCACAAAAGTTAGATTACAAGTTAAGACCAAAGTATAGTTGGGTTTTACGTGTACGCTAGGATATGCACACAGTGCGCATGACCTAAAATTACATTTTTGCACTAATTAGTTTGTGCACAAGGTGGACACAATGATCCAGGCTGTTGTTTCAGTCAAAAAAGAAACAGAGGAGATGGAACAAGTCAACAAGTCATTTTTTCGGTCATAACTTCTGGAGAGGAATAGCGCAGATGTTGGACAAGGATGACACTACTAGTATGCATCTGTCGACCTCCTCAGAGATGAATAGTGCAGTAAGAACACGTTTATTTGAATGAGTGAATGATAACATTTATTTTAATTAATTATCTAGAAAGAGAGAGAGAGAGAGAGCGAGAGAGAGCTGAAACCTGTGTGTGCGAATAACGTGCATCTGCACATCTCTCAAACAATTAAGTTGTGGGTTTAGTCACTTAAAAAACAGTGATTTTACCTCCTCGTTGCTGAGAAATATAACATAGAGATTCAGTATCAAAGCTAATTTATTAATAGAAGTCACAGGGCAGCGTTCACAAAAGGTTTCTGCGCTCCTGAATGTTTCTGTGTGTGCTCCAATCTATGTGTCTGAGTGGTGTTTGTGTGTGTGTGTGTGTGTGTGTGTGTGTGTGTGTGCATCAATGAAAGCAGAACATTAATAACGGTGATTAAACTGACTTGGAACTACCTGTGCATTAAACAGTTTTATTGCATACCTGCCATGGTATAAAGCACAATTATATCACACAACAATTTAGTATTTTGTTAAAAAAAAAAAATTATTTAGGCAGTAAACATATGGCTAACTGCGCTAAGGGTGCCAAAAAACAATTTGGACTGTGCACAATGGACCTCAAGAGATTGAGTTTAACAATTTCCTATTTAAAAAACCTAAAACATCACCCCCCCCTGAACTTTACTGTAAAATTTGTACACTGTGTACAACCACTTTTTTTTCATACTCAAAAGACCCATTCATACTCTTAATAACAAAGTGGATGCAAACAGTTTTATATGCTTCTATAATAGTTTTCAGTGATAATTCTCCACTGGGCCACCTTTCAGTGGAAACGTAATGCTGATTCCTTACACTGATTTGCTTGTAAAGGAAGTCGATATCTGACACTCTAAATGTAACAGATTAGCCGATATAACACTAATCAAGGGCCTTAATTATTTAATTCAAGTGCTTCCAGTGGTGCGGCGCTCAGTATCCGTGGTGATATTGTGTTCTTGTTGCCGTGGTGTTGTGAAGGTGAAACTAAAGACCATGGAGTGGCCAGTATGGTTGCTAGGACACAGCCGGAGTTTCAGTTACATGCTAACGAGAAATTGCCCACTTCTTGTTACCCATCACTAAGACTCACACTCGGTCACACGTAAACAATCTCTGACACAAACACACAAGCATACACTCGGCCACACAGAATTAAAAAAAGTGGCTTGCTCAAACTGAAAAGGACATCTTTAAAACTCAGTTGTGTGTGTGTGTGTGTGTGTGTGTGTATATACATGTGGGTGCATGTTTAGACAGGAATATAAGCCCCGCGTGGTGCAGCCTGACAGGTCAAATAAGCAATAGAGATTGCTGATGTTGTTGTGTGGCGTGATCCCCAAATCTAGTTTCAAATGTGGAAAAAGAGTCCAGATAACACACCCTGTTCATGAAGCAAAACACACACACATTCTTGCACACCAATGAGGCTTTCAAAAGCTTTCACAAGTTCAAAATCAGATTTCAGTAGAAAAACAGTCTGTCTTACATCCACAAACAGTGCTGGGTAGAAACTGATTACATGTAATCTGATCAAATTCCAAAAATGAAGTATTTGTAATTGGATTATATTACATGTTTAAATACTCATAATCAGACTACAGTTACTTTACAACGTTACAGTTACAGTTACAAAGACCAGTCACTAATAAGGTGGTTATAATTACACAGAAATCTGAGAGGTCACACAGCAATTGACAATTGGATTTACAAAAACCATTTCAATTTTGAAAAGTGTTTCCTCAACACTGCATCAACTATTAATGAACACATTAATGTTTATTTGAATTATCACTGAGGGGGTTATTTAACCATGTATTACTATGTCTTTGTAAGGCTTTTGTCTTTCAAACACAAAAAAATGCACAAATTCACATTATTTATTACATGTAATGCTGGGATTCACAAACTTTGTCAGCTGAACCTCTTTCATCTGTATTTGTGACCCTGGAGCACAAAAGCAGTCTTAAGTCGCTGGGGTATATTTGTAGCAATAGCCAAAAATACATTGTATGGGTAAAAATTATTGATTTTTCTTTTATGCCAAAAATCATTAGGATATTAAGTAAAGATCATGTTCCATGAAGATATTTTGATACATTTCCAACTGTAAATATATCAAAACTTGATTTTTGATTAGTAATATGCATTGCTAAGAACTTCATTTGGACAACTTTAAAGGTGATTTTCTCAATATTTAGATTTTTTTGCAGCCTCAGATTCCAGATTTTCAAATATTATCCTATCCTAACAAACCATACATCAATGGAAAGCTTATTTATTCAGCTTTCAGATGATATATAAATCTCAATTTCGAAAAATTGACCCTTATGACTGGTTTTGTGGTCCAGGGTCACATATATCTAATTTACTTGAAGTACCCCTGAGATTTTAAGATAATAAGTTAATAACACATTTGCATGTTCATGTTCTCTGACGTTGATTAATGGTCACATGACATGCAGGTAAACAAATAAAATATTTAATCTTTTTTAGTTAGTGTTTTATATTGATTGTTCTTATTTTAATTTTACATTTTTATGATGTAATTTAATTATTAGCTTTTCTTTAAACTCACAAACCCCCTGCAGTTCCTTCACAAACCCTATTTTGGGAAATCTTGGCATAATGTAATGTTTAATGCACTTCATGTTGTTAATAACAATGAATGGAATATATTTTCTGTGTCTTTGTATTTGTACTTGTATATCAATATGGTACACGATTATCCTTATTTCACCAATATGATGAACAAGTTAGGTTAAAAGTTACAAAAAGTATGATTACCTAAAATGTGTAATGTAATGGATTACGTTACTAACTACATTTTTGTCATGTAATTTGGAATCAGTAACAGACTACAATTTGCAAGTAATCTACCCAGCACTGTCCACAAATAACTAAAACCTCGTCAAAAACACATATTGACCTGTTCAGACAAACATAAATCACTTATCAAGAGGTTGAATGGTCAAAGGCCATAACTATGTGGTCAACTGATAAAAAAGGGTGTCTCGTGAAACTCCCCCACACACACACACTCACACACACA
>NW_015546098.1:361467-365463 GCF_001515605.1 Sinocyclocheilus anshuiensis | reverse complement strand
CACACACACACACACACACACACACACACACACACACACACACACACACACACACACACACACAGGTGTTTTTTCTTATAATTGTGGATGGCTCAGTGCCTGGCCTGGAGACTCTCTGTCTGAGACTCTCTCCTGAGTACTGCTCAGGTGTGTGTGTGTGTGTGTGTGTGTGTGTGTGTGATTGCCAAAAACCGTATGTGTGATTGCCAAAAACCCTCCTTGGTTCTTTCACCTACCAAATAAACATAAGATATTCTCTCTATCAAAAATAAATAAATAATAATAAGTAAATAAAATAAAGAAGATCAAATGAATACTTTACACTGAATTAGCTGGTTGAAATGAACTCATGCAAACAACTTTAAGAAAAACATCCAATCATAGCTATTCTTCATGCAGCTTTATCTGCACTCCAAACATTCATAACACTGCATTTAAATCTATTGCATCTATTCTGAATTACCAGAATGCCATTAAGTTCTGAATGTCCTAATGCCATGAACAAAAACATATACTCTATACTACTACACTAAAAAATGTCTGGATACAAAATAATACAAAACAAAGATTATGTCTGTGCGTGAATGAATGTGAACGAGTTTATTCAAACAGCCTGCAGGCAAAAATAATAATCTAATTGAATTTCCTGAAATGTTTGAGTTATATTTGCATGACGGAAAACAGCAGAATGTGAAAAAAGAACAATTTTGGTATCAATTTGCTTACTTTTCTTTCCTTGCAATGCATAAAAAGTCAATATTAAGGCTGACAATCAATTCTAATTACATGATATTTCAATGAACTAACATATATCAATATTTGCTAAAACAAATTATTGCTAAAGGCATTTTAATTAATCAATCAATCAATCAAAACGACTACTAAAACTGAGATACCTATAAATAGTTTATATTTAGTAATATTTTACATCATATCTGCTGTTAGTTGCGTTAATCATTAAACATTTTGAGCAATTAAATACAATTGCTCAAAATGTTGACTGTTTGCGATGACGTACAGTATGTTCAAATATTATTAAGATTATTATTATTACACACCATTATGAAGAAGTTTAGCAAATGATGTGCAACAGATTTAGCCTTTACCTGTTGCGTCTTGCTTAAATATTCTCATTTTCATATTTTTAATGAACTGGCAGCTTCAACACATAATATACTCATTCTACTCAAAGTTGCGACCCGAAATCGCACGTTTTTTCACGACCTAGAAGTCTGTTGTAAAATATATATTATATCTGATCTTCTGATGAGGCATGAAAAAGTCTGAAATGCAGATCATGAGCATAAACACACAATAACACAAGAAAACACACAGACTCCGACATACATGTACACACGTCTACAAGTTTGAGGTTTTTCCATTATGAGTCATTGTCACTATGGCAACAGGCTATAAACTCTTTTCCTGTCTTCATTAAAATCTGATTATGAATGAAATTAAATCCCACACATACACACACAGAGACATACGCACGCACACACACACACACACCTAATAATGCTATACTTCAACAGACAGGCAACACTTCACTCTATTGTATCCGTCTTTAATTTCAAAACTGTTCCCACCAACTCGTGTGAACAGACAAGGCTTAGCAAGTGTGTGTGTGTGTGTGTATGTGTGTGTGTGTGTGTGTGTGTGTGTGTGTGTGTGTGTCTTGTGAGCTGAGAGGACTGGGGTTAAGCGTCCACTCCGCAGACAAAAGCCAAACTCTCTACAGCACTGTGACCTAGGAAACGCCGAGCTTGGTAAACACACACACGCAGACACACACACACACACACACACACACACTCTGAGATGGCAAACAGTTTGGCTTGTCTAGCGTTTGGTGGTGTGGATTAAGCAAGAAAACCACTATGATTTTTCACCCCGAAAACTCGTGGCACATTTCTCAAGAAAACCACATCGTCAAAGCCATATTTAAAACCAGCTAAGCGTGTGTGAACCCAAAACCACTGCTAACAGACATGACAGGAATATGAAGATGTCTGCTGGCATACTCACATATTCAACCTCTCGCGTTTAAGTTTCTAATCTGTTCTCATAACATAACGTCAGTGCTCCCAGAGACTTCATTAAGCTTTGCTTTGGCTTGTAACACAAGCAGACCTGATCGTTTTCATTTATGATCTGAGGTTGAAGCTGTAATTTCTGAGCTACTATTTCAAAAATAATTGCAAAACATAACAGAATTACAAATATGATGGTTATTTTCAAAAAGGGATAGTTCCGCCCTAAACTCACACCATTGGTTGAGCCAATGTTGTTTTGTCGAACTGGTCACCAAACCAAAATAACAAAAACTCCAAAAAAATCACAAACATTTGGAATTAATTTTTAGATCTGTCCCATTAACCTAAAAAAAATTTGAAAACGCTTTAGCTTTAAGAAGTGATGCCAAACTTTTTATCTCTTCATCCACAGACATAAGAACACTGATCAATATCTGTCCTTATGATTCAAGAAATGCATGCAGAAACAACGTACACAATTACCATTATAAGGCATTTGATTTGACTTAAATAACCAGTGACAGGCTCAATAAAAGTCACACATAGACGTCACAACGGGAGAAATTCCTTCGCTGGTCAGAAACACCCACAAACACACTCAGAAAGTTTGCACAGTGTGAAACAGCACTAACAGTTACTGGATGAGGGATGATGGCTACATGACATGACAACAGTAACCGTAGCAACTATGAGCGGCCGTTCGCATCAAAAGATATGTTCGCGCCAACTTGAACAGCCCCCTACCAACCCCAGCATCTACAAAATTACAATTATGGCAAGACACTATACAGGCAAAACCACTGTTTGTTTTTTATGCGCTGGTCAATTGTTTTGATTTTTTCAGGCTTTTTTTTTCAGACTAGTGGAAAGAAAACTTTCAAACTAAACATTTGAGTGTTTAATTTATTACACTTTATTGATTTGCGTCTGTAGATTTCAATTACAATACATATCTTTAACGGCCATTTTCTCATGCATTGAGCCAGAAATCTCCACTTCAGCAAAACTTGCACCAAACTTTCCAGTTTGTTTTCCTATCTATATTCAGAGGGGTTTGTTCATATATCATTTACCTGTTTTTTTTAACCTTTTATGGTCACACTTTAGTTTGGGGACCAATTAACTAACTATTAACTATGACTAAACCTAATTAATAGTTAGTAAGGTGGTTGTTAAGTTTAGGTACAGGGTTAGATTAAGAGATCAAGGATATGGTTATGCAGAATAAGGCATTAATATGTGCTTTATAAGAACTAATAAACAGCCAATAAGCAACTAGTTAATAGTGAGAATAGGTCCCTAAACTAAAGTGTTACCTATTTTATTCTTAAGAAACATGGATTTTTTTTCATTTGCATATTTTATTTCAGAAAACTTTTAATGCAAAAACTATTGTGATATCTATTTGTTACAGTTATCACCTGGTTCCTTAAGGTCTATGTTTTTTTCTCACTCACTGTTTTTTTTAATGGGTGTGCCACTCTCACTTTCAAACTAATGGTGAATTTTTACAGAGTTCTTAATGGACTACTCTCTCTCTCTCTGCTTTCACGTCTCCTCTTTTCTCTCTCCTTCAAGTCCTTTTCTTCTTTCTTTCCCACTTTCTCTCTATCCAAACACACACAACTGTGACCGACCTGCTGTCCGTGAGAAATGTTATCTGAACGTTCTCTCCAACATAACCAATGTTATTCAAAGGTTTTCAAACAGGCCTGGCCTCTGAGGAGACAAAAGGCAGAAATACTTCAGCCGCTACTGTGGCAGCGGCCGTATGTGTGTAACCATAACTCATATTCAAACAGACACAGACACACAAACATATACGCGCACACACACGTACAGCAGAAGCCGGGGTCACTAGGGCACCCGGCAAGATGAACAAAACAAGCTCTGGAAGGTTCTGTCACCCGCTACCAGATCATCCCCCTCCAAAAAAAAAAAAAAAAAAATCAAACACCCT
>NW_015546098.1:307070-361203 GCF_001515605.1 Sinocyclocheilus anshuiensis | reverse complement strand
AACATCCCCCCTCAAAAAAAAAAAAAAAAAAAAATCACACACACTCCATCCAGACACATTAACGTCAAACCTGATCAGAGGGGCAGAGAGAGAGGACACACAGAGACGAGAAAGAAAGAAAGAAAGAAATGCACATTAAAGCAGCATAAAAGATAGAAGGGATGAGAGAACAGGAAAAGGAGCAAAATAAAGCAAAACGAGATAGACAGAGTGATGAAAGAGGCAGGCAGATAAAAGCTGCACATGTTAGCCACAGATGTAGACGAGCAGAGATAATCTAATGAGGAAAGAACACTGTGTGTGTGTGTGTGTGTGTGTGTGTGCCAGGGCATCAAATCAAATAATGCTATCAGAAAGTACACCTCTTTTTTTCCCTCATTGTTTATTTTTTCTCTCACACACCTGCTACCATCTTGTTGAAATTGAGTTGACAGACCAGAAAAATCCTCCCTAAGAATCATAAAATCCCATACGTGCCTGCAGTGCACACACACTTTTAATCGACTTCTATTGTTTTTTACACTGAGCTAATAATATTTCATATCCCTCACCCTGACCCAAACGCTCTGCATTTTTACATTTTCATTAAAACATTACTTAGGATGTTTATTAAGCCCTTTTTCCATTGGCTGGTCCCCCAGTGTAGCTTATTTCAGGTTTTATTATCCCTGAGGGGACATTTGTTCCCTACAATGTAGGCACAACTTGACCCCTTCACAAACACACACACAATCTAAAATAAAAACAAGTAAACAGTGCTTTTGTGAACACATTAATCTATTTCTTTAAGATCTGTTTTAAAGACCAGCATTTTCCAAGTCTCACAAACACACACACACACACACATACACACACCTGATAGTTGAGCCTGAAGATCCCAGTGTATTTTTAGGAGACCACACACACAACCATACCATGTCTAGAACATGAAGAGTGGCTGTATGATGGCAGAAACATGAGCGATATGTGCAGCAGTGTACACACACACACACACACACACACACACACACACACACACACACAGACATTTCCTCAATCAACCTCCTGCAAAGTCTGTTAGAATGTTGTTTTTCCTGGTAAAGCTGTTAGCGCTCGCTATCCTTCCTCTCGCTCTCTCTGAGCAGCAGATGTTTAAGCATGTATCTCCTTTTAACTCAATTTAGTCTGTTCATGGTCTGAACCTCCCTTTCTGCTGATCTCTAGATGTCCTGCATAACTCAATTATAAACACACACACACACACATATGCACACACACTCCTGTCTGGGAGTAATGAGCGAGATTTAGAAGACAGATCTCAAGATTTTGCTGTGTTTATGCTGTAATTTTCCTCCAAATTTAATGTCACTATCTTTTGGTATTGATAACAATTTATTAAAACCGAATCTACAAACCAAACAGAACATTAGGGAAGCAAACAGCAACATTTAAATGTATTAAAAAGTCATCCTAGATGTGAAAGATCCCAGATCCGACTGCAGCACAGCAACAGAAATACGTGAAAAAGAATATAATGTAATTAAAATAAGCAAATAGATTTGTAAAAGCTATATTAATTAATAAACTTTGGTAAAGAGACCAAAATACCATTTTTAAAAGGCAACAAAAGGAGAACCGAGAGAGACAATGAAGAGGAGAGAAAGAAGAAAGAAAGGGGGTGAGAAAAAAAAACAGAGAGGGGAAAAAGAGGGGCTAAAAGATAAAGGACTCACAGTCTGAAGAGTTTGGTTGAGCCTAGAAACAGCAACTCCGGAAGAACCTGAAGATTATTCCTGTTGAGACGCCTGCAAACACAGACACACGCAGCGACATGAAATCACACAAAACACACAGTGGTGCAGTTTATGTACATTCACAGGAGCAAAATTCAGTGACTGTGAGGCACCAGAAATGGTATGAAGCGTATCAGACCTAGGCCTGGGCGATAAAACGGTATCGATATTTATCGACGGTACACCTTCTTCGCTATCAATAGAAAAAATGTTCGATATAGTGCACGATATAGGCACGTGCTATGAGTGACGCAGACAGCACACTCAAACACGAACACATGCTGAATTGAGTGCTGTGTCTCATTGTGATGAGGAGATTGTGAATAAAGAATGAATATTAGTCGAATTTAAAATAAACATTTGCATTTGAATGTTAGGTGTGCGTCAGGGAGCGTCATCAGTGGTGCGCAAGATGCGGTGATGATGATGTAAGTGACGTTGTTGCATTTGAATGTTTTGTTAGTCTAGCCCACGAGACGCGCCGCTGCTGCGTTATTCATTCAAAATATTAGAGAAATATAGAAGCTCAATGCAGAGAATATCTTGATTAGGTTAAAACCAAAACCAAGCCATTCACACAGAACGCATATTCAGTGCATTTTTTAGACGGACAAATATGACTGCTGCACTCGCAGATGTATAGAAAGCCATGCAAAGTTAAAACAGTTTAAACTTTTAGAAAACACATCACGAATTTGTGGAGGTTTATTCCTTTTCACTGCGTCTCATATGTTTTTAAATGCAGTCTGTGTGAATAGCGCTTCGGCTCTTTGGATTAAGCAATGCATAAATACATGATGCTGTTTTGTTCATAAATGTTTATGCAATTTACGAAATTATAATAGATATAGTTAATTTAGAAGTAATGCACGTTTTTATAGAGTTACTTCCTTGCGTTGACAATTTAAATGCGCTGCATTATTTTGCTCATTGCGCCCTCCTGTGGCCTCGGGAGACAATTAGACCTATACAATAAAGACCTATTTAATCTGCATATAAAGCATTAGAAATGAGATATTTGTTTAATTTTTATTGTGTTTGATTGTTAAAACAAAAAAATGTTTGTTGTTTGTCTCAATAAATTGTGTTAATTATAAATACAAAAAAAATTCTATTGCTTTTTGTTTTAAAAAAGGTTATAAAAAATGTCAATAATTATCGATACCAAACGATATGAAACATTATATCGTTGATAAATTTTTTTGCTATATCGCCCAGCCCTAATCAGACCTTGCAGAAAGTCTGATTTAACATGGGTGGTTGTGTGCTCGCAAAACCGACTGGATTAAGTTATGAAACAACTGGTATAATCTACTTTAGTGACATATTATAGAAAAACATCAGACAAATATGAACCTAGTAAATATTGTGAATAGATTCTAGGGCTGTGCAATATATCGAAATTATCGAAATATCGCATATGTACATATCGCAATATGCATATCGCTACAGCTTGCAATATTTGGGGCCATGAACAAAAGACAAAGAGAAAATCACTCACTGCTCTTACCTAAATAACTTTTGTAGCTTAAATAAGAATCAGTGCATACTGAATTCAAAGAGTAAATACTACACAGTGCTTTATTTTTCCTTTTTATTATTCAGTTCCTAAACTCATGTTAAAATTATTACACTAATGTTAAAATTACATTTTTATGTAATGCTTGAGTAAAACACTACCGTTCACGTTCAGAAGTTGTTGTAGGGGTGCTTTCTTATTAGAATCAGAATCAGAATGAGCTTTATTCACTTAAGTGTGCGCGAACACAAGGAATTTGTTGTGGTTTTACAGGTACATACAGTACATACATACATACAAATAACCATATATATATATATATATGACACAAGATAGTTATAGTTCACAGAACTGACTCAGCAACAGCTAACAGAGTAAAACTGTTTCATCTGAGCATGTGGCATTTTAAGCATTATCATATCGGATATCGAATATCGCATTATTTAATGAGTTATCGCACATCGCATTTTTCTTCAATATCGCACAGCCCTAATAGATTCCGTATGAAACATCAGATCTAAATGTTTACAGAAGTATGCACTGATTGTGTTGTTCTAGGAAAAATACTTTAAACATTTAATGTTATAAAATATTTAAATTCAGGCCTTCCAGCCATCAACTTGGGCCTTGACTCTGCACGCGCACGTGTGTGTGTGTGGCTGGCAGACACTGTCAGTGTGCGGGGGCATCTAGCAAACACACGCAGACAAAGAACAGCCCGGAAAAACAGATGTGGGAAAAACAAACAGAACTTCTCACACAAAGTGAAGCAAAAGAACTTACAGTGCAAATACACACACACACAAACACATATGCACACACGTGATGAAAGGAAATTATGCATATTTGCTTTAGTTCAACGACAATTCGGCAATAAAAAGTAATTTCTCACTCTCTCTTGCTCGATTCTTTGACATTGTAATAAACTGGGTAATATTCCCAACTAGTGTATGTATAATAGACATTATGCATTACAACATCACATATATAATACCCACTGTGCATATTAATGAAGAGTGGCGCCACTGCTGTCTGTGCATTAGATTAATGAGGCTTGAGATTAATCAATAATGTTTTTAATACCAGAATACAGATCGTTCAGAGCGGCCTATTAAGCTACCAAGTTCTGAGAACTTCTACAATAATGGAAGAATGTTAAAATAACACAAACAGCCGTTCAGTTCTTGTGCCCTGACGTCAGCATGCAAGATTTCCCGCACGTCAATCACACAAGCCCAAGTTCTAAAGTGAACTCTGCCTGCACAAAGTACGAAACCATAAAGCTCTCACTCTCCCTCTCTGTTTTTACACCCTCGCTTTCTCTGACACACTCTCGCAAACACTCGCGCACTCAAACACAGCAGCCGATGACATCATCGTTCAGCTTCTGGGGTTACATCATTCCATTTGAATATTTAATGAATGATGAAATAATAACGAGGCACACAGTGCTGCACACTCCAGAAATGCCGACGTGTTTCACTCAGACACAGAGGACAGCCTTCCCTGAGGACCCCGCTGCAGAAACACACAAAGACTCACACACACCCGGTGCTTAAAGCGAATAAGATCGACCCTTAAAATAGACGAGTACACACAGACACACACTTGCAGATAGAAATGCACATAGCCAGACTCTGACACACACACAGACATGCACTCACAGTCATTTCCAAGGAGGGCCATAAAGTGAAATGACTTTTAATGCCAAAAAACAGGCAACAAGACTGAACAGAGGAAAGAATGGATTGAAAGTCAGTGTGAAGACGCACACAGCTACTGTAGCATAAAGCAGACATGGTCCACAATCAATCACATACAGCGAATGAGACAAGTGTATGGCTTCGTTTATAAATCAGTAGGCTGTTCACTGACAGCCTGATGCATATTGCACACAAAACTGGAAACAACTTTCTTCATTTGGCAAGCACTAATCTGATTGGCTGAATCTGTGCAACTTCCTTATAGGCACACAAGCCCAGAGGGACACAAAGTCAGGTACCGGCCTGATACAACGAGTGCTTTTTACAATTAAATAATTGCGGAAGTTTGTTGAGATAACGGTATCAAATGTTTGAAAGATAGTCAGCGTTTAATTTATCTTCATTTATTTCTGCAAAATGATCAGTTGTAGAGTCTATATTCCTTTTTGCAATATTTTAAGGAGTTTTCTGAACAACTGTTCATGGATAAAACTTTGCCATTTTTTTTAACTATTTCATTTGTTTTGTTTGTTTCAACAAACAAAGTTTCATTTAAACTTGCTAATTAGCACATTATTAGCAAAGGTGATTTGCAAAGATTCATTACAAAACACTTTCTTCTTCTGTAGATGAGGCTGGATCACGAATGATTCGCGTGAACATAGACGCATTTATGTAGATCCGGGGGCGCATTCCCTTCAGAAACAATGTAATCCACTGCGTCTTCAGCGGCTCAGATGTCGGGAGTAAATGACGACTGCTATGTTCATTATTACATCCAACAACAAAATACCTCAATCGCTTAGGAGACATTCTTGTCTTCCCCTGCACCGGAGTCGACACAATGGCAGGCTGATGACAGCTCACTCAGGGCGGGTCTAAGGTAAGACAACAGTCCAGTCTGTGCTGAAACGCTACTGTCAATCAAACTATCGTGGGAGGGGCCTGTTTTTGTGACGTCACACAGACAGGCATCTGAGATCGGCTCGATTTGAGAAAGGGGAAAACTTTTAACGAGATTAAAAAAAAAACACTGGGTGGATTTTTATCATTATAGGGTGGTTGTGTACACACACTGCCAACACACATTTCAGTTCAAACAACTTGTAAAAGTGCATGTAGCATCCTATGACCCCTTTAACTAATTATTAACTAGGCCTTTTCCCTCAATAAACTCCTAATTTGCTGTTTATTAATAGTTAGTAAGGTAGTTGTTAAGTTATGGAGTAGGATTAAGGGATCTAAAATATGCTCATGCAGAATAAGGCATTAATATGTGCTTAATGTGCTAGTAATATGCATGCTAAAAAGCAACTAGTTAATAGTGAGAATTGGTCCCTAAAATAAAGTGTTACCACTTTTTTCTTTCTTTTTTTTGGAAAAACAAAAACAAAACAAAACAAAACAAAAGACACAAAACTAAACTAAATGAGACGGAAAAACAAAATAAAACAAAAAGAGAATGAGCTGCAATGTGGACTAGACTATATGCCGGTCTGGTCTCAATCCACACAACCAACAGCTAGCCCAACACTGTGTGTTTATAAAGAAATAAAAAACAAAGACTGAAGGAAAAAAGAACGGCAAAACAAGCGGCATCACAGAGGAAGGAAAGAGAACGCATGAAGAAAAGTCTGAGATGAAAATGAGCTTGCTCAAGTCCTTCTCCATAGGTTTACTTTACCTGACTGCATTGCTCATGACTAGCAAGCCGTGACGAAGGGTGTTTGTGCGGATGTGTGGGTGTCTAAAAAGGGGGGTCATACGTGGAACAGAGCCTCCACTTTTCCTCCCTACGGGAGGTCGTCACACCCAATACCTAAATGCATCCCCAATACGCATACACACACACACACACACACACACACACACACATATTTATGAAGGGCCTTTGGTAAGAGCATTATAATGTCTGTGCATTCTAATCCTCTCAGCTATGCAGTCACCCTCCAGCATTAGACTCCTGCTTTTGTACCGGCACAGTGGGACTGATCTTACACACTGACTTTAGCTGTGCTATTCAGCGCTACCGCTAGCTCCTCTATCCCTACACTTATCACTAGAAAGAGCTATTCGTCGCAACCGTTCGCCTGCCTAACCCTTCAGTTATGCCAACACTGCACAATTTATGCCAAAAGCAAGTTTGCTATTATTACAAGCTATTACCAGTTAGCTGTACTCCGCTTTATGAGCTATATGTTACTGCACAAAGCCGCAGTCACGGTTAATGCCATTGACCCTTTCGCTAGTTAGCATTCAGAGCCACACGCAGCTAGCACAAATCCTTTATTAAACTAAAAGTTGTCAAATTCGTGAGTGAATTATATGTGTTTCTCACAGAGCCGAGTTGGGAAAAGGCTTTTGCGGTTCAGCTGGGCTGGTCGCAGTCATTAAACATTTCCTCAACAAATTAAAAGGTAATGACTAGCAGAAAAAATAGGAGAGCATTGAGCAGGTGATTGACTGAGCTTCACGCGGCGCGGCTCTAAATGCCAGCTCTAATGTGACCATGCGTGTAAACCGAACATCTGCCAGTCACCATTAAGAGATGGGAACTGACAGTCAATCATCTAAAAGAATATTGTTTCTGCAGTCAGAATCTAGACAGTAATCATGATCATGCAATGGCCTAACATAGTGTTTAATCTCTCCTCAGGAGAGAAATAAGGTTTTGTGGGGAATTTAAGATCCGTGTGGCCTTCATTCATTGTATAATACATTACTGAACTGCACAATAAGCTTTATTAATTGTAATCCATTATTAATTGCTAATTCACCCTAGATTCCTTTGAGAATGTCAAATGGGTTTTTAGAATTTATGAGTAAAATAAGAGTGCAGTGTACTGTGCAGTTACTGAGTAAAAAGAAAACACAATTTATGATTAAAAAATAATTTGTGTGTGTGTGTGTGTGTGAGAGTGTGTGGGATTGTGTGTGTGTGTGTGTGTGTGTGTGTGTGTATTAAAGAATTGTTAGGTTCGATGTAAAAACATGTATAGTCTATGTTCACTGTATCAAATGATTAATTTAAATGTTAGTGCATAGTACTGTAGCTAAAGACACTTAAATAGTAGATAAAGTCAGATAATAGTCAGATAATTCTGTAATACAAGACACTGTTTTGAAAGCAACAAAAAAAAAATGTTAACCCAAAAACGTGCTCCATGTGGTAACAAATATATTAGTAAATTGATTTTATTCAGTTTAAAAATATTTCACTGAAGCAACTTAAATACATGAACAAAATTTAATGGGTAGAAAAGACTCCTTGCAGTTCACCACTTTCTGCAATGTACATAAGGACTTTGACTACAAGGATTTAATTTTATATGCTGGACAAATCAGACAACCGTAGCAACTTGTTAACCACAGACCTCACTGTACTCATAAATAGAAAGCTGTTTTTTTAAAAACCCATTAGAAATCCCTCAGGTGAGCTCATGGCTCAAAAATGCTAATTCAATTCCGTGTTTGCTCTATATTAATTTGTCATACTGGTTCATATCATATAATATGAAGGGAGATCTGCAGTACACCAAGTGCAGCACTTTAAGAAACTGACGAAACCTAAACTTTTGTCTGAGTCGGTGACAAAGAGATAAAGGCCATCAGAATGAATATGGTTTGAAAATGGAGAATAGCTGGGGGGTAAGAGCTTGAAAGAAAAGGTGGGTGGGGGGGGGTTCCTTAAGAGCATAATTCCCGTTTCCATTCCAGCTTCCAGTGTCATTCTCTTAAAGGCCTGTGTGTGCCAGAGTTAGTTGTGCATGTGTGTGTTCCCCTGAGGCTGGGTTGGCTGTCAGACAAAAATGTTGCTCCATGAAATCCTGACCACAATGCGCACATACACACATGCCCACAACATACAATGTCCACCATTAAGGTATGAAAACACACACTTGATTGTGCAATGCCATTTTGCAATTAATTGTTCTTGGCAGGTCACACAGTTAATGTTAACTCACAAATACGCTGCTGACTTTTAGCCAGTGCAGCATATCTTGTGTGTGTGTGTGTGTGTGTACCTGGTATTTATCACGTTATGTGGACCAAATGTCCCCACAAGGATAGTAATACTAGTAAATTTTGACCTTGTGGGGACATTTTTGAGGTCCCCATGATAAATGTGTGTGTGTGTGTGTGTGTGTGTGTGTGTGTGTGTGTGTGTGTGTGTGTGTATGTGTGTGCGCGCGTGTGTTTGTGTGTGTGTGTGTGTGTGTGTGTGTGCATTAGTCACTCACAGTCTTTCCAGCTCTTTCAGGTCCTGAAATGCCCCTCTCTCAATAGAACTGATCTTGTTCTCCATTAGCTGCCTAAGAAAGGAAATGAAAGAGAGAGAGAGAGAGACCAAAATAAAGATAAGTCACTCATTGCATGAATTTTTAAAGATTAAAATAGTTAATTTGTCTGTTCATACTTGGCACTTTTGTAGAAAGCACTTTACATTTCATTGTCCGCAAATAGTTTTTACAAACACCATTTCACAAGATATCTCATGATCGGAGACCCTCCTCTCATTATAAAACCACCGTAAATAAGAGCTTTCAACCCCAGTCTAAATACAACATCTATACTTAGACTATGATTTAAAAAAACAACATAATTGCACCATTTTCCTTCAGCTACACTGGCCTACAAAAGCAAACGCCTGTCAAAATTGGCTGAAATCGAGTCTCTTATACTGTGATTTGTCCTGTGACACACAGGTTTGTCTCAACTGCGCTCAGATTAAGAGTAAAAAGAGTGTGACAATTCGTGTCAAATCACTAAATCAAACAACATTGCAATTTTTCTCAGTTTCAGCTTTAGCGTAGTTACTACATTTTTACCTTTTTATAGCAGTACATTACAACATCACAGAGACCCAGGTGAACTTTCACATGTATAGCCCTGCGGTATGGGAATCATATATTTATAACATCATTCAAAGGTTTACTGATGCATTATTTAACCCTTCCGTAGCTGGAAATTGACCCTACATGAGAAATCACAGCTCACAAGTCACAATTTTCTGTTTGACTGAGCGTCTGTGTGAGAGATCTGTGAAGGATGTCATAAAGTGTCGGTTAATGTAAATTTAAAGTATGTGTCTTAAATTGGAACACTCTAAAATGGGTCAAAATCACCGGCAACCACACAGAAGAATAATAAACTAGGTTAGAGTAATTTCTTTGTTTGTTTGTTTATGTTTAATTGTTTCTCATATGAATCAAGTATATGTGTTGGCAGTTTAGATGAAGTTTGGAGATACAGATCATTTCAGTGATGTCTTAGAAGAGCAAGAAAAAGTAAGAGTGAGAGAGGAAGAGAAAAGAATGCATCTATGAGGGAAAGGAAAGACAGACAGGGAGAAAGTCTTCAGCTGAAATATTACTCTCCAAGTGGGAGAGCAAACCTGTTCTTACATGAGCTCTCTATATGTCTCTCTCTCTAACACATACATTCGCACCAACACATTTCAACTCACACACATCTACATTCACAAAATCTCCCGCTCTGTCACAACCTCACACAGACCCAGAGAGGAAAATAGAAAGAAAGAAAGATATAGAGAGGCACTTCACATTCCGATAATGCAATCATTTTTCTGAATAAATGCTGCCTTTGTTTGTGTTTGACAATCATAGCTCACTGCCTCGTTAAGCTTCATCGTTAAAACTCGTTTGCTCTAAGTGTGCATATACTACAAGTGTTTAACCTCCAATAAAACCCAGAACAATGTATTTTGTGACAAGTCATGCCATTTGGCATAACGATGCTTTCACTGGCATTAATCTAATAATGGGAAGATTGGGGACCAATATGTTTACTGGATAATGGGAATTTTCACAACAACATGCAAAAAATGTGTGTGTGTGTGTATGTGTTTATTTATATATATATATATATATATATATATATATATGTGTGTGTGTGTGTGTGTGTGCATGTGTTTATGTGTTTATTTATATATATATATATATGTGTGTGTGTGTGTGTGTGTGTGGGTGGGTGATTAATTTCAGAAGATAAAACAAAAACATATGTATTTTTAAAATTTGCCTGGCAAATATTTCATATTTTCTATTTTACATACAAACTTTTTTCTAGTTGTTTTTGCTTGTTTTGTAATAAAATCTACATTGTGAATTTTGCATGCAAGATACACTCTTAAAACATTTAGGTTGTATGCAAACAAACATTAAAACGAATAAAAAAAACAGTTCATAAAACTAGTTCAGTACTTACAGAACTCTGAGGTGCCGTAGTCCCGCGAAGTCTGCCTTTGTGATTTTAGTCAGATTGTTTGCATTCAGGTCACTATGGAAAGAAAAGAGGGGGGTAAAATGGTGAATAATGACTTACGTATTTAGCCATAATTAAGAAGTCTAAATTAGGCCATAAAGTGGTAAATGATGCTATGAAACATTTTTTTTTTCTGGCCACTTCATTACACTGGCCTTCACTACAATGGATTTCACATATTCCACAGCATGCTAGATTGCTTAAATAGTCTGCATCATCATGCACCATCCTTGAGTGTGTTTTATCACTGGTCAAGTATGTGCTAGACTGTGGATGAGTTCTTTGCAGGGTTCTAATTGAATTCTGAATCCTGACCAATTAACGTTGGTGTCATGTAGCCTTTGGAACCTACGTTTCTAAATGACAGCTACTTACAGCTTATCCAGCCAAAAATGCATATAGTAGTATTAAACAAAGAAAATAATAGCACAGGCCAGGAGTGATTGAAATTCTAACAATTACGTAAAAGGCAGGATTTGAACTGCGTCTGGTGGTCCAACAGCTCCTCTGGCTCTTGCAGCGTCAAAGCAGCGCAGGTTGTGTTTAAAACTTCATGCCAGTTTAATTAACGAACCCCACTTCAGAAAGACAGTCAGTGTAAGAGACAGATTGAGATATGCGTGAGTGGAATAGAAAAGGACACTCTGCTGTTGTGCTGATGACAGCACTTCAAGAAGCATGTAACAGAATAATATCAATATATCGTTTGTGTGGCTTATTATACTAAATGCACACTGTTATAAAAAATTAATAACAGTCAGATTTAATAACAGACAGTAAATAACAGTAAATAACATTATACAGCATATTATGAAGAATATTTGGTCGTCCTGTGTGCATGCTGAATTAATTTAAAGAGATAATAACTATAATGTTATAATAATTTTGTGGCTCAAATGCACATTGTAAAGTAAAGTACTGGCCAGTGTATTCGTGTTTATGGTGCGTGTTTCGGCGCACTCACAGTCGCTCGGCGTTGCGGGGAATGTTCCGCGGCACGCTCCGCAGATTCTGCCCGTGGCAGTCCACCGCTGTCCCGCTGCAGGAGCACTGAGACGGGCACGACTGAGCCCCAGCCCCGCTGAGCAATGCACAGAGAACCACTGCTTTCAACACAAACATTACGGCTGTTTCCTCCGAGTTTTAATAAAACGCACGAAATTCCTGGTGCGAAACAGTTGCACCAAATCAGGCGCAGGAGCTTTAAATCCAAAAACGAGAGGAGTCACAGCAAATGATCTTTGAGAAGAAAACACTTGTAATCTCCTCCGGCTGGAATGTTTTTCCCTTCTTCTTTACAAAGGGAAACAAATTGCAATTCAATCCAGATCAGCTCCCATCTGGGGTCTACGTAGTCTCTTCTGTACAGGGGACGCGAGTTTAGAGTCCAGATCCAGACGATTCCGCCGCAAAGCAAAGTTTATATTAACCCCGCACGCGCATTGTCGCTCTGCGCTTTTGCTTAGTGGCTCCTAAAACACCTTATGCGCCAACAGGAGAAACGCGCTCGGAAACACGCACTTGAAAAGCCACCTGGTGATAGAGATGCGGTCATACACATCCAGCGGAGCTGATCTTCACGTGCGCTTAGAGGGTATTGATTAATTAGGTGTATTGATCTCGCGCGCCCTCATGCATGCATCCATCATGTTGTCACACAGGGACAAATCTGCTTTGTAAATCCAACTCGGTGCCGCGTAAAGTCCTGGGTGATCCTCGCTGATCTGCATTTACTCGAATACTCAATCGGAAGTGTGTGTGTCTCTCTGGCACCTGTGTGTGTGTGTTCAGAGCAAAGGCGGCGCCTCTAGTGTGGAAATAAGCCGCGCACACCGATAATACTCGGTAAAGGAGTCACACACAATTTCTCGATCTAACACGGGTACCGAGTCCAGCCAGGAGACAGCCAGGATCGTCCTTCAAGCTCACTGCACCGAGACACTTCAGACTTCAAAGAATCGTTTAAAACATATTATCTGACAGGTAGGAATATAGTGTTTCAAAAAAAATAATCCCGGCTTTGAAATCATGAAGTTGCAGACTAAATGGGCTTTTCCTGGAGTGAGTGAATCAAATGATTCCCATGCATGCTGCAGTGCAGTGAATAAACTCCAGTGCTCTGATTCTTTCGGTTCTCACGCTCAGATTAAAGTTGTTTTAGGTGAAGTGCGGCTCTCGGACACGGGATTCTCTCTCTCTCTTTCCCCCAGACTAACATGGAATTGCTCTATATACACCGGGAGCGGCTCCACCCCTCGGTCCGCCCTGCGGGCCGCATGAGCTCGTGCAGTCTGCCTTCTACAGCACTACCGCTCTAGGGACATGAACAGCGATCACGAGCGGTCTAAAGACGGAAGCCGATGCGCAAGTGACGCACGGAGAGCTAACAAGTGAGGCAGCATCTGTTTCTCTCTCGCACGCTCTCTGTTTTACTTCTGAATGAGGTAAAACCATGCTTAGCTGTTTAGTAATTGCAGGGAAAGTTTCGAAACTGTTCAAAACCAATCTAAGCTGCTTAAGGAGATTACAGATGAGTATCTACAGAGCTGAACCCAGACTCCAGTTAACCACAACAGGAACCAAAGCCAGAGAGAGGTGGGGAGTTTTGCCTGGGAGACAGAAGCAAACGAAAGTAGCAGGAATGACCTCAATCACCTTCTCAGTATGCACCTGCGGGGTAGGGAGAGGTCAAGGGTCAACTGCAGCTCCTGTGAAGCTGAAACTCACAATTGTACACACCCACACTAATCTAAAAAAATATGTTTTTGACTACTCATTTGTTTAATTATTCATTCATTCTCATGTTAGAGTGGTAGCTTGAGTAAGCCTTTAATTTGAGGTATTAGGGTATATAGATTGATGGTTATTGAGATGGGCCGGTAAGTTGAGTAAGGTGCTGAGATATAATAAGAAATGTGAGATATTGAGGTAGATTGGTAGGTTGAGTCAGGGTCATGGGTCACTGGTCATCCCTTAAATGCCCAGGACAAAATGATTATGGATGAATCCCCTCCTCCAGACCCAGTGAGTAGGCTATGGGCCTCACAGAGCCCGGGTTCTCTGTCCAAACTAATGTAAATTTACTAATGTGAGGTACTGAGGTACACAGATGGGTAGCTTAACCCTATAAAGCCTACTGTTTCATATTTGGTACACAAACTTATAAAGCCTCTATATTATCAACATGATCCAAACTTTTCTGAAAAACCTGTTGCACACATGCCTTTTGTTATATAATTGATAGTATACATTAGTAAGTAAAAGGCCTTTTAGGAAGATTCAAAAGATGTGGTACAAGTGTCTTTTTGCTGTGAAAATTTTACAGATTTTTATAAAGCAAACATATACATAACTTGTATATTGTTAATGATATTTCAAGATGAACACTTAGGGGACTGAAGCAACTTACATAGGTTTACTTGATTATCCATACATCGTTTAAAAAATCATGTTAAAATGTATCAATCATGATACAACAGGCTTTTGAGGAATGTTTATTTGTACATCATCGTAATGCATTGCCTCCTTCAATTAAAACTACAGAGCTGTGATCATAAAATTAAGCATTAAAATATCAGCTTACTAAAACATATTATTGGTAAATATCAGTCCGCTTGGTTTATTTTTTATTTTTTATTTTTTCACTGTCTGCATTAGCACATCATTGACCCTTTCAACAAATGATAAATGACTGTCTTTATGAGTAAGTCATTGAATCACTCACTCATCCAATTAGTTCATTTAAATTTCTTGTGTGTGTGTGTGTGTGTGTGTGTGTGTGTGTATGTGTGTGTGGATCAAAAATAGACAAATTAATTGGAAATATGTTTTAACTAAGTTTTTTAATAATTACTTACTCATCACACTCTCAGTCGTATAGTGTGTGTGAATCTGTGCCTGGAATTGACTGCACTAACTAGTAGGCACACTATATCAAAATGATTATCTAAGAAGGTCAGAAGTTACATGTGATTCTAGAACTACAATTGAAACAGTATAAACATGACACAAATATGTGCTATATTCTGTAGGTCAGATGAAGTATTACAAAGCAGTGCGAGGGATGTTATGTAATGTAGGGTAATGAAGTCAACTGATGGGTAGAGTAAGCTTACAAAAGTATATTTAGTAAAACGAGGTACTGTGATATTTTAGCTCTGTTAAATACAATGACAGGTATGATGACAGGTGACAACTGATAGCTCAGATCTGATCTGTTCTAATTACCACTGAACACCAGAAATGTTTCTGTGTGTGCTAGAGAGATGAAAAAGGATGTGTAAGCAACTAAGAAACTGAGAGTGAGTTTACAACCTGTGTTTGTTGTAATTTACAGTTGTTTAGACTGCAGTAAACACATTTCCAGATGGACGTTATTCTGTACACTGTCCTTCTCTGTGAGTGTGTGTGTGTGTGTGTGAGAGTCTACAAACCAGACCTCGTGGTAAAGTACTAAACGTTCCTTAACACATCTGCCAGTACCCCGAGTCTTAGCTGAATGATGAGCGTATTGCAGAAGCTAAAATTAATTTGGTCTTAAATGGCACTTGTCATGGTTTTAGGATGATTAATATAAATACATCTGTAGTTTGTACTGTGTCCTACTACAGGACATCTGTTAATAATTAAAAAGCATGAAAACATCAGTAAAAGGAATTCAGATGATAACTGAAGCAACTCCTTTTTAAATTATGTTCCAGCTAATGTGTTATAACAGCGTCAGATTTATGATTAATGACAAATGAAACAGTAAGACAAAGTAAAGAAAAAGGAAAAATCTTTTAGAATGTAGTTTAAAATGCATGCCACATTCTTAAAAATGTAATAGTTAAGAAACCTCTTAAAAAGTTAAGAAACCTCTGCAGCCCTCTTAAATAATTAAAGCTGAGACCAAGTGTTAAAATTAATGAACCTTTATGAATCAAACTTATTTTAAAGTATGACCTTGACAGTAAGTCATGATGGTTTTCAGGGGTTCTCTCTATGATATCATTTACTGTTTTTCCTGTTTTACTTGTTTAGTTGCATCATGTCATTGACCCTTTAACAATTTATTTGATCTTTAGAGGTTTTCAGAGAAATTATAGAGTTAGTGTAAAATGTAGCTGCATTTATCACTTTATATTTGGAAGTCAATGTCAATGATTTGTAAATGTTTGTTTGTTTTTGTTTATTTATTGTTGCATGTTTTATGTTTGTCTTAATTTGTGTAGGTTTTGGGTATGTGTGTGCAAGTTATATTGACAAGATAGACACTCCTGTAAAAGAGATTTTTTTTAAACTAAGTGAGGCTCTTTCCTGATTAAATAAAGGTTCAATAAAATACATTAAAATTCTGGGTAAGGCTCGTGCCTGCAGAAGGTTGAAAACTAAAATGCATCTAAAAATGTTGTCACAGACATTGTGAATCAAAACAAGGACAATTTCCTTCAAGACGGGGTTTTTAAAATATCCAAGTCCCCATTATAGTGACATCTGGTTTAAAACCAAACACACACACACACACACACACACACACGTTTAATTGACAGTCAGTCAAAAATGCATCCAGGAACAAATGAATACAAATGAAACTCATGGCATACTGAAAGCCCGTCCCACTGAATGTCTGATATTTCAATCTCTATTAACAGTTGTCTGCAAATAATGTCAGCTGTCCACTGAGAAAGGCAGTGAAGAAAATAAAGGTAGACAGAACAAAGTGTTCCACATTCCAAATTCAGGTGTTTTCCTGTTAATTGTTTTGTTGGGTATTGTGCTGTCGAGAAGGCATGTTGAGTCTGTGGTTATGACTATGTTTGTTTGAAAGGCATGTCGATGTTTTCCACCTAAACAAAACATTTCATTTCCTCCAAAGTGTGAACCACAATACAAGAATTAGACTTCAATCCCTTCTCAGACAAAAGCTGTCAGGTATGTACGTTTGCACAGGCACTGCTAAAGACTACAACTAAACAGTCAAACAGCTCAACTATTTCAGGCGATACAAGCATGTTGATACAATCTTTATTCTGGTGGAATAACAGCAGTAACTTAGAAGTGGCCAAAACAAATGAGCAACATGCGCTTCAATAACTAATGCCCCTTATTTACTGGAGGTTGACTAGTTTTTCTGAAGTATTGTCCAAGGAAAGTTGGAGATGGGGGGTCTTGCAGACTGAAGGCAGAGATGAAGAGATAAAGAGAGAGAGAGCGACTGCACAGCGACCGACTTCGGCAGCATGGCAGCAGCATTATAATGATATCATTAACTTTTTTTTAAACATAGAATGCAATTATTTGTCTAAACTCACATTGCCTATTCAGCACACTCTCACAAAGCAGCTTCGCTTAACTACTCATGTATTCTCTCATCTCATCTTAATTATCTCATTACTTGCTTCAGTTACAAATTTGCTGAAATTATTCAGATGTCTTTTGCTGATACTATGATAGTATAATGTCAACTGCCTTTGGATATTTAGCAGCGTGAACACTAAACAGGTTCAAGTCAAGTCACATTTCTTTGTATAACGCTTTATACAATTCAAATAGTTTAAAAGCAGCGTCACATTAATAAACAGGAAAATAATGGTCAATGTTGCAAGGTTCATCCATTATGAAACAAGTTCAATTTAGCTATAAGCAGCTCTACAGAAGGCAATAAGTGTCATCATTCAGCTCAAATCAATTCAATGTTGATTCAATTCTGTTCAATGATGGTGTTGATGTTGCAAAGTTAGTGTCATTATCCAGTTCAGTTCTATTCAAACAACAGCATTTGGGGCTAATGCTGATTTCAACAAAAATGCATTTCCGTCCTATTCCTAAAAAAAAAAAAAAAAAAAAAATCTGGGTTACAGTGAGGCATTCATAATGGAAGTGAATGGGTGAATTTGTAAACAAAAAATACTCAGTTTCAAAAATATGTCCACATGACATAATATTTCTTAACATGATTGTATTGTGAAAAATAGTTTACAAAAATGTTCTATGTAAAGCCATAACTGCAACACCATAAACCCTATGGTAATCATAAATAAACAGCTTTACAGATACAAATAATAATAATAATACATATATTTTAACTGAGGAATTTGTGTTTTTATACATTTTGAAGCTTGACATTTCAGCATTTAAATCCTTCACAACTGGCCTCATTCACTTCCATTTGAAGGGCCTTCCTAAAATTCTTCTTTTTATTTTTATGGTAATCAACATTACGCTACAAATGCTGTTGACTGAGCTTTTGTACTAAACCTGGAATATTCCTTAAACAATATGTGATCTCATAACTTCTTACAATGTTTTATTAGCATAATGGCAGACTGTCAGGTGCTCTCACTAGTTAAGGTAAAAGAAAGGAAGGAGAAAAAGAAGAGGAAAAGTTTGAAGATGAGTGTGAGTGTGCGGAGAGAAGAAAAAATGAGGAAAGGGAGAAAGAGAAGAGTGTGGGAAAAATCAATAAGACTCCCACTCCAAATCCGTCTGCAAAAGAAACAATAAACCACCTCTCTCTGTCTTATATTCTCTCTCTCTCTCTCTTTCTCGGTGGGGTGGATAAACAGAAAGACCTACTTGGTACCTCTCTACCATCAGAGCATATCCACACACACACAGACTGTCCCAGACACACACACAAAGTGCAGAAGTGAAGTGGGCACCCCAGACTGTTATATTCAGCCCATTGAAAGCTGCCTGGAGTATTACACAACCAAAAGCAGGATCACAGAGAAAGACCGAAAAAGGAAACAAAATAAAGGTTATGATAGAGAGGACGAAAAGAAAGAAAGAGGTAGAGTTTTAAGTAAAGGCCACTTGTCTTTGCTTGCATGTGTTTATGAGTGTGAGAATGAGGAATTGTGGGGGTGTGTGTGTGAATATACGTGTGGATCCGTCTGTGAGCGGTAAGAATGAATGATATTGCTGATTGTTCAGGGAGGCCCGGAGCAATAGCCAATAATAATCCTGCATTTGAATGGACAGCTTTTTCCCTCCCTGGAATTTCTCTGTCTCCTCCGCCCTCCCCATTCACACACCTTTACTGTACATAAAAGAAACAACAGAATAACATCGAGAGAAGAAGAAAAGGGAGGAAGAAAGGCGCTCTGAAGTGGCTTAGGTCTATCTGCGCTATTTGTCAAGTGAAACTGAGGCAAGCAGAATGACTCTGTGTGTGTGTGTGTGTGTGTGTGTGTGTGTGTGTGTGTGTGTGACTGTGCACATGCTTGTACAAGACTGCGTGAAGAATGTCTATGTAGCCACATGGCAGATGGGGGCATGAATGTGAGTTTGTTTGTTTCTCCTTGCGTGTGTTTTTCTGCATGTGTAACAGATGGTTAGTTGTGGTATGCGTGTTGCACTTGATGTACTCAACAGCTAGCTGGACAGTGTCCAGTGAATTTTGAATACAGTACACAATACTGTACGACTCTAATGAAAGACACACCTGCTTCAGTGCATGCTTAACGTTTAAATACTGAAAGTATTGTGCAAATGCAAGCATGAACACATATCTGAACTTTACTAGATTGTTTATGGTTATTATTTACTAATATTGCATATTTGGCATATTCTGTGACAACAACAGCAAATATTTAGAGCAAAGATCTCATATTCGGCCCTCAAGATTAAGCCCCTCAAGTGTCAATAGATTACTTTCCTTTTTCTGTTGAACATAAAGGAAGGTATGTTGAAAAATGTCTCAGTGTGTGTGTGTGTGTGTGTGTGTGTTTTTTTACTACCATACAATGGAAGTCAATGGTAACCAAAACTGTTTAGCTACAAACATTGCTCAAAATATCTTCTTTTGTGTCTCGCAAAACAAAGAAAGTCATACAGGTTTGGAACAACTTGTTTGGGTGAAAAAAAAGGTTTGGGAACCTCTGCATTCAAATGTTTATTAATGTATTTGTATATATAGAAATTAATATTAATCTACATCTAATAAATGCTGTATAAACATTGTTTACTGTTAGTTTATTATATATAGGGTACAACGGGGCTAAAGGCCCACCTTAAGAAAAAATGTGTCATTCACTGCGCCTAAAATGTATAATTGCAGAAAAAAATATATACGTTGTATTGAACATTAAAGGGTTAGTTCACCCAAAAATGAAAATTAGCGCATAAATCACTCACCCTCAAGTCATCCTAGGTGTATATGACTTTCGTCTTTCAGACGAATCCAGTCGGAGTTATATTAAAAATAGTCTTTGATCTTTCAAGCTGTTTAATTCCACTCAGCAGGTGTTGCATGCATCAGTCCAAAAGATGTTAAATAAAAAGCACCCATCCATAAAAAAGTGTCTCACACGGCTCTGGGGGGTGAACAAAGGCCTGTTGCTTTAATTATCTTAAACAAAACTGAAAATCATAAAGAAGACCTTTGTCTCAAAATATATGCATTCATTTTAGCGATTCTCATTTGCTACTTACATCTACAAAATTTTAAAAAACAGAAAATATTAGATCAAGTAAGCACAGAATCAACTTTGCGCTGCTGCGCGCGATCGCGTCAAGGATCAGACAAAAATACACATGCATCTTGAAAAGCGGATGCCACGTGCTATGCCACGTTTTTGTGCCATCTAGTTGTTTAGATGAAAATAATATCAAAGGCGCCTTTTACCCCGGGGCGCCTTTAGCCCCGTTGTACCCTACTGCATTAGTTGATGCTCTTTATTATTACCTGTTTACTGTTATCTTTTTAGAGCTGCTTTACAGCAGTTTGCATCACTGAATCACTATTTTCTTGTCTATAACTATAAAGCTGATTTGAAACAATCTGTATTGTATAAAGCACTATATAAATAAAGGTGACTTGACTAAAACAATTATAAAAACTTCTGGAGATTATTCTGACAGGTGTCATGTTTGTGTTTTTGACACGCCTTAACTACTCCAGCAACTTTATTTTGGCCGTGCATTTGAAATGTAATGTTTATTAAAGTGAATTATTTGTTATACTGTATATTTTAGTCCTTTTATATTTTCATTAATTTTGTTACATCAAAGCTTGTTATGTTTCTGGCCTCTTAAAGAGACTCTTCCTGCCTGATCTGCAAGTAAAACGTTGCATTCTAGTAATAGCTTCAGGCATAATTAGTCTGGATTAGTATGCTAGGTGTAAGTCCATGCATCAATAACTGTACAACTGTACCAACATAAGCGCATATAGTTCAAATTCATGGTTATAAAACCCCTTGTGTTGGTTGTAAACGCTCAACTGCCCCTGACGGAGAACACCACCTGGCCCCATATAATTTGAATTTGAGATCTCTGGTTTAGTGCACAGAACAAAATGTGTAAACTGCAGCGTAATCATACAAACGTCCCGCAGCATCATTAGAACAGAAAGACATTGTAGAGGAAGAGTCATGAACTTTAAGCAGACTCTGCATCACTGGTGGCATTATGCTATGACATCTGATATGACTAACACATTATTTCTGATTCGCAATCCAAGTGTCTAAACAATCCAGAATTGGCAACACAAGCTTTAATATGTAATCTAGATGACATGCCAATCGATTAGGCTCAAATTTATTAGCACGCCAGGCATAGCCCATAAAACTAAAGAAATGTGTGTGTGTGTGTGTGTGTGTGTGTGTGTGTGTGTGTGTGTGTCGGAGAGCACCTGTCTTCTCTGTAGAAGGTAGCAGACAGAGTTAATGAGACCAGCAATTCAGTGAATGACTCAATTCATCTTCATTAGCCAGCTCAGACACTCTCTCCTTCCTCTCATTCACATGCACACGTTTTCCAGACATCTTCATGCAGATATACAGTACACAGAGGTTCATTGTGTCATGAGAGTTTATTCACTCAATAATAATAATACCACATGTCCATATTCATAACAGGACGTATAGTATAAATGTCGCAATATGCAGCCATTAAAATGAGATATGTTTAACAAGTTAAACATGATTGTTACAGTTGTTATACCTTTTCCATTTTTCCAGAGCATTAAATGGTAAAATGTCTAAAACAGACGTCTCAATGGTTGAGAAAATGATTTTTTTTTATCTATCATAAAACCTCCGTTTTGGTCCCTGAGAGCGGTTTAACTAGGCTACAGACTGCAGTGTGTGTGTGTGTGTGTACGCAAGCACGTAAATATTGATTAAACCTGACGTTTTTCAGCAGGAGGAAGTAGACACTTCAAAGCTGACTTTTACCACACAAGCACACACACTAACACACACAAGCGCACACACACTGCTGATTTTCTACTTCAAACACTGCTGGTGTTTGCTCTGAAAATAAGACTGCTGTGTAGCCAAAAGATTCATTTCCTATGCGGAAGGGAGAAAGAGGGAAAAGGAGGGGGCAACAATGATGCCAGATACTTGTGAACTGACTTCAATTCATAGCCATAACAATAATGATAATGGCAGTGACCTCTCTGATATATTACTATGTATTTTAGTCAGAATGGCCTAAACCCATCTTAAAGGGATAGTTCACCCAAAAATGAAAATTTGCTATTAATTTACTCACCCTCAGGCCATTCAAGATTTTCTTCAATGGAACAATAAAGAAGATTTTTAGCTGAAACCGTGTGCCTTGCTGATTCATAAAATGCAAGTCAGCGGCTGCCCGTCTTTGGAAAAATAAATGAATAAAATTAATAGCCATGGCTCCTGACGATATATTGTGGTCTTATGAAGCAAAACAATCAGTCTGTGCAAGAAACTGAACATTATTTATAACATTATTACCTGTAATCCTCAGGCAAGCGGTCCAGAGTGATGTCCAGTTCACGAACGTATTTGGGTGAAACATCCCTTTAAATAGTTACAGTTACAAGCATCAGCATGGGTAACACGCTTAATCTCACTAACACAAAAGAAGGGACTCTTAACCTAAAAACAATACTACTAATAATAATAATAAAGTTCTGTCATCATTTACTCACTCTAATGTTGTTACAAAACTGTATGACTTTCTTCTCTGTAGAACATATATATAAACCCATGCTTATTGTTGTTACCTATGTTTGCAGTTGTAGCGTTTTGGGTTAAGAAAAGCGCATAATAAATAAAATGCAAAAAAGAGAGAGAAATGAAGGTTGGCCTGTGGCATGTGAGAGCGTTATCTGCCAGTGTGGCATTTCTCTATCATTTCCACACACTCTCACTGAGGCCTCATGCCAGACTCAAACTGTGCTGGCCCACTGAACCACTCACCGAGCTCAGGCTGTGCCAGACACACACACACACACACACACACAGACACAGTGACTGCTGGCAACAGTGGGTTGTCAAGCAACAGATGGTTTCACTGAATGAGCCTCTCATGAGAGATAACTGATCTGGAAACGCTCAAACCATTACACAACCAAACACTAACCATTCACAAACCAAAGAGCAACCACAAATGAACAGCCAAACTATATAAAAACCATTAAATAAACTCATTAAAAACCATTATATCAACCAAAATATCGACCACTCAGAGTGCTCTCCTTTAAAAAGAGCGCATAGAGCAGCACTTTCAACAGCTCTTAAGAGACCTATCAGCACTGTGGTCAAAATAGTGCTAAAATTATGTGTGTTCAGTATATTTGCACTCAGGCTTCAAAAATAACTTTTTGCCACACCTGCCAATGAAGGGTGAATTAAAAATTCCACAGACAGTTTTTGTCTTAAGGCTGGAATACACTACCCAACTTTTGCCCAGATTTTTGCCACAATTTGCAATCTGGAAGAGTCGCAGAAAGTCATAACCAGTCTCCAGATGTTGGGACGTCAGAGTTGACAGACTTCTCAAAAAATGTATTGTGTATGATGGCCACGGACTTTGATTTTTTTTTTTTTTTTTTCTAGTCTAGTCCTCATTGCATGGAGAAAACCCATTGTTTTCTTCTAGAAATGAGGTGACTGTTTCTGCACGAGTTTCTTGTGTTCGGAAGGACATGAAAGTCTGGTATTGTGCAACCTTCGTTCGTTTAGTAGTGTATGATGCACAGTTTTTTTCCATAACCATTTACAAAGTCAGCAAGTGTAGGATGCGCAGTGTTTTAAAATCTGTTCAGATATTATAAGTCATTGTCCAACCTTTCAACTGCACACAACATAGTATTGTTACAACTCACTGTTCACACTTTGTTCACCCACTCCCAATCACCCTCAACTCGTATGGCTTTCTTAACTCTGTGGGACACAAAATTAGATATTTTAAAGAATTATTTAGTTGTTTTGTTCACATTATGAAAGTCAATGAGGTCAAAAATTTACAAGCTCCAAGAGGACATAAAAATGAAACCTGAAATTAATCCATACGACTCGACTGGGTAGCTACACAATCACTTTGTATGATGAAGAGAAATTAAACATAAGCCTTTTACTTTCAAATCAAATCAAAATATTGATCAACATTCACATACACAGACAACATCAAATCAACTTCTACGTCAAACCTCTGGTTTATATGGCAAACATGTTTGGTGTCTCTATATTTGATGTAGTCTGCATATGTGTGTGATATTTAATACTATATTAAAATTTAAGGTAACACTTTTGTTTAGGAAACACTATTCACTATTAACTAGTTTCTTATTAGCATGTAAATTACTAGGATACTGGCTGTTTATTACTACTTATAAAGCACATAATGGCTTATTCTGCATGAGCATATTTTAGATCCCTTAATCCTTAAACCCCATACCTAAACCTAACAACTACCTTACTAACTATTAATAAGCAGCTAATTAGGAGTTTATTGAGGCAAACATCAGAAAGAAATACTGCACTAGTTGAGTCGTAAGGAATAGTTTTATGCTACATTTATGTTCTTTTTGGAGTTACCAATATGGACAAAAAACATTCTTCAAAATGTCTTTTCTTTTGTGCTCCACAGAAAAAAAAACATAATTTTACTTATAATTTCTTATAATTTAGATATAAAATGTATCATTTCTTATAATTTTACCTGCCACAAATCATCTCCATTTTATTTACTCTCAAAAGCCAATTTTTACACACATTTGGGGCTTGGGGAGTGTTAACTTTGGACCCTATACAGTATGTTCCTATTATATTATAAAGACTAACAAACACACACACACAGGCAGGGACTGAATTAGCTGCGTAGAAAAGAGAGCCAGATAAGGGTTATGGCAAATATATCTTTCCATTTAGAGCAAGAAGGCCAAGCACAACACACAGCGGTACACCCCAAATACATGGATACACACACACACACACACATTCACTGAGTCCAACAAAACACCCTCATAAGACCTGCAGTCTAGCAACAATGCGGCTTGCCATGGTTGGACTGCAACTTCTATGCTATATACGCTCTCTTTCAAAAAACACTAAAATTATGCATCTAAGTCTCAAATGAATGTATGTAATTTACTGAGAAATTGGTATGCAATCCAATGAATTTTCCTTTCCATCCAGTTCAGACAGGAAATAAGTGCATGGTATTCACATTCTCTGATAAGTATTGCAATATATCATTGCAGATGGTACATTAAAATACAGGAAACTGAGGAAATGGAGGGAAAGTGTTAAGGCCGGTCCAATAATAAGAATCCTGATGAGGTTAATATATGACAATATAAAAAACATTACGGTACAACCATTACCATAATAAAATGAAGCACTGTTATTCTCTTCAACTACTAAAATTAAAAAATATTGCCAGGCTCACACAAATCCCAAATAATCCCAAAGTTATTTGCATCACTGCTTTTCTTGATGAAACATTCCAAAAATACGACATCAGAAATGAATGAGTTGTGATGGATTATATGTTTTACTCGTGGCATGGTAAATATTTTAGACGAATTCTGGACAGATGAGACCGCAAACAACTTGCAGGCTGCATTTGTCACATTTCAGTCTAAATTGTTTAAATCCAGCAGGGGCTTTTTAAAAATAACTGTTATCATGTGGTAAATGCATCTGCTGGAATTCATGCAGGTGGATAGATGAAAATGTCATCTAATATGAAGTGACACTATGCACACATTTAAGCAAGATGTTACCATGTAATTTACTGCAATGCATGTTAATAAGATGAGGTGTCTTTTTAACATGCATTGCAGTAATGGTAACATCTTGATTGTGTCCATGCAAAGAAATTACAAAATGCTAAAAGTAAATGCTGAAAAGGCTATTAAGTTCTGTGTGTGGGTGAAACATTTGCCCCCACAGATTTTGCATCGAGTTCAAGCTGGTCAAGCAAAATCAGTGAATGCATGGTTTGAAAGTGACTTCTGTGTGAGCTGTGCTTTATACATCACTACACTATTGATGACGCACAATGGACCTTTTTTTTTACTAATGTGACCGCATCTTAAGACTGATAAAATATTATAATTTATGGGATATACATAAAAATTGTCTTTGGTGGACCTGAAAGCCTTTATTTGATTTGATCAAAGCAGTGCAAAGTGGTAGACGTTTGCAGGCAGGATTTTAAACTACAGTACCCGTCTTATCAAAAGCTAAACACACTATAAGGCAATGGTTATCCAAGGTGGAACTAACAACTTTAAGCACTGAGAACACAGGGATTTTCTTTCCAAGCATAGAAAGCTTCAGTTGCCTGCCAGCATGGAACTTCTGGCTGAAAATGTTTCAGCAAACACGCAAATGAAGTTACAACAACAGCATGTCCTAAAACAGATCTGGATCACTGACTGATCTACAGCACCAAGTATTGGGCCGTGATATTACTAAGATTACAGCTGAAAAGGAAGCAGTTAAGATGGAGCGCTGGAACTGATTTTGCTGAATGTGCTACATGTTGTGAAGACGATACACTGTAAAAAATGACCGTGAATTTAACGGTAAAAGACTGTAAAAATGCTACAGTAAAAACCTGTTAAATGGTTAACGGTAAATTCCCCTACTATATACGGTGAAAAACTGTATTGGACATTACATGTATTGGACATAAATTTTACGGTAGTATACCGTTTTTGGAAGTGAAAAATACCGTATAATTTACAGTGAATAACCGTAAATTGGAATTCCCAGAATTCCCTGCGTTACATTTCAAATTTGATGTTTTTTTGTTGAAATAACTATGTTTCTTCTTAGTTTTTCTTATCAGTTTTGTATATTAGGGTTGTGTGTTACACCTAATGTTGTTAAATTAATGTTTATTGCATTATTTCAGTTTCATGTGTGTTACCATGATGGTGTTTGGTGTTTGTGTGAATGACACTGTGCACCTTCTATATATGTTATTATTTAAAAGCTGCTTGTGATGGGCTTTGGTTCATCATGTGACTTTCTCATCACCACCTGCATTTGGTGGTTATCAGTGTATTACAAAGGTACAAAACAGATTTCAGTACTTCAATAGGTTGGTATATTAACATTATATCAGTTAATGAAATTACGGTATTTAACTGTAAATTTAAGTTAAAACCGTAAAACCTAAAACATTGCTACCGTATTTTTTACGGTAAAATTCCGGCAACCACAGCTGCCGTTTTTTTACTGTAAATTGTACGGATTTTTTTTACAGTGTAGATATCACTGACTTGGTCACTCATACACACCCTGACGCTGTATATGAAATGTTGTAGCCCATTAGAGAGGTTCCAAACTCGTGGGTCGCAAACCAAAAATGAGTCACAAGGTTTGTTCTGATAGGGTCAGAGACAGCAAGGAAAACAATGCTAAATGCATTCAAAATATAACTAACCATATATTTTGCGTGTTATAGGATTCCAAAATAAACTTTTAAAATGCATAAGAAAATCCCATCTCATACCTTTTATTGTTGTTGACAAAACAAGAATCCAATCAAACTACACTATTTTGTTACAGTTTTATCTGTCACTTTGTATAAGCTAGCCAAATTAGGTCCATATCCTCCTAATATGCATGGTAAAACAAAAAAAAACTTAAATATGCTACAAGAAAATTTTTTAGTACTGTGTTAGGTTTCCACTTGAGGTCCAGCGTCAAATCAGGATTCTGCCATAAAACGAGTTGAGAATTGTCATATCAGACATATGACAATAATACAATATGTAATTGTAGAGCACATTTAAAAACAACCAAGGCTGACCAAAGTGCCGTACAGAAAAAATAAAATAAAAATTAATAATATGACCTTCAGCAAAGTACAAAGGAATCTCAAAACCAGGATCTCTTCGGTGTATTTTCATTTCACTTAAATAAAAACAACATTAACGACAGTAAAACCTTTATTGATTCACAATAACAGTCATTTACATTTCCCACAAGTTCCCAAAGAGGACTGATCCGGTCCAATCAGTAATTTGTTTGTCTGTACAGAAATACATTTGATGCATTACAACTACATTACTATGCAGTTTAATTTCAACAGCACCTGTCACACTAATTGGCACAAATCTACAGATATAAAATAAACCCATTTCACGGAGGAGTCTTGCATCACTATGAAGAGGTTTAGTTTTTTTGTACATGACCCCACCTACAGCTACTTATCAAATAAATACATGCAAAAAAAAAAAAGTCTCACAATATTGCTTTCAGTTGAAATTATGTGAAAAGAAAGTGAACTGAGTGATAAGAGAGAACTTAAACTATAGCACAGATATTGAAAAAGATTGCATGGGATAACGGTCAATTATACATATTTTAAGGGTCATTATACACAAACATTTGACCGCAGAATGTTGCAATTGATCAAGAAGATTTCAGAACTCCACAGAGTCACGTATTTAGTACTTTTAAAAGTGTAGGCTGAAGCTGTTTGTGAATGTCTGGGTGACAGATGCTTGTTTTATTAAATTCTTTCATGCTTGTTTATGGGAGTGGTGCATGTGTGTCAGTGTGAGCGGTGCTCTTTTGCAAATGAAAACTGGATGAGTCTCCATCCCACTCCCTCCTGTCAGATTAAATGCAGATGAGAGTTTGATGGTGTAAAACGTTGGAAGGAATAAAGCTGATCAGACTATTAAACCTGAAGACTACCAACAAAAGTCTAACAGCGAGGGCTGCGCAGTTTGCGTTACCAAAAATTACCACAGAACCAAACATTTCAAAATGACATTGTTATTCTGGCAAAATTTGGCTGTGCAACATAAAATGTAGAATCAGAGTTTAGCAGCGTATTATTGTATGATTTGAAAATTAACATTTAATGTGTTCATTAATAATATTATTAATATTAATTAAATTTTGTATATATTTTTAATATTTATTAATCTTATTAATATTATAATAGTTATTATTATTATTCTATTAATAATAATAATAATAATAATAATAATAAGCCAACTCTTCTAGCAACACACACACACAGACACATACACATTTCAATAGATTCTCAGTAGGTATTACTGATGGGAAAACTTTTGAAGGACTGGAGGACTGCAGGGGATAGGAAACACATGTCTACAAACTAATATGTATCTTAATATCTCTCTTATAAACTATTGAATTATTTAAATAATTTAGATAAGCCATAAAACATTTGAGAAGCTTTTACGGAAAGTGATTTATTTTGTTTCCTCTCTCCCTCTCCTTCTGTGTCTCACTCCATCTTTCTATTTCTAGGCCTTATTTCCACTTGGAATGAGGTATGACTTCATGATTCCACTGACATAACTTGGGCGATATGAGTGCTAAATAATTTCCACATTTCTTAGAAATGGCATAATAGAAGTAATACACTCCGTCAATCCATCTCGCAGAAGCGTGTGTGTGAGAAAGAGAAAGAAATATAGTGGGAACATAGCGCGAGTGTGTGTCATATTTTATACATTTACTAAAATACAATAATGAAATATAATCCCATCTTTGAATCAGATAATAAAAAAAATATATATAATCATTTGATTCCAAGAACACACACATACACACACACACACACACACACACACACACTTCAGAGCGAGTTCATCTTAGATAGAGCAAAATGCTGCACAATATAGTCTACATAAGTTTCAAGCATTTTTAAACGCACACACAGTGAGTTTTGGCACATTATTTGGGATCAGGGTGGCCTGTGTGTGTATTTGAGAGCTCTGAGCTTGAGACGCGACTAAACTCAAACCACATGTGTGTGAGAGTGTGTGAGAGAGAGGCAGACAGAGGGAGGAAAAAACACCTTACGCGGCTGCTGGTGTTGCCAAATCGAATGCTCTCTCTGTACAATCTCCTGCACTTTTGAAGCTGTCCACAGCTCATAAAGTCCGAAAAACGGCAATTCCCATAAGGCTCAGCTACAGCCAGGGCAAGATGCTTACAATCACCAGACATGCAGGAGGCATATATAACAGCGAGGGCTGCGCAGTTTGCGTTACCAAAAATTACCACAGAACCAAACATTTCAAAATGACATTGTTATTCTGGCAAAATTTGGCTGTGCAACATAAAATGTAGAATCAGAGTTTAGCAGCGTATTATTGTATGATTTGAAAATGAACATTTAATGTGTTCATTAATAATATTATTAATATTAATTAAATTTTGTATATATTTTTAATATTTATTAATCTTATTAATATTATAATAGTTATTATTATTATTCTATTAATAATAATAATAATAATAATAATAATAAGCCAACTCTTCTAGCAACACACACACACAGACACATACACATTTCAATAGATTCTCAGTAGGTATTACTGATGGGAAAACTTTTGAAGGACTGGAGGACTGCAGGGGATAGGAAACACATGTCTACAAACTAATATGTATCTTAATATCTCTCTTATAAACTATTGAATTATTTAAATAATTTAGATAAGCCATAAAACATTTGAGAAGCTTTTACGGAAAGTGATTTATTTTGTTTCCTCTCTCCCTCTCCTTCTGTGTCTCACTCCATCTTTCTATTTCTAGGCCTTATTTCCACTTGGAATGAGGTATGACTTCATGATTCCACTGACATAACTTGGGCGATATGAGTGCTAAATAATTTCCACATTTCTTAGAAATGGCATAATAGAAGTAATACACTCCGTCAATCCATCTCGCAGAAGCGTGTGTGTGAGAAAGAGAAAGAAATATAGTGGGAACATAGCGCGAGTGTGTGTCATATTTTATACATTTACTAAAATACAATAATGAAATATAATCCCATCTTTGAATCAGATAATAAAAAAAATATATATAATCATTTGATTCCAAGAACACACACATACACACACACACACACACACACACACACACTTCAGAGCGAGTTCATCTTAGATAGAGCAAAATGCTGCACAATATAGTCTACATAAGTTTCAAGCATTTTTAAACGCACACACAGTGAGTTTTGGCACATTATTTGGGATCAGGGTGGCCTGTGTGTGTATTTGAGAGCTCTGAGCTTGAGACGCGACTAAACTCAAACCACATGTGTGTGAGAGTGTGTGAGAGAGAGGCAGACAGAGGGAGGAAAAAACACCTTACGCGGCTGCTGGTGTTGCCAAATCGAATGCTCTCTCTGTACAATCTCCTGCACTTTTGAAGCTGTCCACAGCTCATAAAGTCCGAAAAACGGCAATTCCCATAAGGCTCAGCTACAGCCAGGGCAAGATGCTTACAATCACCAGACATGCAGGAGGCATATATCAACCTGAGCATCAAAAACACATATCCACCCAACTACTGAGCTCGTATTATTATTAATATTAGTTAATGACAAGTAATTAACAGCTGTGCTGAATAAGAAGGGGTTTTACAACATTTTTCTGTCATACATTACTATAAATGTGAATAAATGTAATAAAAATTACAATCTATTATAATTTTGAAAATGTATACCTAATTCTGAGCATCACATATGTACAGGAGTAAGTAGATAATTACATGTGTGTTTATATATACAATATATATACAGTATATACTGTATATATATATATATATATATATATTTAGTTGAAAGTGTCAATAATAATAATAATTTTCAAAAACTGGGTAATGAAGTGACTATTCTACTCACCCTTCAACCATTGAACATGAAATCTATTTATTTTTTATATTGTATTAACATTCTCTGGAAACATTCCAGTTAAGATTCCTAATAGAGATTAGAAGTGAAAATGGGAGATGATTACATTTTAAAGCATCTGTATGACAACAAATCTGGAAAGAGATGTGAGGATTTGGGAAGAAAAATGAGAGATTCTTACTGCATTGCAGTGAATTATTCATGGAATATATTGTAAATTAAATCGGGAGGCCAGACCACAAATGTGCAGTCATTTTTCATGTTGTTACAGCAGAATACAACAGAAAAAATAAAATAATCAGGAGGAAAAGAATGCAGCAGAGTGAGAAGAGCTCTTGCCATGGATATTCTTGTTATATCATGTCACATTTAAATACCAAGCGTGACGTTATTCTCTGGATGTCTGAAAACAGAACATAAATGAACATTTTCAGCTCATTCAGGCAAGGATTATTTGTAGTGCATTTGAACATTTTTTTTTTTTTTCACTTCATTTCTGTTCACTTCCCCAAACCGGAAGTGCCTCCCATCATTTAAAAAGCAGGAGGCTCTTTAAGCAAAAGGTGGATAATCAGTGGTTCTCAAGCAGGGTTTGGATGCCTACTAAAGAGGGTTTCTGGGACACAGAATTACTGAAAAGTATTTGAATTTAAATTATTGTTTATATATTAAAATAACCAAACTCTAAGCAAAATTAAAATGCTACAAACATACAATCGTGATATAAGCTGCAATCATAATTTCTCCCATGGTTAATTAAATATATGAATACTCGCAGTTTCTGGTACCAAGGATCACGGTTTCAGCTAAAAATCATCTTTACTGTTCTATTGAAGAAGAAAAAAAGTCACCTACATGGATGGCCTGAAGATGAGTAAATTAACAGCACCCTTTCCCTTTAAGATTACTGTTGGAACTGCAAACAAAAATATTAGATAAGAGGCACAATGTGGCCTTAGGGCTGTTCTGAAAATGTGACAATGTGGAATTTTCCCCAAAAAACAAGATCTAAAAGCATACACACATTTACAGTATATAGTGTAATAAGCACACTAGACATAGTGAGGAGCGGGCCGCATTGGTCTGGGAATACTGATGTCATTTAGATGACATCACGGGTGTGGTTAGGACTTTAAGCCCAGAGTTCGTTTTGGTTTATCCCTCAATTACAATCAATTACACATTCCCTTTCTCTTTCACACACATGCACAGAGTGCAAGCAGTGTTAAACACACAAGTGTGGAATACACACACACACACACACACACACAGAAAATCTACACTGCCGAAACGCAAACAGTGAGAATTACAATAATGCTTTCATCATGGGCTTTGCTGACAGGAACAACAGCTGGATTGAGTCGATCACTCAAATTTTTATGACAACCATGTATACACACACACACACACACACACACACACACTCACACTCACACACACAACAAAGTGTGTCACTTAACTCGCGCGTAGCTTGATTCTCATTTAATAACATTGATACAGGGAGGAACAGACATGGAAGAGGTGAGGAGTGGAGAGAGAATTGCATGTTTTATAATAGATAAGATATTTTCTAAATAAAACTTAAACCAGTTATAAAACTGGTTTGTTGATTGATTGATTGATTGATTGATTGATTGATTGATTGATTGATTGATTGGTTGATTGATTGATTGATTGGTTCATTTATTCACTGACTGATAAAGAGACAGAGATTTACCACCATTCAAAAGCTTGAGGTCAGAAAGCTTTTTTTTTTTTAATATATAAATTATTTTTTTTCAGCAAGACACATTCAATTGGTAAAAATGCAGCTTTTTTTTCAACTTTCTATTCATCAAACAATCCTGAAAAATAAAATGTATCACAGTTTCCACAAAAATATTGGGCAGCACAACTGTTTTCAACATTGATAATAATCAGAAATGTTTCTTGAGCAGCAAATCAGCATATTAGAATGATTTCTGAAGATCATGTGACACTGAAGACTGGAGTAATGATGCTGAAAATTCAGCTTTGATCACAGAAATAAATTATAGTTTAAATCGAAACTAAAATTGAAAAAAAATGGGGGAAAAAAATAATATTTCTCAATATTACTGTATTTTTAATCAAATAATTGCAGCCATGGTGAGCATAAGAGATTTCTTTCAAAAACGTTTTCTAACAAACTTTTGAACGGTAGTGTATTGACAGATACACTGTTGTACAGCGACAATAAAGTTTCAGAAGCAGACATCTCTCTTTTTTTTCACGTTGCCTTTGCTGCAATTGGTTAATTTTATTTTGCTAAACTGAAACATTTGCAGATGGTCTGCAACTGGTGGAAATTAACAGAATAATTACAGAGAAAACAATACACTCATGACACCTGTGGTGTTTACCCACCATTTATTGACTAATGGTCTAAAAAATATACATTATGCATAAACCTGAGAGTGTGTTAACTGTGTTACTGAATGTGTTACTTTAAAAAAAAAAGTTAATATAAACTTATATATACAGTGCCCTATGCTCTAGGTGGGGTTTTAGGCAATACCAGCATATACTGTATACAAGTCACAGTCAGACATGGGTCTTTGGTAACTGTGATGTCTGATTAAACTTCTTTTCTGAAGCTCATTGTGTCAGCACACCTTTAGAGCTTTACTGACTGATTGTTAATTAAGGTTAGTAACATTCCAATCAGAAAACTGTTTAGATACTGATTAGAAATATCGCTTCAAACTTTTTTTTTTATTCATCAAAATGTTTTCACAGTTTGTTTTGTCCCTAAACAATGCAAAGGCATCACAGAATTTCAGGTTTTGTGCTGATATTTTGCCTACTGTGCTTCCAAACTCTTGGTGGGCAATTTGTAAATTGTATATAATTTAGTTTTGATTGCTTGCTGACAAGTGAAAGGTAAACAGTGTTCCATATAACTTTAATCCAGAACTGTGTAAACATCAAACAGCAAATGGAAATGGAACATGTAAAAAAAAAAATGCCTTCACATTTCTGAAGTCCACCACACACCACTGAACCACAGATAGACATGCACACAAAATATGAACATTTACTTTAAAAAGCAAACTAAGGACAACACAAAACCACACACACTGAATGCTGAAATCCACCTCCAAACATTCCCTTGATTTGATATTTTCCCACAGTCTACAGAAAGTGTTCCGACTTTTACAAAGAGGGGAAACACACACACACACACACACACACACACATTTGACTGTCCAAATGCATGTATAGATGGAGACAGAATCTCCTCAATAAGACACTTGCAAATATTTGAGAACAAGAGTAATGATGGAGGCCATTGTGTTTTGAGCAGCCAGCAAACTATATAAGTCTTATTGAAAGGCCCTGGTGCTCTATCACACACATGCAGTGTGTGTGTGTGTGTGTGTGTGTGTGTGTGTGTGTTAGAGAGAAAAAGAGAGTGCAAGACATCATGAGACTAACCAACATCACAAATGACAAAGAATAACAAACTTCTAGCCTTCAGCATTTCAACACATACTCTTCTGATTTATGCTGCAGGAAGGTATTTTTAATTAACTGCTGAAAACTAGTTTCATGTCAATGTTGTTTTGAATTGCTATTATTGATGTAAATACTTATTTAAAATAACAAGATGAGGAAATACTGTGCCAGGAATAGGCCTACTTATTTACTCAAGGTTATGTGAATTAATCGATAAAAAATTCCACATACACACACAGACGCACACATCTACCTCTCCAGTTGAGGTCACTGAGTGACGGTGAGGCTGTGTATGTGTGTGTGTTTGTATATCTGTCTAAGCTGTCTGCTTGGAATAAACTGCCGGTCATAAGTACACACGCTCTCTCTCTCTCCATCAAAATATTAGGAAGAGCTCATGCCGCCTCCAAAGCTGTTTTTGTAACTTCAGAATGCTAATAATGTGGTTGCTAATGATTAAATAGGCCCACTCTTGGGAGCAGTTTGTGGAATGTGAGCCTGAGAGATGTTTGGGCCTGTCAGCAGTGGCCATAAGTGATTAGGCATAACCTAAACACCATCTGAATTAAGCACCAATCAAATCTGTCCATAGCGTGTAATCATCAGGGCTATTACTGCACTCCAGAGAGCTCAAATCAAAACAACGCATATATTCATTTACTAAGAGTCACATAGAAAATCATTGCAAAGCCAAAGACGTGGAAAATGCAAGGTCACCGAGAGCATGTGAGGGCTAATATTTGCATTCCTTAAAGGAACAGTTCACCCAAAAATTAAAATTCTGTCATTTACTACTCACCTTCATGTCGTGCCATATCAGTATGGTCTTACAAAAGATCCTAGTTTTTAGTGACCAGAGGCTGTCAAATTCCAAAACTGACAAGAAAAACTCCAACAAAAGCTGTCCATTTGAGCTGTGCGCTATATTTCTATCAAGTCTAATAAGTCACGTTAAAAAATAAAATTATGCTGCAGCAATGTCAAATTTGTTAGGCTGAAATATCAGAAGATATTCCTCAGCTTGTTGCTGAAGAATTACAACTGGTTTCATTTATCACCTGAGAACATGACGCCATCAACAGCATGAAGATTTCAATTACTTTAGCGTTTTTATTTTCGGTTTTCGGCTAAAAAATACATTTCAGTGTATCACAGGAACAGACCAAATTTGTGTGATTGTTCACAGAATAACTGAGCTTCCTCTGAAGCTAGTTTGTAACCAGAATTTGGAATCTGAACACAATCTTTGGCCAAGAGAAGATTATAAATGAATAATGACTGAAATATGAATCTGTTCGACGTGCAGAATCCTTGTTTGGATTCAGAAGACTTGGAATGTAGAGTTTTATGGATGATTATTTTTTCTTTTTTTTTAAATAAATTAATACTTTTATTTATCAAGACCATTTTTTAATTGGTAAAAATGCTGCTCTTTTCAACTTTCTATTCATCAAAGAATTAAAAAAAATGGTGCTTTTACAGAAACTTGAATGGCAAGAGTTGCTTAATGGTTCCTGTGGGTTTGGAACAACATGAAGGTGGGTAAATAATGACAGAATTTTCATTTAGGAGTGAATTGTTATATTATTAAACGCTGTTTAAGTTGCTTGCATTAGGATCAAATACACACATACACACAGAGCCTGTCATGAAAGTGAGAGACAGAGCTGGAGAAAAGAATGCAAGTCAAGTCACCTTTATTTATATAGTGCTTTATCCAATACAGATTGTGTCAACAATGTACTGCATTATGCCAATGTTTTGCACATCATCGAGGCGTAGCTCACTATACATATCAAGCAAAACAGTTCTACATCATCTGTGGCCTAGAGAGACAGAGAAAGAAAGAGTGAAACAGAGCCATGGCGTTTGAACTTTAGGGGGGTGGACAGTTAAAATGCTCCAAAATCAAACGTCTCTTTGAAACAAAAGCTACACAACAACAATCATTTCCAGACCTTCTTCTGATCAAATGCACTAACCCAAAGTACATGTGGGAGAGCCTCTAATTGACTCTTATGGCAAAGTCAATCTGAACCACACCATGCTGATGTCATGCTGGGGTTTTCCAAAAGAACAATACAAAAGCCGTCCAAAAGCCTCCGAGTGAAACACTTGTACCAATACAACCCCACCAAATCAAAACTCATGACAAGTTTCAAAGCTTGTGGGTGTTTTACTAATGGAGGTGTTAGAGGAGGGACTCACTGCATGCAACAAAACAACAGACCAGTCCAATGGGTTCAAACCAGACAGACCATGTGTTTTATGGTACACTGAACAGATTAAAACATCTTTTCAACCTTTAAAACATTAGGCTGAATTTGCTAAATAGTTGTCCGGACGGCTACTAGATTCTTCGGCCGTTTCTCGATATGTGTTCTTAAGCGATCTTACATCATTGTGTCCTTGTACTACGTCATCATCAACCATCAAAGTTCAATTCCAATACTCAAGAACAAGTGCAGAGGATACAAGATGTGTTCTTGATACCGAGGACGCATCCAATGCAGACTTGAGAGAATTGAACAGTTAGAAACCGGGACGATTAGTTGAGCAACAAGATCACAGCACATCTCAATTCTCACAAAGATGCGCTCTGAGTCCTCAAATCAATGCAAGTTAATTTTTTCAAGGTATAGCCTGGCAAGACCAGTCTCCAAGAGAAAGCAAGTTGCATTCTTAGATTCATGTGACCTACCAGCAGCAGTTGAGTTGCTTCATTGCATTTAGAATGCGCTGGAATTTTGCTGGAATCGTAGGTATTCGGGTACTTTTTGTCTTTTTGTTTAATTAAACACTGCGAATTCAGACATACTATTTTTGCATATTTTTCTATACAATATTCGGATGCAGCCTATTTTTTCAATGCAGAAGTAAGCTATTTCCAGTGAATGTGCAAGTCTTCTGACTGATTAGCTGCATAAGTAACTAGAACAATAACAAAGTGCAGTAAATTATTTGCACTACAAACGAGTATTTATAATTACGTTAATAATGAATAAAAGGTAATAAACAGTAATTGCAAATTTATCTCACAATTTTTATATCAGGATTGTGATATAAACTTCCAATTTTGAGTCCTAAAGTCAGAATTGCAAGATATTAACTCACAGTTCTGACTTTTTTCTTAGGATTGCAGGATATAAACTCGCAATTACGAGAAATAAAGTCAGAACTCTTTTCTTGTCATTCTGACTTTAACGTTAACTCATAATTGTGAGTTTATATCCTGCAGAAAAAAAGTCAGAATTGTGAGATATAAACTCACAATTGCGAGTTATAAAGTCCAATTCTGAGCTGGGGTAAAAAAGACTATTTGTTTTTAGTACTGCTAAAATACTCTGGAAGCGTCTGACATCGGAAGTCGTGCATATTCAAGTTAAAAATGGCAGTGCACACTTTTGGGATGTATTCCCGAAAGCAAGGTTTATGTACAATGACATTAACCTAAAACTGTTGAGTTGATTAAACAAAGTATTACTTACGCTGGTTTACTGTTTCCAGAAAAGTTGTCCTGAAGAGTTTGTACACCTCTACGGTGAAAGAGAAATATATTCCCAACAAAGCGCCAAATTCAGGAGTCACCATGGAAACAGATGAAAAAGAAAAAGTACACTATCTTATTACTTTGTTTAAATGGCATTTTACTTGATTGCTGCAGATTGCCACCAACTTGGGCTGTTTTTAATATCCTTTTTTTTTCTCTTTCCCCAACTAAGAACTTAATGTTTTAATGGCTGTTTGTTCGTTTTTCAGGTTTAGCCATTTTGCACATGTGAGATGCATTTTTTATTATAGAAATAATATTATTTAAAAAATGCACCTTATTGAACCTGGGTACAGAATATGGAGAACAATAAAGCAATATGGCAAGCTAAATGTGAGAAAAACAACATGTTTTCCCCAGCAGGATAATTATGTATTGTAGCCTGAATCCATGTGCAACTCTTTGATTAAATACTAAAGTAAAAGTCACCATCGACCATGTGATATTTCAATATATCACAGGAAATAAAAATGATGAGGGTGATAATTCCACACAGAATAGAGTCAGGAAACCTCTCAGCTGTGCTTCTCTTGACAGATGTGTTAATGGTTTGTTTGCTGACATTTGAGAGCATTTATGTTTATAACTGCAGGGGAAGATAAATTAATAACTCAATTGGAGACTGACTCATCGAGCCAAACCTTGATTCAAGTGACATTTCAAAAGCATTTTCAGTCACAAGCTATCGAAGGAGGTTAAGAGAGAGGGCGAACTACACAGAGAAAATGAGAGAGTTAGATAACAATTAGAAAAGATTTTCAAGCCCCCAAAGAATTTTTGTCTATTGTCATTTTTAAATACAGTTGCAGGATGAATAATTAGATTCCTACAATGTGAGAAAATGCTTAGAACTAATTTAAGTGGCACTAATTATAAAGTAACAAAACATTAAAAACTGACCCCCTGATCAAACTACCCTTATTATTATTATAATAATATAATTTTAGGAAGAGACAGAAACTGTTACATGCCTTAACAACCAAGATACTGATTCTTGATAACCAAGGAATATTACAGCTAGTTTAAATTGTTAAGTTAAATTGTCAGTAATTGACAGTATGTGTGGCATAATATTGATTACCACAAGGAAAATAAATAAATTCTACTTTCTCTCATCCTCTTTAAACCGCATAAACAAATTTCATTACACCAAATACACAAAATAATGTTATTTTTAGCAATATCATATGACCCCTTTTAAAAAAAAAAAAAAAAAAAAAAGCAAGAACTGAGGTTACGGAAATGTGAAAGTGTATTATTTGAGCTGTAAAGCTGTTTAAAGTCAGCAGTTTCTGAGAAACACCATTGATATTTGAAATCACCAAAACAAACTGGCCCCTACCCAAAAGGATCACACCCCTATCTTGATAGCCCCACCCCCAAATTCATGAATATGCTACGCAACAGGCACCTCACCATCACTAGTGGACACGCCCCTTACTGGTGATTGGCTATAAGTGTGTTTTGGTGCTTGGTCTGATCCACTTTCAACAGTGTTTCTCAGAAATCACTTACTGCACCTTTAAATCATTTATAAAGTTGTTTAAGGGTTTTGGCTTACGTTGTCATGGCAACAGTATTCTTTTTTTTTTTATAAAATCATGTAACACATATTGTTTTATGTCTTGTGGCTATATGCTATTACTTACATATTTGTATACATTTACAAAATGGCCATATTCACATTCACTTCATCTGTGAGTGCCTCACTGTAACCAAGACTTTTGAAGGAACTTATAATTATAAATGCTGCAGATTGTTATAAAATGCTGTAAACTGAGCTTAACTTGAACTTTATTAGTTAAGATGTGAAAAAGCTACAGGGAAAATCAAAAGCATTGTATTGGTCAAAACAGTAGTAAGTTAATAGAGTTGTATAAATCCGAGGACACACACACTTGTCACACACCTCGCTATATCGTGTTGTAGGTATGTCACAATGGGGGTCGTCTAACAGAAATCCAACTGCTCATTCACAAACACACAGCCCTTCTCATTAGAGCACTGATTAGTGGAGCAGGTTTGTTTGTATGGAGAACAGTCATGTTCTTCAATGAACCGCTACAAAGACAACACATCCATTTAGCACGCCTGAGTGGACAAGAAAGAGGAAAGGAAACAAGAAGAGCAAGAGGGGATGGGGGGATGGGGGGTGGACACCATTTATGAATGAATATAAGGACAGACATATCGATGGGTTAGACATGTAACCTACATTGGAACTGACAAGAACTAGAAACTATAATATGTAGCACATGTAACTGTTATGTGGCTCAGGTCTGTGTGAAGCAAAAGTCATAGTCTGCTACAAGAATATGTTATTACTCTTATGTGCTAATGATTGTAACTGCGAACAGTTTAACAGCAGAGAGCTACATTAAGCTCCGACTTACGTTCTATGGTGTGTGTGTGTGTGTGTGTGTGTGTGTTTCTGAGTTTTAATGAGCTTCACAGTGTGATACTAAGACTGCAGGCTTTATTAAGTATTTCTAATGAGGTCCACCCATTCCACAAATCTACACTTGCAAACAAAATACATATTTACCGTGACAGTGACACTAAAGCAAAAACCAGTGAATTTGATCAGGAAAACCCATACAATGTTTCTCATGACAAAATGTGTAATTTTATGGTTAAATGGCATTAAAGTAATGGATTTTTGAAGGTTTAAAGTCATTTTTACCTTTTTGTTTTAATATTAGAAAACAACAAGAGCGAATGCCCAGAAATGTATGATCTTTGCTATTTTTGTTATGTACATCAGGGTGTATTTATGCTATTTTGGTAATGTTAAATAACTGTATTACTTTAGTGTTGTGTGTTGACTTGAAGGTGACTGCTACAATGCGAATGACAGTGTTTATTAAAAAGCAGAAATGTGCAAAAAAGTAGGGCTGATTTGGTAATAAGGTATAATGACATTTAATTAGTGCAAAATTAACATTTCACCGCTGATGACAGTGTAAAATGCAAAAGGTACATTGAATTATATCAAAAAATAGAAAACCATGCAAAATTGCAAGGATACACATCAAGCCTCGTTTCAATGTGAATTACAACTTTTTCTGAGGAATTGTAAGTGAAATGTAAAGAAGCACTTGCTGACATTGTTAACAGGGTCAGCAAGCAGGTTATACAGAGACATTCCTCTGAAATGGCACAGAAACACAAAGAGTCGCTTAGTTTAGACAAAACCGCTGATACTTGTTGATTCGGGAATAGTGAAAGTCACTTTATTGGAGAGAAAGAAAACTATGAACTGTTGCACAGCTTAATTTTGCTTTTGATTCTGTATGTGAGACTGGAATGTTGTAGTGCAAGTTGTGGCCCCAATTTAAAGGTGCTGTATGTAATTTTCTGACTGTACTAAAGCATAAAAATACCATAATATGTTTGCAGATATTTAGGAAACATGCTACGTTCACATACTTGTTTATCTGAAAAACACCATACAGTTAGGTATTCTGCTTTAAATTGTGCGTTTAGTGTCAGAATGTCTGGTTTTGTTTTGGTCTGTGTGACTCCGCCCACTGCCAATTTACTCCAATAGGATTTCCACACAGTTGGTGGAAAACACAGCATATTGCAGCCATGGAAGCCAGCAAACGAGTCAGAGATCGCAGATTCTACCTGACCTAAAAACCTTCAGCATCCATCTGAAAAGCTCTGTGACCAGAGGAATATTAAAACACATATAAATCAACTCATCAACTTACAGTATAAGGCTCGTGACTTTCCATTGTCACTAGCGCTCATTCCTGTTGTGTGACCTCAATCTGGCAACCCGCGTGAGCGTGACTGCAGTACCCATTTCAACCACTAGCTGTCAATACAACATACTGCAGCATTAAAGGGCAACCAAAAAATGAAAATTCTGCCATCTTTTATTCATCACGTGAACCATCATCTTATTTTTTACCTTAAAAAAGGATGCAAAACCTTCAAAAATCTTTTAAAAGGATGCAAATCAACATAAAAGTATCACACAAACTCATATGAAAGATTTAAGGAACTATCAAAACTTACAAAACTTGATAATTTCTCTCTCCTCTTCTGTGAGATTTTTACTGCTTTATCTGCTGCTGGATCATTGAGTCAGTGAGTTAAACCGGATTCATGAATGAACAGTTCTGTGAACCAGATCAACTGTTTCTTTGAAAAGATTCAACTGGAAACAACAACTTGTTCATGATTTAGGCATGAGAAATGCGCCAAGGACAGCTAGGCGGCTGTCAAGATTTTCCCACAAAGCTATCGTATGTCTTCAGACGACATGGAATACAGCACACAAACTTCCATGGTGCTTTTGAAGCTTGAAAGCGCCAGTTCCCATTGTAACTGTATGGAAAAACTGACCAGTACATTCTTTAAAATTTCTCAAGGAATTTTTGCACATTTGGAATAACACGAGGGTGAGTAAATAATGACATTTTCATTTTTGGGTGAACTGTTTCTTCACACACACACACACACACACACACACACACACACACACACACACACACACACACACACACCAATATGCTACATTATCAAATCATAAGACAGCAGAGGAAGACACCTGTACTAAATCCACCTATACACAGATCAAGAGACAAGTAAATGTGTTGAGTTTTTGTTCAGTAATACAAACCAAGAAAACCACATCACTGAGTAATCTACCTCAGTTTGTTGAGTTTTTTTAAACCATACAAATGTCAAAACACTGTAACATACTCCAGGGAAGAAGAACAAAGACTTGGAGGTATTTGACATTAAACAAGAGGTATTTTTGTACAGTCACACACTCACTCAAGGTATTTGTAGCTCCTGGCAAATGAGACTGAAGCATCAAAGCAGTGTTTGCATCTTTCGCAGAGAGAAAAAGAGAAAGGAAGTCTGTGGGTTTTCATTTGTGCTGTCCATCTCATCAGATATTTGAGGCTAAAACCTCCGGAATCTTTGTTTGGCAGTTTCTCTTCCCACAGGAATGTTAAATAGATACACAGCTCACCGTCCGACCTCTCCAAAGGACAAAGATTGTTATCAGAGTGTGAGTGGTGAAGAAATAGTGAGTGACCCAAAAAGATCTGCTACAGCCATCTGATCAAAAACTATGTGATCGCACATCAGCTGCAAATCAACAAAGAAAAAGGGAAAGCAAATAATCAAGATTGAAAACGCTAGAAAATGGCAATATATGAGTGTATAAACAGGTATGACTTAGTTTTAGTCATAGTCTTTTGACTAAAATGCCATTTAGTTTTAATCATATTTTAGTCATATGAATTGTTTTAGCCAACTAAATCTACTGTAGATTTAGTCAACTAAAATCTAATGGGTTTAGCTACTGTGTAATGCATTAACATTTCTCTAAAATTTCCAAAGTCATTACATATTCCTGAAAAAAAAACCATCTATTAACTTGTTAATATGAATGATATTAATGTTTGAACATGCAATATAGATACAGATTTAACTGCTGTGACAAATGACATGCCTTAATCTTAAAATTAAACAAAACCACTTTTCATAAAGAAACAGGAACATACCAATGCTTATATAATATGCATTTTTATAACAACTCGTTTACAACATTCTTCATTCTTTCAAGCAGACATAATTATGTAAATTAAATTTAGATTAATACTTATTTACTAATCATTACAAGTGATTTTCTCTCTTTATTTTGTTGTTTAATTAGCATTAATCGCAAAGACAGCAGCAACTAAATTAGGCCGCTGTCCCTTTAAGACTGAAGATCCAGTCTACTAAAACACATCTGATATTCTCCCAACTGTTTACATTCACTTAAGATATAACCGAGTGCGTTTACATGACAATTTGCTTCTTTTTATGTGTATTTTTCTGTTCATGTACGATAAGACGTGAAAGAGAACTGAATTCAGTGCCCATGCGCTGTCCGAGAGGCACTTTTCTATGTGTGCGCGCAGAAAACCGGACCGATTTGAGTATGTCTGCTCTCTCTTACTCCCAGACGTTGACATTTTTGAACATTTTATGAGACAAATATGCTAATTTATGTCTCGCCGGGTAAATCAGTTTGTTACAGTTTATCTAACCTCCCTTCCATGCAGGAGATTCGTTCCGACAGTATCTCTTCCCTCCCTAACATCTCGTTTTTATTCACAGGCGAAAATGCCAATAGATTTTCGTCATAGTTTGTTGTCGACCAAAACAAGTTTTTATTTCATTTTTTGCAAAACGTCCCCACAAATAAAGTAAAACATGCTGAAAACCTACTTCTGAAGTCGACCTCACAATTGCAAGGCTCATAAATCTGGCAAATCATGTCAAATCTAATCATTTCAACAGCTTTCTTTAAGAGTTAGGTTTAGAGGTAGGGCATAGTAAATATCAAACCATGACGTCTATAAGAGGTAATATAAAAAGTCTGTGCGTGTCTGTGTTTACTATGTTCACCACTCTGTCTCTGATTGTAGTTGACAGTGCCGATTGCGGCAGACATCATCAGTAGCCTGAAGTCAGCACCAGATGTGAGTCCCAGCACCTCCAGAGCTCAGAGAGGGGACAGCGAGAGCACTGACCCAGCCAGGAGGCTTTGATCTGGGGCTAGCACTCCATCGCTACCCCCTACAGCCCTGGAGCAAGGTGACACCCAGAAAACCAGAGAAAGCACTGTGAAAAGAGAGAAAGACATGTCAGAATTGGCACACAGAGAAAGACAGTCAAAGTTAAGACAAAACAGTGCCGATGGAAGAGTAACCAATGTCAAACATACACAAACACGCACCCTGGCTGCTTTCCTTTGGACCAGATGTGTGAGCATTCTTCTCTGTCTGTGAGCATTGGAGAAATAAACACAGCGATATATCTGCAATGGCAATGTCCTGTTGTAAGCATTTGCTTAAATAAGGTTCTAGATTTGAGTTCTACTTCCGTGTTCGTTCCAAAAACACATCAATTACAATGTGCTCCAAATAAATAAAATAAATGAAAAATAAACAACCGATTCATGGGAGGAAAGAAATGGTGTCTGACAAATGACGAGATTATTAGGTTGACATGAAAAGACGCTATTCTCACCTCTATCCGGTGTAACATGCACCAGATGATGATCTTTGACCTTCACCTGTAAGCCAGAATTCACACACAGTCGAGCCATAAATCCAAGTTACACTACCACACGTTCATGCTCACTTCAGGACCTTAGCATACATTATTTACACCCTGATTCATTCCATATTTTATATGGCAATGGTAGCTCTAAGCACTCTGGTCAGATCTGTAGCACTAGATCAGAGAAGCCTGTTCACACAGTTGACGTAATGGATGATGTCAGCTTTCATTGAAAATGACAGTGTTGAGTTTTATGACAGTTTATGTCAACCTAACAAATAACCCTTCTTTTTTTTTCTACTTTTTCTTATCTATCTATCTTCTTGTTCTGTCATTTTTTTCCACAGAATCTTTTTATACTGTTTCTGCACCCTGGATTAATGTTTCAGACAGTTCTTGCTCTTTATTACTCTTTACTTCTAGATGTTAAATTGGACTAGAACAAACTAAAATGGCATACGGGCAATTTCAATTGTAAAAATTGCACTAAATAAAACCAAAACAATTACTGGCAGTTTATTGGTCAATCCATTCCATTTCATTGTTTAATCAAGAACATACATTCCATCTTTTGCAAATTCGCAGAAAAAAAACTGGATTTACCAGGATGATCTCATCAGTTCATCAGTGTAACGTTTGTAAACAATATCATTGAATCGAAAGCTTATAAAATGTAAAACTAAATATGAACAACTATCATCAAACCTAAGTATGAAATGTATAAAAATTAAGAAATAAATAGTTAAAACACTGATTTTTTTTTTTGGAAACAGCAATGTGTGTTTTAAAGATTTACCGATTTGTGTGCAAAACCTTAATGTCGTCAAATCAGGTAAATTTGTAAACTGTGTATATTTTAGATTTAACATTGGTCAACTGCTATGGTCTTAAAAATGTTATGTTTAAATATTTATTAATATTTATTTATTTTTTTAAATTAAATTTATTTAAAAATGTAACTTACAAAACAATTACAATTAAATTGTATCAATTTCATGAAATTCTATAACTTAAATCCACAAACATTTGTTGACTTGTTTGTTAATTTGTCTGTACATTTTTTCATATGCAAACAAATGTACTTTTCAGATGTCAATACATTAATAATAATTTTCAATAAGTTTCAGAGTCTACAAAAATATATAAATAATATATATGTGCTAAAAAACACAACATATGATATTTGATAGAAATTACATATACTTTTAGGCCTGTGACGCAGCAATTTTATTGAAAGTTTAATTTGAATTAAAAGTTATATGCACAAGTGAATGGGTGGTCACGTCTTATTTTGCTTTGGGCCAGATTTTAGAGTTCCCATACCTCCAATATCTCAATATAATTGCTGTTTGTGTTTACTAAAATGGAAATTTCCCTCGTTACAGTCTTGCTCTGGTTTCACTCTGGTTCAGTTTTTTTGTTCACTTAGTCTGTGATGAAAATAGTGACAAAGAATCTTGACTTGACTTCTGTACCATACAAACACAGACATAAACCTCAACACATACTGACACACAGCTCCAGTTCTTCATCCCTGTCTCCTGCTGATCACACTGTCCTTTAAATTACAGAGCCTAAAGGTGATCCACACATTTCTGTTCACCTCAAGACACATCGCGTCTGTGTGCATCACTTCTGCTCTGCTACATTACACATGCACACCTCTTCAAACCTCCTCTGTCAATTCAAATCTTTATTTTTTGTGACTGGTATTTACTAAAACTGGGGGGAAACAACAAAAAATAAAGGAATAATGCTAGAGGAATAAAAAAAAGAAATATTACTGTGCAAGGATTGCATTTGTGCTACATGGTAACTGTTGGCAACCGTTCCCACCCCTAGGTTGTTTGTTTTGAGTGTAAGGATTCCAACCAGCTGTTAATGACAGCAATAATCAGCGCTCACTCTGTGTGTGCGTTTGGTTTGTAAATGTGAACATCTCACTGGTTTTCACACATTACCAGACAGACGTGTGGCCTGGTGAATCTGCCTGACAGAAATATCACAAACCATCAGTGTCTTCACAATAAACACACACACACACACAGACAGTCTGGAAATGTCAACAAAGCCTGTAAAGAGACTGCATCAGAAAACAAACAATTATTGCATTTCACAGGTGTCAGACAGTAACAACATACCACAATAACATTCTTAATATATCTACTGCATATTAAGAAAATATTGACAGAAACAGAGGGGGGGTATAATGGGGCTATTAGTGCATTCAAGTCATGTTGGAAAGATCATATTTATGAGTTGAATGAACATGAAAGCCACCACAAATGTCATAATTACAAGTGGGAAACTCAGAACTTTCTTTAAAGGGACCCAGCAGGCAGATGTCAATATAACGCCAGGTTGACGTTGAGAATGAAAATCAAAGTCAATTTGATGTCGTTTTAATGTTGACTTAACGTTGGATTTTGGTTACTTTTCAACACAACCTAAAAACAACAAAATATCAACGTCAGCTGACGTCGGTATTAGACATCAAATGAACACTGACGTTGAACTGACATTGAATTTTGGTCACCTATATTATTAATAATTTTCGAAATACTTTTTGGGGAATTATATTTTTATATATTTCAGTTCTTTTTACCACTGTACCATGTATCAATTCTGGACTTGTTTGCATACTAGAGCAAATAAGATTGTCTTAATCAACTACACATTATTTGCTGTTGATTACTTTCTCCTTTGTGTTTCTGTGTCCTATTATTTAGGTTTTTATCATTGTTTAAAATGTAACTATTATATAGTAAAAGAGTATAACACGGAAAACATGCATCCATTCTCACATGTAAACCAAACATAGAAACATACGCAGACACATGTGCAAAGAAACCTTTCATCTGCTTTGAAAATCAATTCAGACAGCAACGTGCAAACAATAAAAACGATAATCAAAGAGGAGAAGAGAAAAGGGGAATTAAAAATCAAAGGAGAGGTAGAGGGGCTCTCTCTCTTTCTCTCTCAACCCTTCATCACAAAGCTGAATCAATTACTGCCACTCCAGAAAGTGAGTGAGTGAGAGAGAGAGAGAGAGAGAGAGAGAGAGAGAGAGAGAGAGGTAGCAAAGCAGGAGAAGAGAGGGATTTGCCAGAGACTCAACCAAAAGGCAGGAATGTGTGGAGAATAGGAATCAGGTGCTTTTTCCTGAAATACGATAATGTCGTTCGCCTTTTGTTTTCATCTTTCTTTCACACTCACTCACACACAAACACACACACACACACACACACACACAACAAAACTTCCTTAGTCATCAGAAGCACTTAGTCAATCTGCACATGCGAGCACACATTCTGTCAGGGAACACCCATTGCGATCACAGGCCATGTGCTCTATGATGAATGAATATATGGATGATTGTGAAACCACGACAAAACTCAGCGTACAGAGACACACACACACATCATATTTAGTATTCCAGCTTTGAAGAGCCAGCAGTGAAGTGTTCTTAAGTGCTTTCAACTTCAAATACTTACAGACAGACCGAGACGCACACACACACATATACATATACACGTACGCTAACAAAGGCCAAAAGCCAGGCGTGCTGTTTTTTCGGCATCTCGGAGTGATAGGATGCATAAAAGGTGGCACAGATTCTGTTTATCATTGGTTTTGATGCAGTTTGCTTTAAAGAGTATGTTCTATAACCACATCATACACACATGCAGTCACACACACCACATCACAGCTTCGAAACCTCAAACACAAATGACTCCAGACAATGTGGCAGACCACAACGTTAGCAAGCCAGTGAGAGAAAGACGGAGAGAGTCAGTGCATTTTACCACTTGCACCAGCTTAAATTAAACAGCATGTTAAGTGAAGTGTTATACAATTATTTTATCGTTGGGTTTTGATAGGCCTCTTTTTCCAGATGATTAAAGTTTCATCTGGGAACAGCCCCGGTCTTGCATCGAGCAAGATTGTTTCGTTTATTTAACAAATAAGTTTTTATTTGGTGAGGGCACCAAAGCCATCTCATGTCCTGTGATATCAATCATTTACTGCTGGGGAAAGACAATGTAAATGCAGGTCAAAGAAACTGAGCTCTTCAAAATGTGTATTTTGCATTTGGAAGGAGCCATCTACTGACTGTGAAGAAGGAAAACGATTTTTATTTGCTTTTAACGATAATCATATTCTTTTTTTTTTTTTTGTACAAATGGCATGCAACGTTATGAGCTAAATTAATTCCAGACAGCGAATTGAAATACATTGCTTCTTTGGACTATATCTGGTAATATGCTTCTAATTAAGGCTTTATTTTTGCACTTACTGTTTGATCAAGGACACTGTGCTTCCAATAAAATGACAAATTCTTAACAAAAGCCCAGAGCAATACAATGATAGTATATGACAGATGTGCTAGAGTTACACAAACAAGCTCACCTTCAGTAAAAGACAAGTCAAAAACAATAATGTTGCATCTAAAAGTGAGTTTTCCAAAGACATGTCGGCCTGGGGCTTTTGAATCACAAATATATTGGATACAGAAAACAAAAGAGGCACAGTGTGTACAAAACTATTTCCAGTTTAGCTCAAATAATCTAAAAATGCCATTTTTTTTTTTTTTTAATGAAGCACGTTAAAAAAAAAAAAATCAATCTTAATGTTACATTTAAATCAAAATAAAATCAAATTCAAAATCTTCATAGCTAAATATTTATATAATATTATATATGGTACTTCCACTGAACAGAATCTGCACAGGTGGCATCTACGTTGTAAAGTTGATGTAAAGTTAAAACGGATTTACTGAATGTTATACTGATAAAAACGAGGCTGTGAGAGATAGACTACAGACCGCACAATGGTACATACTATATAAAGGTACTAGATCCCATAATAAAAAAATAAAAATAAAAAAAACAGTTTTCTAAATTGTTTTATGGACTTTTTGTGTACCAAAAGTATTTATTTATAAAAAAAGTTTTTTTTGTTTGTTTTTTTTAAGATGTTTTTTGAAGCAGCTGAGAAATCTCTTCCATCAATGTTTGACTGCATCCTACTTAAAAAAAAATAATAAAAATGTCCCTAATCTCTCCCTCCCTGTTCTATCTTGTACTAATCTGAACAATGTCTGAAACGTTGTATTATGAGCACATCCTGTTTTTATTTGCCTCTTTATGACGAATCGCTTGGTGTTTTCCTCAGTTGTAAGTCGCTTTGGATAAAAGCATCTGCTAAATGAAAAAATGTAAATGTAAACTTGGATGGCATTATATGCATATATAAATTATACGCAGATGAGGCTTTGTATGTTTTGTATATATATGCACAATCTTTTTACTAATTGATCTTTACAGGTTCTGCATAAAAAAAATTTTCTGCATGCAGAAAACTCTTTTAAAAACTTATTTGTGCATGCAGAATCAGCTGTTTATATTTTTAGTATAAAATCAATGCAAAGTTTTAAACATGAGGCACTTGGTGTTTAATATATCGGCTTTTGCTTTATAACTTGACTGTAAGGGTGAGGTTTCTGATCATTGTATTAAAATTAAAAATGATTTAACACAACGTTTAAATGAATGAACTTTGCATCTTAAAAAATCGTTTGAGTTATATATGAATTCTGGGCTGTAATTGGCAGCAAATAGTGTGTTCAGTGTGTTCAATGTCCTACATGCACATAGCTGATACCTCCAGAGATCTGCTGCTACTATGAACGCACTCACATCCACACACACACACACTGCAGCTGATATATGGAGCCTGCAGTGACTGAGTCAACATTTCACACATCGGGAGGGAAAAGACAGGGGTGTGTGTAGCTTATTCAAAGACAACTGCTAATTCAAGCTGTCATTATGGGCAATGATCTCATTACAGCAATTTAGCAGCGCACACTATTACCAAACTATTAATGTTCCTGTTTTGCTTCCACTGCAGAACCTGTTTGAATACGAGCTACTGAATATCAGCCTACTTTACATTTTCCAACATTCCAACTGTACCAAACTGTTCCACAGAGTCAGCGGAGTCTCTTGTGACATCACAATAATGCTAAACGCAGCTGAAGCTACGCCGTAATATATTCTGACAACACCAGCTCTTCTGCTACCTGTCAGCTAAGGGGTTCAACCTTTTTTTTTTTTTTTTTGCAGCTGACACATCCACACTCAAACTTTATAGCCTTGTGACCTTCAATGCTGAGTCTCTGTTAAAGAACACAGAGTTTAATTTACTTGTAAAAATCCCTGTGTGGCTGCTGCGTCACCAGTCAATTAGCTGTAAAATGGATGAATAAAAAACATCACTGGGCAAATGAAAAGCTCACTATGCATGGGCACACCATCCGTCATGGTTAAGAGCTGACCCGTTAACCCTGTCTCGGTGCTTTTATTGTCTCAAGATAGAACAGTGTTCCCGTCCAATGTCTCAGATGATGACAAAGAGCCCTTGATTGAGAGAATAGCATCTGATTGAGAAGATTGAAGAGGTTGTCATGCTGGCTACATTTCAGGTGTGGGTTATTTTGACATTTTCAGACCTTCAGTGTGTGTGTAAGATAGCATTTGTCCACTATTAACTTCCTCTGAAGGCTAAATGACCAATTTGAAACATCTTATTCCATTCATTTGTAGTGAACACAAGGTACACCTCACTGGAGTACAGGGAAAAATCTTTTGAAAAATCATGCATTATTTCACATTTCCAGGGTGATGTACCCATGGAGAACATCTGCTGAACAATGCGATGAGATTCACAGTCCATCCTTGGAGTTCACAGCTTTGTTTCCCCCACAGAAATGATCATGTTTCTCTAGGGAAACACATTACAAAAGATTTTCCACATGGACCTGTGGAAGAGCTTGACTGTAATAAAACTAGAAGGATTCATCCTCCCTTAAAAGACCTTTTCCTTCCATATGTCTGTGTAAATGTGTGCGGCTCTTTGTATTCAGCAGTATGATACCTGTGAGCAAGCCTTCTTTGAATTAAAAAAGAAAAAAACACAAGAGAGACAGACAGAGAAAACCATTTCGGCTCTATAACTAATCTACCTGGCATATACGTGTGAGCATTTTCTCTTCTGTTTTCATGAATCACTCCAAAACCAAAATTGCTCTTTCTTCACTGCTGGAAAAGTCCCATTCACTCAGACATTAGCCCCCTGGATCCATGTGGTGAGTTCTTCTGGTGAAGGTGAAATCTGAGTCGCTTCAAATATTCATCTGAGCGTCTTAACCTTCGCTCTTATTATTAAAGCTGTTATTGTTGGAGAGACACTGGCTTCGGGACAAAGGAGAGAAATAGAGGGAACCTTAGCCAGGATAAAATAGTTCCCCAACCTGTTCTAACAACATAACTTCAGTGCACTGTTCAACACATTAGAGTGAGTGAGCGTGTGATGAATTAATGGATGAATGGACATCTGCAGACACATTTCCATAAAGCTCATTAACTACAAGGATATATTTGAATTCTCTCATTGTGGACTCATTGTGATCCTGATCCTGATCCTATCCATCATCATGGGTTAATTCTGCATTTATTGGATTTTAATTATTATTCATTAATTGAACTCACTGCGAATACTGGATTGGAACATGAGACAGAAGAGAAGAGAAGAGAAGAGAAGAGAAGAGAAGAGAAGAGAAGAGAAGAGAAGAGAAGAGAAGAGAAGAGAAGAGAAGAGAAGAGAAGAGAAGAGAAGAGAAGAGAAGAGAAGAGAAGAGAAGAGAAGAGAAGAGAAGAGAAGAGAAGAGAAGAGAAGAGAAGAGAAGAGAAGAGAAGAGAAGAGAAGAGAAGAGAAGAGAAGAGAAGAGAAGAGAAGAGAAGAGAAGAGAAGAGAAGAGAAGAGAAGAGAAGAGAAGAGAAGAGAAGAG
>NW_015546098.1:302667-306715 GCF_001515605.1 Sinocyclocheilus anshuiensis | reverse complement strand
GAGATGAGATGAGATGAGATGAGATGAGATGAGATGAGATGAGATTGTGGTAATTATCATATACCACAGCATGACTGACTGGTGTATTAGTGATTATGTGTAATAGATTTGTTTTCAAGGGATGAAATCTGATATGACATGCTTATTAGATCTGAAAGACCTGAAATATAAACTCCAAAACTGTTTATACTTATATGCTTCACTGGGCCACAGTTATGCACTTCGCAGAACACACTGTGTGTGTGAACCTGCTGATAAAGAGATTAAATTTCCTCGCTTGTATTAACCATCATAACTCGGTCAGTGACATTTACCCATTCAACATCTAACCACAAAACAAATACTGGTAAAGAAACATACTGCACTTGGACACAACTTTGACTATATATTTTGCCAGAAAGACATCTTTTAGGTCCCCATGAGGAAATGAGCTTATAAATTATATAGAATTATATTTTTTGAATATCTAAAATAGCAGAAAGTTTTGTGTGAGGGTTAGGTTTAGGGGTAGGGTTAGGGTAAGGGGATAGAAAATACAGTTTGTACAGTAAAAAAAAAACATTACACCTATGGAAAGTCCCCATAAAACATGGAAACACAACTTGTGTGTGCTTGCCGCTAGGTTAAAGGTTGCACTCACAGGGCTCCTAAAGATCAAAGCCATTGTTGCTGTGGCAATGGCTGCTGTCTGGGATGTTGCCGTGGTGATGAGAGTGTCTGGCCACCTGCCTGAACGTTCTCCCTACACACACACACACACACACACACACCTTCAACATTATGCTGTCATAGAAACCCAGCACATGCACTAATGGCTCAACTGCGCTGAACATATTACAGATCTGGGCTGAGAAATCAGGAAATTCTTTGGTCAATTTAGCTTGGAAGGCTATTTTTCTTTTTGACAAACACTTATATGCGTTCTACTTAGAAACAGCCAATGTATAAAAACGCAACAACTGAACCAAAGGTTTAGAGATCAGATTTGAGTTTTTCCCTCATTAAATGTGAAGAAACACACACACACAGACACACAATCAAATCTGTGTGTTATTTTCTGAGATCCCAGCATGTGTTGTGAGCATGTGAGCATGTGCGTGTGATTAATGAATAATATGTAATTACTTTCTCCCCTCTCTGCATGACAGCAATTGTTTTAATAACAGCACTGGCCCATCTCTCAGAGCAATGAATGAAAGACTCTCGGGCAGCTAAAAGACTTTAACACCTGTGGACTGAGGGGCGTGGGAAACGCAGAGGAACCGATTGATCTGAATCCACACACTTTCACACAAGTTATCAGGGCAGGACAGAGTGTCACATAGCAAGAATCAAATAATCACAGAGTGATCCAGCAAACTTAAAAGGAAACCAGGGATCTGATTGAAAAGTAATGGTTTATTTCCAAATTCACTAGTTTAACGATATATGCCAAATTTACACTGATAAGGTGACACAAAAGTGATTCTAAAGTGGCAGTTAGATATCTGCTGCTCAGAGGCAGGGCCGTATGCAGGGTTTTATAAATACAGAGGTCGTTTTTTAGTCATTTTAAGACGTTTTAAGGCCAAAAAAAGAGAGAGAGAGAGAGAGAGAGAGAGATAACAAGCTTTAAAACCATGTCAGTAAAGATAACAGATTCTCAAACATGAAAATCAGGTTGATCCCACTACAAACTGGATATACAGAAGAGTTGTCTCATCTCTTCTGCCTAAATATTTAAAATATTTGGAATTTTGGATTTAAATGACAGAAATGTGTCTCAAACAGTGTATAAACATATGCAAAATGTGTTTTATATGAGGAATTTGTATCAGCAACTCGTTTCTTTCTTTAATTAATCAATGTTTTTGAACTAATCGTTTCAACGAGTGGTTAAATTGCTCACTCATAAAAACGGTCACCTTCTTCCTTAATGATGCAAGTTGCTCTGAAAAGTCACTGAAAAATAACTATTTAGACTGTCGGTCTGTCTGAAACATGCATTGTAAAAAATATATATAGAAATAAATAAATAAATAAACAATTTACGTTGTAATAAAACAACTAATGCTTTAAATTTGACAAGAAAATAGTATTTCATTCTTTCAAAATGTCCTGTAAATGTAAAGTGAATCATGTAAATGATAGCCTATATTCAATTTAAAAAGGCAAAACTAGACAGTGTATTAGTAAATGAACATTTCTATAGTAAAACAGCTATCAAAGAGTAAATGTTTAGTTTAGCTACTTACATCTTATTTCACACTTGATGACCTGATGATTGTTAACTGAAGCGTCACATTAGAATTCGCGCTCAGCAGCCTCTGTGAACAGTAAAGCACGCATACTTTGATTTGATTGGTCATCTCAAACATTTTGATTTTGACGAGCGTTATTAATATTAGGCAATTATTTCACAACTTTTATTATATACATCTCAGAAAAAATACCGAAGTCTGTACCTCGGGGACCTCAAAGGTGGCTACGGCAATGCTCAGAGGTGGCATGAATGCATTTACACAGCAATTTTAGCTGTAACATATTGTTCCAATAGAGGTGGGCCAGAGCAGCCATAATATAGTCCGGCTTTTATGCAGTATTACATCTTCACACAGAATTTTGTGCAGGAACAGAACAGCCTTAAGCTGTGTAAAGATGACTATATTGTGGGCCAGGTGGACCGAATGTTAACAAGGATAGTCAAATCTGAAATCACCTACATTGTAGAGACCAGAGCCTACAAGGGAAACAGCTTAAAGGGGTCATATGATGTTGCTAAAAAGAACATTATTTTGTGTATTTGGTGTAATGAAATGTGTTTATGCGGTTTAAGGTTCAAAAACACACTATTTGTATTTCCTCAGCAACCAGCACGGATCAGCTCCAGGCATGACGAAGCGGATATCGTCCTCTTTTGGAAGGCCAACCAAAGTAGTTTCGCTTTCACAACGAAACACACAGCGTCTAGACATGGCGGCAACAACAATACTACAGCGAGAATAAAAGTTACGCCTTCTTTATTTGTGTGAACATTTGGGCGGAGTTATGCAAATCTTCCCACATCGTGACGTAGACATGTGGGGGCGTGTTAGAACGAGGCATTTTAGGTAGGCGTGGTTGACTCTTAACTTTTATAAAGAATATCTCTTTGGATTTGAGACTTTAGTCTTTGCAACTTTACAGATCTTCTTTATGCACCAAGAGCTTGTAACACTCCAAAGAGAAAGGAAAAATTGAAATCGCATCATATGACCCATTTAATAAACCCACTAAATCACGTCTTTAATAAATAATGTAAAAAGTTTGTATGAGAATTACGTTTAGGGGTAAAGTTAAGGGATTGAAAATATCATTAGTCCCCATCATAATAGAAATGTGTGCGTATGTGTAAATTTACTGAAGCGACACACAGTAATCATTTAAGCTAATGTTGACCTTTAGATCAGGAAAGAAGTGAGAAATATTCGCCTGACTTGATGGGCAGGGCTCTGGTTATGATTGCTATTTTAAACTGATTTGATAGCAGTTATTCACATTTTAAGGGCTCTGATTTTGGTGAGCAAGTCTGTTCCTGAATCAGTGATAAATGGAAACCTGGAGCAAAAAGGAGCTTATGCTTGGCCTCTTCACATCCATGAGACTGCATTTTTGACAGCACCATTAAGAGAAGCCGTCAGTCACATCCTCCTGCACCTCTCTTCACTTTGTTCTGGAGTAATCTGGAAATGGTCGCGCAATGAACAACATTCCAATAAGTAAAAATGTCAGCAATTCTAAATGAGAGAGGGGCTCAAAAAACAAAAAACTTCAAATACAAGATGCACGTGTATATTTGTCTGATCTTTGATGCGATCGCGCGCAGCAGTGCTTACTTGATCTAATATTTTATGTTTTTAAAAATTTTGTCGATTTAAGCAGCAAATGAGAATCGCTAAAATTAATGCATATATCTTGAGAGAAAGGTCTTCTTTGTGATTTTCAGTTTTGTTTTAGATAATTAAAGCAACAGTTTTTAAATAACGAAAGAATATGTAAAAGTATGGTATTTTAGCCCCCTGCTGTTGGG
>NW_015546098.1:300103-302411 GCF_001515605.1 Sinocyclocheilus anshuiensis | reverse complement strand
AAGCAGAAAATAGTACAAACTTTGCTAAAGTGATTGTTTTGAACAAGTATTAACTTAGACATTATTTAAAAAAAAAACATTATTTTTTATTTGTATTTGTATAAATACCGTGTGCCTTTTACCCCATGGTAGTGAGCTTTTACCCCTCTTGCCACCTCATACATTTATACGATTTTTAAACAAAATAAACAACTTGAATGATTTATTTTCACACAAAATATGTTGCTCCATTAATGTTCAATACAACGTATATATTTTTTCTGCAATTATACATTTTAGGCACAGTGAATGGCACATTTTGTCTTAAGGTGGGCTTTTAGCCCCGTTGTACCCTATATATATATATATATATATATATATATAATTATTGTGATGGGGGGCCCTGCAGTAAGTCATAGCCCCGGGGCCCAGTGCGGTCTTAATGCCGCCCTGCCTGTGACAGGAAGTGTTAGAAGGTCATGACCCTCCAGCTTACAAGCATGAAAGCTCACCTGCCATCAAGCCTGATGAGATGTTTTCATCTTCACATTGAGCAAGGACACAAATTAAAGAGTGTTATTATGGTTGTTTATCATTGTTCTTTAAAATAATATGAATGGGAAAGACTACAGAAAACATTAGGATCACATTCAAAGATAGTCAGAAACAAATCACAATCGGATTTGTAGAGTCAATGCTAGCAGACTATGTTAGTGCGTCATGATGTGTTCCAAATGACTGTCTATTTGCCTGTCAATCAACAATTGTGCTAACAAATGCTGAATGTGATAGGTACAGGGGTTTGACAAAATAGTGTGAACACATGGGACATTCTTTCATTATATAGGTGTTTTACCACCATTTGCCTTTAATGCAGCTTCCAACCTTCTTAGAAGGATTCATACAGCGTTTGAATAGTCTCCAGTTGAATGTTGCTGCCCACAGTGATTTTAAAACATTCAAGTCAGGTGATTGAGCTGCCAGGGCAAATGCTGAAGTTCTCCTTAGTGCTCCAGGCTGTTAAGGTTATAGATGCTCCTGCTAAAAGTTTGAAATTTGGAAGGATAATTTGTAACGGTGTGCCATTTTTAACATTTTTGAGCTTTATCAATATGCAGACACACTGACGTAATAAGTCATGTATGTAGTCACAAAATCAGATACACAATCACTAGTGGTCACAGGGGACGACATTTGAAACACCGTGTGCCAGGTCAGGATCACCCGAGACGGATGTTAATATCAGGTGTAAACAGGGCCTCGGGCTCTCATAGTCCAATCAGATCGGTGACTGGTTTAATGACTATGCATTGTTCAAAGCTATTTGGCCCCGTTTTTGTCCAGCTGTGTAATCAGGCATAGATTATTCAATAAACATTCTGGTTTTCTTAATGAGAGGTCTGAATTGTTTGAAAGGCTCATTCAGAGACCTAAAATAGGTAGGTCAGAAAAGAGCCTCAAAGGAGCTGAAAACTCACAAACTTTTGATCAGGTTGAAGCACCTGCAATATAACATATTCAAATTAAGATGAAAAACAATAAACTGCCCCGGGATCATTCTTCCATTGTGGAAAAACCTGTTTATAAACGAGTATAAATGTTAGTTTTAAATGACCATTAGCCCTGCAGTGATAGATCTAAATGTGATTATCTGAAGCAAGAGTTGATAGTGTTAAGAAAAAGTCAAAATGAGTAATGCTTTGTGTGTGCGTGTGTGGGCAAGGTGGGGGCCAATACACAAATTTAGGACCAATACACTACCCGAAATCCACGTGCCAAAATGAAATCACCAGTGCTCCAGCCAATCCGTACAATTCATTCAGAGACAGTCACAATCAATAAATAAACAGCACAAAGCAGTCCGAGAAGGGAAGACACAATACATCACACAGGAAAAAAAGATGATAGGGACACACTGACATGATAAAATAGGAAAAGACGGAGAGCTTGAGACAAGGGAGTCATCAGAGTGGGTTCATTTTTTCCAGGAAATGTCTTCTTGGATGGAAGGTAAAGATGGAGAGGCATCTGGAGAGAGGGGATGCATGTAGGAGTTTGTGTGTATATGTGTGTTGTGTATAGGTACCGGAGATGAATGGAGGAGATTTCAACACTGATTTGGGACTGCAAACAATCCACACACACCGACAAAGAGGGGAAATCACGCTACAGTGCTCACATTTCCCTCCCCGGATCCTCTCTCAATCTCTCTCTCTTTGCATCATCATCCATCTATCTCTGTCTATCTGTCTGTCTATCTAGAACGTGGCCAGAAGTATCTATCTATCTATCTATCTATCTATCTGTCTGTCTGTCTGTCTGTCTGTCT
>NW_015546098.1:288932-299494 GCF_001515605.1 Sinocyclocheilus anshuiensis | reverse complement strand
GTCTATCTATCTATCTATCTATCTATCCGTCTGTCTATCTATCTGTATGTTTATCTGTCTGTCTATGTCTACACATGACCAAGAGTATCTATACACATGGAAATAAGTGTATTATGATGGTGGAAACTCCTTTTCTCTCTCCTTTACAGTATAATATATTTCATGCATCAAATACAAAAGTCAAGGGTTTAAGTAGTGATATAATGATATGATGTGAAAATATTCTGTTTTCTATTTCGCCCCAGATGTTTCAGTTTATAATAGTTGTCTTTTGATCCTCCTTTATTCTTCATTCCTCTTTACTGACAACATATCTACACATTCACACAATGCCCTGCTGTTAACTTCCTCAGGTCCATCATACATTCTCCTGTGTGTTTTTATGAGGCTGCTAAAAGTAATTCAACAAATTGTTACAGCATGACAATCAAGACACTCATACCAAATAAACGTGGAACACAGAGTCTAACGGTTTGTATGTGATAGGTCAAGTGCATGTCTGTGTTTCCCCTTCAGGAACTCGAGCTGCGTCGAAGTCGCTTTGGTTCGAGCACTGGACGCTTACGCACACAGAGCTGCCCCGTGGCGTAAGGCAGATCAGCTTTTTGTTTGTTTTTGGTCCGCCAAAGAAAGGATCTCCGGCGACCAAGCAGACTATGAGTAGGTGGGTGGTCGAGGCCATCTCACTAGCCTACGAGTCCTCTGGCCTCCCGTCACCTATGGGGGTCAGAGCGCACTCGACCAGGAGTATGGCGGCCTCCAAGGCTTTCAACTTGGGTGTGGCCTTGCAGGACATTTGTGCTGCGGCGGGCTGGTCCTCTCCGCACACTTTTGTACGTTTTTACAACCTAGACCTGGCATCTACCCCAGGTTCCCAAGTTCTCTCTTCGTGATGTGCTCGTAAGATACACACACCGGCAGGGACTTGGTAGTATGGCGCAGTGGGTATTCTCGTTCCCAAAGCGACTTCGACGCAGCTCGAGTTCCTGAAGGGGAACGTCTCTAGGTTACGTATGTAACCATGGTTCCCCGAGGGAACGAGACGCTGCGTCTCTTTGCCATACTCCCTGCATCCCTCCAGGCGCTACTTCATCGAAGCTGGTTTGCGCTCTGCCGGATGCGCTTTTATACTTTCTGGTGCTTACGTCACCCCGCTCGTGACGTCTCGCTACTCCATTGGACTGATTTGACACGTGCTTCAGAACGCGGTCACGCAAGGGCATTCCCAAAGCGACTTCGACGCAGTGTCTCGTTCCCTCGGGGAACCATGGTTACATACGTAACCTAGAGACGATCTGTTTGCATGTGCTCTAATTTAAGCTCAATCAATCAAAACTAGTGTCATAAAAATATGTGTTGTAGAGACACACAATAGCCTTTCCATTATCATAAAACATGTATTCTTATCCTTGATGATGGCTCTTTCTCTCACATACACACACAAACACAACTGCAACACACACAGACACATTCCCACAACTTACGATGTGCTGAAAGGATTTCAATCCCTTCAGATGACTGGCCGGCAAGGAAGGGATGGGTGTGTCTGGAAGTGTTAGAAATTTTTGTGTGTTCCTCTTGCCCAGTCTTCCTTTCCCACTGCCGCACATATACACTCATACACACAAAGCCACATACACACTTTCCAGTCAGACGTAGGGTGTGATACGGATGAAATGAGTCAGCTATTCACACATCCTGTCAATCACTCACATTTACCAAGTGAGGTTTGGGGTCAAAATTGTACTCGGTTGTTGTTCCTACTGCAAAACGTTTAGTATTTTGCATTTATAATGACCTGTTTAAATTAAAGCAAGAGAAGTCTAGGTCTAATGTTCTCATTCAGCCAAGAAAATGTGTGTCAAATGTTCCTCACATAACATACACCTGCTATTTCATATCACTGTCATCATCTTGATTTCAAGTACACACAGTCTCACACAACCACAAACGATCTATGACACAATCTATAACCACAGACAAGCAGTACCATCCACTTCGCCAGTATGCAAACAGCTAGAATAAAAGTAAAGAGTTCAAACTAAACTGTATTTTTTTTTGTGAAAATAATTTACCCTATTCCATCTTACAGTCTTTTACAATCACAAAAACCCATGTCTCAATACATAGCCACTTATTTAAAACTCTTCATACAGTGAGCACAACAGCAGTCTATGCGAGTTAAACTGATCATTTATAATTGGTTTGGCACAAAATGCATTCACTGGCTACATTTTTTAAATGACATGAATTCTTCTCTCACTCAGACGCAACTACCATCCAAACGCTACTAAACTCTACAGGCGTAAGTTCAAAACCATAACATTATTTAAAACCAAATAAGACTTGCAATTTGCTACATTTCTAAAAAATTACTATCAAATGCTATCAAAACAATTAGACATAGCTGAACACCTACACAGGCGTTAGTTTTTCAATTTCATTCTAACCCTTTTTGTGGATGTAAAGCTGCATAGGCTGGTGAGTAGCACCAGCACAGACCCAGCAAAAGACAACAGCGGCTGCAAAGGTCACTCGTGAGCACACCCTTCTAAAATCCAAAAGGCCAAATCGGACACCCCACGAATTTGTTGACCACATATATGCACACACAACAGCCACTGCAAATCCACAAGATCACAAAAACAAATTAAGTGTGCCATTTGGGGCATGGCCAGTGCCACTGGGAACCAAAAACGACATTTCTAGAATGTTCCCACAGTATACTTTTAAATATTAATTTTAGCCAGTTAAGTTGTCTTTACAGAAGTAGAATGATTGTTCTAGTTTTGCAGAAAGCTCCCCTGAAAAACATCCATTAGGGAACATTCTGTACAAGTTATTTTTAGGTTGTCTCGAAAAACTTCTCTGCAACATTCTGAGCATGTTATTTTATTGTCTGGGAAAAAAAAAAAAGCTAAAAAGAACATTCTTAGAAAATGTTATACTTTGGTTCCAAAAAAAAAAAAGAATAGAATAGAATAGAATAGAATAGAATAGAATAAGTAGTACTAGTATTAATGGTCAGGTGCTGCCGAAAAAGATGTGTCTTTAGATGTTTTTTTGAAAATGGCTCAAGACTCAGCTGCTCGAATCGAGATGTCAAAAGACGCATCTTTTTCGTCAGCACCTGACCAATTAATACTAGCACTTACCTATTCTATTCTATCCATATTTTCTATTTTTATTTTTTTTTACTTGCTATGTGTACTTGTCACATCACTTGTATACTGTTGCTCTCTTTTTGGTCTGATTGCTTCTATTGTTCTCATTTCTCAAGCTGCTTTGGATAAAAGCGTCTGCTAAATGATTAAATGTAAATGTAAAATAATCATTATTTTTTGCAATTTTGGTGCATAAATTACATGTCAGCATTAATGTGTTTTTAAAGCTCTTTTATTAGTTGTTTGACAAAAGAGTTGAGAGTATGTGAGTGTGAGTATATGTTTTTGTGTGTGTCTGGGAACAGAATTGTAAGTCCCTGTGCCCTAATAAATGAAAACCATTACATTTGCCATAAGGGTGCCCGTCCCAATGATTTCAGAATGAGAGCGAAAGAGAGAGAATGTGTGAAAGGGGGAAAATGAGGAAGGAAGAATGAGGTGATCTTGGAGGGAGAGATGGAAACAGTGTTTTATTTTCAAAAGAATGAGCCCACTGAGACATTTATCGGGAATGGATAGCCTATAAACACACACACTCACACACACATCCTCAGGGTTTGGGTTGGATCCACTATGCTGTTGTTAGCTTGTGTTTTCATATACGATGCATATGATCACACAACTTACTATAAGAAGTACATAATGTTAGGATATAGTGTGTCAGACAGATCAGAGCAGCTGTACTGGTGGTCAATGTAGATCAGTGATATATGTGACCCTGGAGCACAAAACCAGTCATAAGGGTCAATTTTTTTCGAAATTGAGATTTATACATCATCTGAAAGCTGAATAAATAAGCTTTCCATTGATGTATGGTTTGTTAGGATAGGACAATATTTGGCCGAGATACAACTATTTGAAAATCTGGAATCTGAGGGTGCAAAAAAAATTACAACTATTTGAAAATCTGGAATCTGAGGGAGCAAAAAAAATCGAAAAAAATTGAGAAAATCGCCTTTAAAGTTGTCCAAATGAAGTTCTTAGCAATGCATATTACTAATCAAAAATTAAGTTTTAATATATTTACGGTAGGAAATTTACAAAATATCTTCATGGAATATGATCTTTACTTAATATCCTAATGATTTTTTGCATAAAAGAAACATCAATAATTTTGACCCATACAATGTATTTTTGGCTGTTGCTACAAATATACCCCAGCGACTTAACACTGTTTTTGTGCTCCAGGCTCACATATCACAAAGACCACCTTCATCCATCTTTATTACAGTTATACATACAGTACACTCGCACACATACAAATATAGTAATGTCTGAGAGACTTCGACAGATGACAAGGGAATACTTCTGTCTCTCTCTCTTTTCTATTTAAAGGGTGGAGCTATAATGCAGATACAATCAAGCACTTCTGTGTTTCTAAAACCAGGAAGAGAATGAGCAATTTTGAGAAATGGGTTCCCTCAGGAATTTAATGGGTTTTTTAGAATAGCAGGTTTTTTTGACGTATGAGTGAAATAAGATCTGTATTTAATATTACTTGAAAAGATTTCACTGTTTTGTTTTACAATATAGTCTTAAATGATAATTGTGAAATCACTGTGAGCTTCAAATTGCTACGTATATGAGAACTACAGCTACAAGGACGTGAGATTACTTGTTAGAACTCGTTTTAAAAATTGTATTTGAGGGATGACTGTGTAATTTATGATATAGAATGAAAATTTAAAAGTCTGTACAAGTAACGTTCACCACGGACCTGCATCTTGCCAAGCAACTGTCAGTGAGATGAATGGGAATACTTACAGATGTTTTTGGTCCTATATATAAGTGGAAAAAAGCCAAGCCAAACAAAAAAAAAACATAATCAATTACGCTAAAAAATAAATCCATAAAAATTCCATTAGGTGGTCAAATGTCCTAAAATGAGAGTGCTTCCAGTACCATTCATTTAAGTAAAAAGCAGGCAAATAATTTCTCAAATACAATAAAACATGAGTTTAATATAACATATTAGCAAACTGTGATTATCCACCTGAATTCCAGTTTTGGATGTATTGAATGAATCTGTTCTCAGGGACTACTAGGGGACGAGTAAAGTTAAAACTAAAGAGATTTGGATTATAATCTACAAAATTGTGTCACATGACACTGTAATAAATTTATCATTATGTTAAATGTGATTGTATCTGATTTTGCAGGTATTTGACGTGTTCTGCTGGAATTACAGATGAGGAATAAATGCACTCAAATGCACACACACATTCATGCACAGACTTCTGCCTGTGGTATAGTTCAGTATCTCTCAAATTCTCAGTATTTCAAAGCCTGTGTGTGTGTGTGTGTGTGTGTGTGTGTATGTGTGTGTGTGTGAGAGAGAGAGAGAGAGAGAGAACATATAAATAAGCTGGAAGTCAAGCTGTGAGTTTTCAAGAAAACTAAGTTGAAAGCAAAGCAGAGCGTGTTTACAAGGTTACACATCATTACATGCTAAACTAAATAACTGTATTTAGTCTAATAATCAACATACATTAATCTCACCACCACCAATCTGTCCTTCGGCTCTATCTCTATTCTCTGTCCTCATTCTTCCTCATTCACACACAAACACACACACACACACACACACACACACACACACACACACACACACACACACACACACACACGGAAGGAGGGACTTTGTAGAAAACGAAGCATTTGAGAGAGGCGGGGCATAGAGGACCTACAATAATGTACAGTATTTGAAAAATAATGTGTTTTTTGAACATTAAAGCATGTTAACATATTCTGTTACACCAAATACACAAAATAATGATCTTTAAAATAGCATCATATGACCCCTTTAAGATTCTGGAATGCTGAGCTGCGTTTCTCTCTCATTGCCGTAATTACTCTTAAACTCTTTTCATTATTCATCAGTCCTCATTAATTATTCATGATTTAACATTCAAGTCCATGCCCCCTGTTTTCAGCCTATCAGCTTATTAGCTCGATATTCTGTGGGTCTGTGTGTTTATAGAGCGAACATCTATGGAAAATTAAAGTTAAATATATAATATCAGATGGCAAATTCAATCAATTGAATTTGATAGACACTGATTTGTGATAAGTAGGCTGAAAATAACTGAAATAATTGAAGTTGGCAGCTTTATTGGAAGATTCTGATACCTCACTGTTCACACACACACACACACACACACCCACACACACAGCTGGGTGATTTTTAGAATAGCAGTTTTCAGTTTAAGTAAAATAAGGTCTGTGGTTAACATTACATTAACAGACCTTTGTTCTACAACATAAATTAAGTCTAAAAACATGAATTTCGAAGCTGCAACTTTTGAATCATATAATTTTCAAATAATTTTCTATCTGAGAACTACAACGTTTTTCCTGATTCGTCAAGCATGGAAACTCACATCCTCGTGGTAGATGTAGTCCTTCACTTGGTCATAACTTAGTAACTTGAGTTTTTTTCTTCAAATTTTTCTTCAAAATTTGCATTGGACTACATGACAGTCTTTTCAAGAAATTATAACATTGTACATTGAAAATAGAAAACTGTCATTCTAAAAGCCAATTGGAAATTCCCAAAGAAACCAATGACTCAAAAGTATTAGGTTTAAGGGCTACAAACTAAACAGCTCTATTAAAACTTCAGCAACGCTGTTAGAGTTCAAATTATGTGAATCAATTAAAACTGTACGAATCGGTTCAAAATGTTGTCACTCAAAAATACATTATTCATAAGCATTATGAAATATGTGGTAGGTAGGTAAATATTGCCATTTGCTGGTGAATATTTACAATCATTACATTCACATTTATTCATTTAACAGACAAAAATCACTAACATATACAAGAATATTCATGAAAAATATAATTCTACTTTCTGTTCATTTAATGAAAAACAATGCGGAAAACATGCATTGCTTGTTTTTAACTAGATTTTACTTCTAGCCTTAATCATTTTCCATCTGCTTGAAAGCAGTGGCTGTGTGGTTGAAATTATGGTTCCTCTGACTGAAATCACCCACGCCGTTTCCAAGCAAACACATAAATATTAAGATATATATCAAATCGCTAAAAGGCTGAATATTATCAAGATAGAATTTGTTTAGCTATATCGACCAGCCCTACTTGCAAATACACACACATATACACCTAAAGTAAATCTGACATGCAAAATGATTAGTTTGTAGTACTTAGATTTTTCACATTCTGTCTGTTCTTATCTGGGTGCAGCACACACATTTGACAGGCCAGTAGGATCAGCCTGCATAAACACAAACTGAGGAATTCTGACCCCAGAACACAGGTCCTCAGGGAAAGCCTTATCTTCCTCCATATCTCAACAGTGTCTACAGTTTACAGTCAAGTTAATCTTCCCAGAATGCAGAAAGAAAAAAGTCATTTCATGGAACAGATAAGCAATCAATACGAAGAATACTAATATCTCAGTCTCCATCAAATTCATTTTCAGGTGAGACTAACAATCTCCTCCAACCCCTGCACCCCTAAATTAAGAATATCGAATCTTTACTGTTTTCTGTACAGTAGCCATTCGCAATATCATTTAAAATCATGCACAAACAGCAGAATCATGCACCTGTTTGATGGGGAACAGGTCAAGTGATTTGGCTTTCTATGAAAGTCCCCCAAAGAAATTATGAAGAAGATATGGTAACACTTTAGTTTTTCAACAGTGAGTGTCTGGGGATTAAAAGTGAATTTAAAACACACACACACTCCCATCATCAGCCATTAACAGTTCTGCTTCTGGGAACAAGGGCCCTAAATACTTCTTACAAGGGCTTAAATTCTTCAAATCCAAAGTCATGTCATATTAGTCATAGATATTTTCCTTCTAAAACCACCTCACACACTCCAACACAGACATCGGGCTTCATGGTTTTTGTTCGTGCCCACTGGGTCTGTGGTTAGCCACAAGCCAATCAACTAATCAATAGAGCTGCCTCATAAGACAGACACACGCCATTTAAACTGCTCCAGATAGCACAGACTCAATGATTACCCTTACACAAAGAAATTATATTTCCTAATATATTAATGATCATTATATTAAATGATTTAATGTATATTCAAAATGTACAGAATAAGTATTGTGTTAATATATTACAATATATTGAATAGGAATTGCTGCTTTTCATATAGTATATTGAAAAATATGTAACAATATATTTACTTATATAACAATGTATGTAATTTTATATTATACAGATGTACATGTGATAAAAAAAAATACATTCATTTGATAACATGTATGTGCAATATAGACAATGAGGAAAATATATATATATATATATATATGGATATCACAATATATATCCACCTACCATGTTGCCTGACTTTAAAAAGACATCTAACTGTCCAAAAATTAATATTTGTTTTCAAAAAACACTTTTTCTTATATACCAACACACATTTTCATATATGTGTGACTATGCAAACAACAGAGTCAGATAAAAGCTTATGAATATGTGTTCAGCTTTATGTAAACCTCTGCATTAAGTCATGAAAGAGAAATTAATTGAGCGTTTCAGTAAAGCTATAATTCCCCCCATTTTACATATTTTTTTATAGGTATCATTATAAAGCCATACATGGTCCATACACACATTGCAGTATCCTGAAAAATGTAAACACTAGTTCCCACACATGGAAATGTATTGTTTATCTCACATGTTTATCTCATATATCTCATATGTTTTCCAGTATATTCCCATGTATTATTGTTTTTATTGAACACCCTGCACAACAATACAAACATACGTCATTACAAATATAATGTATATAATGTAAGCACAAAATAGCTTTCACCAAAATCCAACTTCAGTAATTCTTCTGTCTCTGTCTCACACAAAGATCTCAAATATGGACCCAACTAATACTAGTGATCAACATAATCATTTCCATAAGAGTTTTGAACCAGACCTGGTTTCTTTCTGTCTCTCTTTCTTTACTCCTGAAATAAAAACAAGCAGTTTTGAAAACCATAGGCACAAATCACTGCAGCTTGTCTGCTTAGTTTCAGCAATTATTGAAGGAAAAAAAAGGAAGAGAGAAGTGGAGAGAGTTTTTTGATACGCACCTGTAGTGCTTGGATGCTATAGATGTCTAATTTAGATTAATGAGATATTCAAATGGTTCTGAGAGTTGGATCTGTAGCTAAAAGCAAATACCACGCACATGCACATCCATCATTGGCTCAAAGAGGTTTTTTTTTTTTTTTTTAAACAATGATCTTCACAGTGATTTGTACATGTGTCCCCTAAGTCCTGTTTTCATTATATGCTTAAATGAAGTTGATCAGATGTGACCACAGGGTCGGGGCCATGCACACAGATCTTTAACTTGTTAGGTGACCATTGTAAAAGAAGCTAAACAGCTTGGGCTGAACTGAGGAGTTTAGATCATTGTCGCCATCTAGTGGATATTCAGAGCTCATATCAGTCAAAATTATTTTTTTAAGAACCTAATGGTCAGTTACTGAGAAATTGCATGTAATTATTTCTGAGGGATTTTTTTAGGCCTCTTTATTTTAACGTGTTAGATAAAGTGTGATGCTTTTGTTTTTTTTGAGTAAAGTGTGCCCCTTTTAAAACTGTTCTGATGGTTTATGGTCTTTAATCTTTATGCTATTATGAGCTAACATGGCATAAACTATGTCATATGATGATTAGAGTCTTAATATTTTCATGAATGAGACCGGATAGCTCAAATATGGGATTGCATATGCTATGTGTTACCCTTCTAATGCTTAACATGTTTTTTGCTGGACTGTGCTGGTCATTCATGGTCATTAACTAGTCCAAGATGATTTAAATAATGGGCTACACATTGGACTAGTAACAAACCAGCCTGACCATGATATGGCATGTTTTTCCAGCAGGGATTTATACTTAATCTGACCAAATTCAAAATTTCTTTTACATTTCGTAGGAGAAAAATATTCTAAAATTTCACTTGAACTGCAGCAACATATTTGCTTTAATCTTTAAATCACTATCAAACTTTTTCTGAAGGTCAGAACACAGTTCAGGTGAAATGCTGGGACTAAATGTATTTAAATGTCTATTATCACACTGACAAACACTCTGTAGTCAAATTTACATTTAAGGGATCACAAAAAATCCCAAAGAGTATAAACCTCTATCACAAATCTATCCAAAACTGTTACACTTTTGCATAGTTCACCCTAAATGTTCAAATACATTTCGTAAAAAAATATTTAACCTATTAAATATATTTAAGTCTTCAATCTGAACATGCATTAAATTTCTTTTTCTGAAAACAAATCACTATGATAATTATTCATATTAATTTAAACGCTAAAATAGAAGAAAGAATATTTTCTTAAACCAATGTGTGTGTGTGTGTGTGTGTGTGTGTGTGTGTGTGTGTACCTGGTATTTA
>NW_015546098.1:277126-288871 GCF_001515605.1 Sinocyclocheilus anshuiensis | reverse complement strand
GAGTGTGAGTGTGTGCGTGTGCGTGTGCGTGTGCGTGTGCGTGTGAACAGACTTGGATCATGTTCCTGAAACCAGTATGGCTTGTTTAATTTGTAGAATTTGTAAATTAGTGTGTAAACAGAGGCCCAGTTTACAGAGTTCGGCCCAATATGAGGAAGGAGGGGGTGAGGAGCAGTAGTTTGTAGTCAGAAAGCTTTTCCTCAGACAACTCAGTTACTTTCACTAGGTCAAGACAGGACAGGACAAGTCTCTGCAAACACGACACACACAAGTCATGCATTAATCATGGAAGATCCATTCAAGAGTCCGCCGCTGTCTGAAAATGAGAGTGAGACAGAGAGAGAGGGAAGACAATCCAATGCATAAAAACAATTACAGACACAGATGGCTATGTAATCAGGTTTCTCAGCTGTGTATTTAAAATGTGTGCATTTCTGTGTGTTTGTCATTCAAACGAAACCTTAACTGCAGAGAAATAATGAAAACACACACAATGCTACTGGTTTTGGTCGCCTCACCAAACAACATAACACAAACCAGGTGCCTGTGTCTCTCGCTCTCTCAGTGGCACCTTTAACCCAAAACATCTGTTTGCTGTCTCATTTCGTAAGGCTTAAACTGCAGTCAGTTATAAATCGAAAAAATCTAAGCATAAAAATCAAGAGATAAACCATTAGACAGTCTTAGAGTTTTATTTCACTGTTTTGAGTCGTGCGAGTCAATGTCCCCCATTTTCCTGAAATATCTGGAAAGCTCAGTGCCAGCAAGTGGGGGTCCTAATGAGAAAACATTGATTTTCTGCAGGAAATGGAACGGAGGAGATTAAATGGTTTATTCCACCAGCGATGTTTGCACGTTCCTTCACATACCACAAAGTTCTTCTCCACTGCCAAACATTTTATCTATCAACAGGAGAGCCGTTGACTGATTTATAGCAGTGTACCGAACCACCCCACCACATCGCCAAATACAACCACAGCAAATTATTACTATTATAAAATCCAACAACAGACATGATATAGTACAAACGTCTTCCATTTTGACATGCAGGAATGAGGACAGTGAGAGTTATCAAAACCCTTCGTGGAAATGAGTCTGTTGTGCACAGAGCTCAAGAGTCCTCGTGTGTTTGCCAGACGTTTTTAAAAACCACTTAAGACTGGAAAAATTAAACTGTTAATGGATTCACTGCCAGAGACTGTGCCTAAAACTATTAAAAACCTGTTAGCAAGTGTCCAATTACAACAGTGGCGTTATTATTTTGACATAAATCAGGACAAACAACCATGAGAACACAGCAAGACAATTTCAGTCACTATATTTACTGTTACTTGTAGCTCAACATTCAACCAGAGATAATGCTTTGTGCAATAACATGCAATAATGTGTCATATTCAGACATGCATCTCATTAGCAAAAGAGTTTTATGCACTTGCATATCTGGGCTTATGTCAAATACCCACATCTCTCGTCTTCCAAATAACTGTTGATTTTGAACATTCTGGAGTTAGTTTCTTATGAAAACATGCAATAAGGTACAGCTCATAAGTGACGATGGGCCACACCACTATGGTGCCATCACAATATGGCGGCTCTATAATACAATACTATAATATAATACTATAATACAATACAATACTGTGGGCAAATGCATTTAAGCAGGTTGATATAAGAGGACTGTTTTAAAGTCTGTTGAAAGTGCCACACTTCTTGCTGCAGGTTGGGTGCTAAGAAATGTGAATGGCATTGAATCTACATGCACATTTATATTAGACCAACGATATTTTACCAGATGCAGCCATTTTAACAAACAGTATATACTTATGTGGTTACTGGGTTTTGTTTAATTTTTAGCTGGCTTTATTTATGATGTTGTTGTCATTGCACCACATGTTATGTTGTTATACTGCTATGTATTTTCAATAATCAATCATTTTTCAATTTATCAATTATCAGCAATAATTAGATTTGTATGTTAAATGTTGAGGGCTGATGTGGGTCTCATTAATTTTATTATTTTTTTTTATGTTGCGAGATGTCTTTTATTTTAGAGCCAAACAGTCATTAAAACTGCATGATAAAAAAAAGAAACACATGAATGGCTGTTTCAGCACAGTCCATTACAACTGACTTCATTTTCAAAAAACACACGACAATCACTTTATTAAATATGGAAGAGCGATTAAAAGATATGCCGTTTAGGTTAGACACATTACCCAGGGTTGTTCCATGGGCGCTGTAAATAGCCTTGGATCAAAACATCAGCTAAATAACAAATTAGCAGCAATTAGAAACCCAAAATCGAACTAAATTCACCAAGCACAAATAAACTTGCTATTAAACTTGAATAAGGTATAGAATTGCATGTCTTGTCATACGTCAGGCATCTGAAAACCCCTGCTTTAACATATACAGTTCTCTCCAGTGAGGCTAAAAACAGCCTGAGAGTGTGCATTGAGACCTGATATAAATTGCCCCTGGTGGAATTTTTGATTTGTTGGTTTTTAGCTGGTAACTGGGGATGTAACGATGCAAATCAATAAAAATATGTGACGATTTAAGTCAGTTGAGATGTTAAACGAATTGCAAAACCATTGGTGGGGATTTATATGAATGTATCTCTGAGGGGAACTGACTGTCTTCAGGAAAGTTTAGATTGTTTCTTTTCATCTTGCCTCTGTATATTGCAGTGTTTATAAGCGCAGCGCTGCTTTGTTTACAGCGGTAGCATAATGTCACAAAGCTAGAGTCAGACCATTCTGTTTTTGTTTCAAATGCATTTTATGTACAAGGTTTATTTTCTGCTGGAAAATGTAAACATGCTGATATTTCTTTCAAAAAAAAAAAAGAAAGAAAGAAAAGAAATCCAGGCTAGGAAAGAGCACAGGCAAAGCCTTTGTTTATATTAAAAGATTTATTGTATTTGTATTATTTAACCTGTGGTTTATTTTAAAATTCAATTTAGTTTTGTTATTTGACATAAAAGATATTTCAATTTCATGAAGAAAAATGACTTTTTTTCATTTATAATTTGTCTTAAATCTCATTTTGTAAAAGAAAAAAAAAGAAACATTACATGCATTAATCATCCCTACTGGTAACATTAGCCACCAAGATAATAATCATTCTTAGTTTATAGGACAAAACCTTTGGCTTGCTATATATCCTGCATCTCTTTTCAAACTCTGCTTTGGGATTCTGAAACGAGCTTTGGAAAAAGATTAAATAAGATCCATTAGGCTAGAGATCAGATGATGACAGAAGGCAGAAAAAAGGGGCTTATAACACTAACCTTTTCAAAGTGGCTGAATAGCCTCGAGAAATGTAACAAATTGTCTGTATATGATTTGACTGAGTGATCATTTCACTGTGTATTCAATTGTTGCTACTTGCACTGGGTAGAATATATCTTCAGCATCTTTTATTGGACCGTCAGTATGCCACACACGCATTTGCTGACTGTGTGCCGCTGATCCTCCAGATAGATGAGTTTGAATTTATCATTGTGAAGATTGCAGATATTTTTATTCCCTGCTGACACTTTCGCAGTGGATTATACTTTAATCCTACTCTATGGATATTCACAAGATTATTCTGAGTTCCAGAACTGTCTTTATGACCTATGCAGCATCAAGTAACATTTAAAATATGCACAAGTGGCAAAAGCCTTGAAATAAAAGAAAAACCCTTGCAAAACCACTTACATTTCAAATTTAATGAAATAACATACAAGCATACACTCCGTATATCTGCATTATGAATCTGTTTTATACAGTTTCTGAATGCGATTAAGTAACTTTAACAACCATTTCATTCGTTTACATGCAAACACTGCAAGCACACCACATCACAGCTGCAATACATTTATTGTTCCACTACCTTTATACTTTGCAAACTATGATTATATTCAAATCAGGACAACATGTGTCAAACCATATGAATAATGACTACATATAAAACACCGTTGTATGACTTCGGCATATTTCCACAGTTTCAATCCTTGAAATTTCCAAATTCTTAACTTCTTTGAATTAGCTATTCAGAAATTCATCTTCAAAAAATCCTTTAATTAATCCAACCTATGAACTGAATGGCAAAATTCTGGAAATTCTTAATTGTACCTAAACTTAAATGTGATATACATTCTGCCTGCATCAGACAACATACAACAGCATTTGAGATTTAATCAAATGATGATCTTATGAGTGCTTAATAGAAACCAAATCTGTGCACCGTTTCGCTGTAAGATCCTGCAGATCCATGCGCTGGGCAGCAGACGGCATCAATCAATGCAACCATCACTCTGGAATTAGCTTTTATTTGAGAAGAGCAAACATCTCTCTTCTACATATACAGACACTACAATATTCCTGGTATTGCAATGGCTTAGTGTCACGGGTGCACTGCTGAGCGGACTGAGGAGCAAGGAACGGAGAGAGACGAGGAGTACATCAATCCAAATGGGTTTAATTAACACAAAGGAATACCGAACACTCACGCTGTTAGACATGAAGACATGAACAATACCGGACCCTGAACTAACACACAGGGAACACTATTTAAACACATGACAGGATGAGGAGAGGACGAGACACACCTGGGATCAATAGACATAAAACAGGGAACACCTGGAATCAAATCAACCTAATCAGGAAAGGAGCAGGAAACTAACCAAATATGGGCATAGGAAGGCACATGGGGAGCAAGACACACAAAACACGGAACAAAGTCTGACACTTAGCATCTGTTTCAGAAATAAGAACGTGAGCTTTACTCCAAAAAACTTGGGTAGACATGACAGTAATATGGGTATACACACTAATTACACTTTCTGCTGCAATGCATCAGGACGCCGTTTTAATAGCACATAATTAACTAATCTATTTAACAGATCTATTTTTTTTTCTCGATTTCACAGTGCTATTTATTGATTCACTAAATGTTTTTGTTTAACATTTGGAAGCCTTATCTCAACTTCCACTACCATAAAACTGTGCTTTTCTCAAAGGATGAGTATATGGCAACGTATTTTCATGAAATGATTTGTAGTAGCTTGTTAAAATTCTCCTTGGTTGGAGAAGGTGGCTTTTACTGCTGACAAACTCAGTGACACCTACACACACAATCATACATGTATTTATGCATACTCACAACTTTATACTCTGCAAATAATGGTTCTATTCAAATCAGGATAACCTGTGTCAAGCCACATGAATATTGAGACACACCTCAAAGGCTCTGTCTATATAATTTGGCATATGACTACTTCAGAAAGTCATTACAGTTATGGGTGTATCAGGTGCGAGTATTAAAACACGAGAAGTAGGATCTCTGCTCAACAGCAGGAATACAGAACCTGGCTTATTTGAGTGTTAATTGTATTCGAGTTGCATCAGAACAGAACAGGAGAGAATAATCTCAGAAATTGCTAGGGATGTGTTTCATACCGTGTCGGTTTTGCACTAATATGTCAGACAAAAGATTGCTCAAGTTATTCTAAGATTGCTCTGATGTCTTATTAAATTGCATGTCCAAATCCCACGTGTCCCTTTATTTTCTGTCTACTATTACCCCACCTTTCTTCTTAAATGCAGAAAAGGAGTGGCTATCTAGCCCACTTTTGGCATACCCCAGTAATCTTAAATTAAAAACACACACTAGGGCAACTCTAACGAGACCTTTTAATTGCTTTAGATGTGGTTACCTAGGAGATAAGGCACTGGAGATCAAAAGAACCCATCCAGAGGGAGAATCTGTTTTTATCTGTGAAGATATCAGACAAAGAGAGGGGATATGTCACAGAGAGTGAGCGGACATAGAAATATGAGCAGACAAAAAGAAGGCATAAAAGAATGTGTTCAAGGTTATTGCATAGTATTTTTTGCTTTGCTCCCATCACTAGTTTACTGTGTATTTATAACTACTACATGATAACACTCAACCTTTCTTGCAGTGTATTTCTCTCAATGTCTATTTCTTTTTTATCCTCCTGTACCCTTATCTTGGCAGGGCAAATTGCTTTTGTTGTAAATACTGCATTGATGAATCTATTTTAGTCTATTTTTTAATTTTCTATGAGTCGGTTATTCTTCTGTAATTAAACAGGGGAATAAGTACATGCACACACAATGAAAAGCTCATCCGTATCATCATAAAATATATCATATAAAATATAAAAAGATGCTCACTATCTCTCCCCAGCTGTTTCGCCAGTGTTCAAGTTCAGTGAACACGTGTTCCCATTAAATGGCAAACAAATCACATACTAATCATACACATACTAACTCGCATACAAATTTCCTGATAATTTACTCACCCCCATGTCATCCAAGATGTTCAGAAATGAAGGTTTTTGAGGAAAACATTCCAGGATGATTGCACAAAAGACCATTTTACAAAAATAAACATATAAGCAAACAAACAAATAAATAAACCTTATGAGGAAGCGTGACAAGGGACTCCACTAAAACATTTCACACTTCAATCACCCCAGTGTTCAAACCAAAACTATTGCTTCTATATTGAACCTTTGTATTAGAGTATTCACCTTAGTTGTCACCTTTTCATTAGAGGGTTACAAAGCGATTTCTGAGCTTCCTGGACTAAAAAAAAAAAAGATCTGAGCATTACGTCTTGCAGTATAAATGCAGAAAAATAGACTTGTCACAGCAACACTGACAAGAAAAAGAAAACAAACCAGTGTTAGACGAATATGTTTAGGTTCTATTACTTGTAATGTGTTTCTCTAATCCTCATTTTATAGACTATTACCTTTTTAAAGAAATGTTTACTTAATGTTTGAAGGCTTCCTTCCAATATCCTTCTCCTCACTTGATATCAGCAATACAGAGTCTGATCATTTCGTGACAATACTCATGGCTGCTGAGAAGACAACCACAAGTCAAAAGAGCATGTATCAATTTCTCCTCTCCTCTCCTATCCACGTTCTTTGCTGTCAAGGTCACTTTCTATCACAACAAGATCAGCAACACTTCAGACACATGCACATGCCTACTATTCACAACATTCTTCTCCTCCCACCACCTCTCTCGTTGCTGATGACCTTGCCACTTTTTCACTGATAAGGTGCAGACTATTAGAAACCGTCAACATGCAGTACTCTATCCTCCTTTTCTCATCCTTATGGAGACTGATGCCTTCAAAGTTCTCCTTTTGAACCGCCCTCCCTCCTGTCCTCCAGACCCCATCCAATCACATTTTTAAAAAACAAAACTACAGGCCAGTTTCTCTCCCACTTTTCATGTCCAAAATACTCAAAAGAGTTGTTCAATCAATTCTATGCTTTTTTTTCTTACAAAACAACCTTCTCCATAACAACCAATCTGGCTTCAAAAGCAGATACTTCACAGAGAATGCCTTTTTGAGAATGCTTTTCTTTTCCTAATCATCTGTCCTCATCCTTCTGGATTACCAGATTCTCCTGTCTTCGCTGGTTTCTCCGACCACTGCTACCAAGATGATACAAAGCTTTTTTTTTCAGACTGGACACCCTAACATTTCTCTCTGCCTTTCAGACATCAAGGTCTAGATGCAAAAATGCCACCTTCAGAAGAACCCATCAATCAACCACAGCATGTCTCTACAACTGAGTTCTTCAATCCTACAGCAACTGAGGACAACCATGAACCAGGAGTTCAGGAGATCCGCTTTGACACATGGTCATTCTATATCAACGATGCTCTAAACTGCTTTCCAAATCCATCATTTTCACAAAAATAGTAAGTGAAGCATTATCTCTTTACTCTGCTTCTCTTTGTTTTGTTGCATGATGTTATTACTGGTTTTTTGTCTTTTTCTTTTAAAGGACAATAAAGAGCAGACTGAAAAAAGGGGGAAAGAGAGGAGGTATTGAGTTCTGGATAGGACCAAACAGACTCAAACCTGGATCCTTTGAGCCAACAGCTCATGCATGTTGTATAAAGCCCCGCTCGGATAGCAAAATTAAAATTTGTTTGGAAATATCTAACCATTTAGTATTCTCTCTCTCTCTCATGCACTCACTTAATCTCTTGTTTGTCCTCTTTCTTTTTCCCTCCTCTTAACTCGAATAAAAGTATAGTCATGCAGTTGGAATTGATATGCATTTCATATGAGCTGACTGTATAATATGAGCTACCACACTTTATCCCTTGCCATTTTTTTGTAAAGCATCAAATATGTGAGATTTCCGTTGTAATATATAATATTGCACATTTTGGCTAATTCGTATAAATTTGCTGTTAGATTCAGGGGTGGACTTTTATGCTTACTTTAAAAACAAATCGTACATTTCCAAACAAATTCTTAGGAAATTGCCTCTGTGTAAAACAGGTATGTTTTTTCATTGAGTTGGGCTGTATGTGTTGGTTGTTGCAATCCCATTTTTGGACTATTCAACAAGTAAGTTTTACTTACTTTAAGACACAATCCTTTATGATAATGAATGTGCCTGTCAGTGGAATAATGCTGTCCTTACCTCCCCCTCACATGAGCATACAGAGACCTTTAGACATGGTAGCTGTGGAGGAGGGGCACAGTTGCCACCAATCTATGAGCTCTTTCCATCGGGGACTCATATGAGCAATTAGAGAATATGTAGTAACAGGGAGTCAGCAGTGTGTGTATAGTAACAAGACCGAGCGGAATCAAATGACTTTATATGTCTGACTCCTTCAAAGTAAGCACAATTAATGTTAGACCTCCTCAGAGAGACTTCAAAAGCAGAAATGGATGTAGTCATCAGCAAAATACGTGTTTGCGATAAATCAGTTTCTTTTAAATTCTGCACTGTTTGTTTTACTGTTAGTTAAAAGGGCTTTGTGCAATTTAAAATATGCCTGGATACATGCAAGTAGTCATCCTATCAAAGTTGTTATACTCAAATGGAAAAGCTCGAAATTATTAGAGAAATGGAACGTTTTATTGCCTTTCCAATACAGAACAATAAAAAAAATGATCAAAAGAAAAAAGAAAACAAATGCTACATCTCTTTCACTACAATCAAACACATTTGAGTACCTGGTTGATTTATTTGCTGTTCTGAGTTTATTAAGATCCTTAGAGAACTGAGGAGTTGCTATGTTGGTGAATATTACCAAAAGCAAACAAGGCACTGGTGAGAGAGATTTATTATTTGTAAGGCTGAGGTACCGATTTCCTTTTTTTTCCATTTTGCGTATCTATTATAGTTTCCAGAGATAACAACATGGATTTTGGTAGAGATTTGAGGTTCTAACTGAGAGTCATGCAGTACTATTGGCATGTGGAATTAAAGCTGTATTATCAAGAAGACTAATATCCAAGGGGATAAAATTAGTTTAAAATGATCTCAGATTACACTCTGATATCAGCATGTCTTTTACACACATGGACACTTTGTATAAAATTTAAACAGGTTGATCAATACTTTGATATATGACCTGTAATATATTGATCCAAAATGGAGAAGGAGAATATAAAATCAATTGCATGTGCATCTGAATTAGAAGCAGCATACTGAATTGTAAAACAGATATGATCTCTCTCTCTCTGTCTGTCTCTGTGTGTGTGTGTGTGTGTGTGTGTGTGTGTGACATAGATGCTCAGCTGGGCATTAACTCCATCTGTTCTCTCTGAGTGCCTTCCTCTTTCTGGACAGTTGGGCTTCATATACATTCGTTAGAAGTGGTGTGTGTGTGTGTGTGTGTGTGTGTGTGTGTGTGTGTCACTTTAGTCAAATGGGGGAGGGGCACACATTGTGTTTGATGTTAACACATCGAAATGTAAAGACAAAAGGACACATGTAGATTTATAATTCATAATTTGCCATAGTTAAATGCATAGAACACAATTAAGTAAATTAAATTTTACATTTTGCATTTTGGTTGACATAATGCAATATCTGATTGATTCTCCTGTCTGGTAAAGCTGCATCTCTGTGCCACCCCTGCAGTATCATAGAACTAGCAGCCATTTTAGCACTGAATTACCATTATAATCATCTTCTGGTTGATGATTAAACTGTACAAGCTGTTACATAAGATCTGATAGTTTATGCTCACAGTTAGCCTATGTGATTGATGATTATTACCAGTGAGGTTGATAGGAAGACAATTATTTAATGGTAATACTGGTACAAGAGTTATTTAGATGACAGGTGCAGGCATGTCAGCTTAAGCTTAAAGCATTAAATTAAATTAAACACTGGTATTCAAGTACACAACTAGCTACTGTACTCAAAACAGCCACACGGTAGAGTATTTATCCAGTGATTTTACTAAATAAATGCGCATACTGGGGGAAGGTTGTTTACATCGCTAAGCCCCGCCCCTAGCTTGTTCTGACACGTGTCAATCAATCGACCCGCGCTATGGATGACGCGCGGTGACGTCACGCTCAGAGCCGGGGGGAAGGAGGACGGACAGAATGGCGACCCAGTGCCGGAGCTCCAAATGCACGGTCGAAAGAAAAGGATTCCGGCGGGAACTCGACTCATGGCGACACAAACTCATCCACTGTGTCGGTAAGATCAAATCACCTATCGCACGATCCGCTCGGTTTCTTTCTCGCCCGGGTCTCGCGGAACTCCCTCCCCTCAGCCGCTGTTAGCTCTCGGAGTTGCTAAGCGAGCGTGTCAAGTGCAAAAATAACGTTAGTGTCGAGCCGTCGTCCGCGCGAGCAGCTTTTGTAGCTAACGGAAAAAACGGACAAGGGCCGAACGGGCTCCATTTTCTTTGTCCCTACTTCTTGATTTCCTCGATAACCGAGTTAGCTTTGCACTCACTGACCCTTTCTGCACCGACTGCGGTTTTTTAATGTTTTGAAAGCGGGTAGTTGAATAGATACCCGGTTTAATCTTTTAAAATATCCTCCTGAGAACCAGAAAAAAAAGTTTTGTGAATTTTGTTGTTGTTTTTTTAGGTCATTGCACGTAAGAAACAAATTTTTGAAAAAATATATTAATTTTATTCAATGTCCTTTTTAGGGGACGCCAGGACTGAGTTATTCAATAGACATGAAAAGGCATGTATAGGAAAAAACAATGTTTTATTTTTTCCCTTCACCAATCAGTTTTTAGTACTCATCCACTGTGTCGGTAAGATCAAATCACCTATCGCACGATCCGCTCGGTTTCTTTCTCGCCCGGGTCTCGCGGAACTCCCTCCCCTCAGCCGCTGTTAGCTCTCGGAGTTGCTAAGCGAGCGTGTCAAGTGCAAAAATAACGTTAGTGTCGAGCCGTCGTCCGCGCGAGCAGCTTTTGTAGCTAACGGAAAAAACGGACAAGGGCCGAACGGGCTCCATTTTCTTTGTCCCTACTTCTTGATTTCCTCGATAACCGAGTTAGCTTTTGTTGTTGTTTTTTTAGGTCATTGCACGTAAGAAACAAATTTTTGAAAAAATATATTAATTTTATTCAATGTCCTTTTTAGGGGACGCCAGGACTGAGTTATTCAATAGACATGAAAAGGCATGTATAGGAAAAAACAATGTTTTATTTTTTCCCTTCACCAATCAGTTTTTAGTTTTCAGGCTATTTTTAGCCAAACTTTGTACAAAGATGATTCTCAACTGTTATGAAATATATAACAGTATGATTTGATATACTACTGTACTTTATGGAATATTTGCGTAAAATGTCCATAAACTGGTATTCCCATTCTATACAGTGCATCTAATTTGCACATTAATGTGTTCTTGGGGCAAACCATAATGAAAAATTAGTGTAATAATGGGATTAATAACTTGGCAACATTTTCATAAGAATAT
>NW_015546098.1:246860-275990 GCF_001515605.1 Sinocyclocheilus anshuiensis | reverse complement strand
TTTTTTTTTTTTTTAAATACTGCGGTTTTTTAATGTTTTGAAAGCGGGTAGTTGAATAGATACCCGGTTTAATCTTTTAAAATATCCTCCTGAGAACCAGAAAAAAAAGTTTTGTGAATTTTGTTGTTGTTTTTTTAGGTCATTGCACGTAAGAAACAAATTTTTGAAAAAATATATTAATTTTATTCAATGTCCTTTTTAGGGGACGCCAGGACTGAGTTATTCAATAGACATGAAAAGGCATGTATAGGAAAAAACAATGTTTTATTTTTTCCCTTCACCAATCAGTTTTTAGTTTTCAGGCTATTTTTAGCCAAACTTTGTACAAAGATGATTCTCAACTGTTATGAAATATATAACAGTATGATTTGATATACTACTGTACTTTATGGAATATTTGCGTAAAATGTCCATAAACTGGTATTCCCATTCTATACAGTGCATCTAATTTGCATATTAATGTGTTCTTGGGGCAAACCATAATGAAAAATTAGTGTAATAATGGGATTAATAACTTGGCAACATTTTCATAAGAATATCTCATATTTCATAGGAATATTTATTATGTTTCTCCATAATTAACCATTTGTCCTGGTGTCCTCTACAGAAGACGTGTATGAAAATGATGCCCAGTTTCGTAACAAAAAGCCACATACCATTTTTTCTGAGCTGTTTATCTACGACAAACAATTTGAAAATTTGCCCGATTTAAATGATAATTACAAAACATCATCATATTTCCCTAAGAGTGCTAAATTTGATCATTCTTTCATTCGTTCCGTTTCTAACATCGCGAGCGAAATGTGAATTTCGTAAATTTGTGCAAATTAAAATCGGTTGTTAAAATGGTTTTTTATTACAATAGAATAGTGGAATTGATCAGTAGAATGTGAGTTTAATAGATTGCGATTTGTTGTGTGGTTTTGAGGGTTGGATGCATTCAAGAAGGTCAAGGCCTCAAGACAGACAAATTCACGCGATACCAAAATGTACTGTATTTGCAGAATGTGACATTCTTGGGTGAGCTTTTGTATGTGTTTATGTAAGGACATAATGTGAATGTAGCTGCAGTGAAGGGCGTCATTCATGCAGACAACGCAGCAGTACTGGAAATATGAGTTATTCTCACTTCTATATAAAGAAAGTATTTATAAATGATAATATTTACACTTATAGCATTAGGACCACCTGACATTTGGTCACTTAGGCCTTGTCTTGCAGTTAATGATTTTGTGTGCAGTGAGTATTTTCTTTTGCTGTTTGGGCATTTGATAGAATAATATATTGCATGTGAAATTAATTTTTATTAGCCAGTAGCCAGCATGGGTTGTGACAGATCTGTGTAGATTCAAAATATGAATGTGTTTTTGATAATGTGTATTTTTTCAAGGGCACCTTTTACTCTTGGATTTCATACAAATAAGACTATATTGTATTTGTTTGCAGGGTTTGAAAGTATTCTGGAGGGAATATATGGACCAAGGCTGCTGCAAGATCTCAATATATTTGATGGTGAGTTTTATGTTGTCGTCTGCGCTGTCTTAGAAAATGTGTTCTTTCTCTCATGATATCAATGCTCCGCTTACCTGATGGTTATTCATATGATTCTCCCTCAGAGTGTGAACCAGAGGCTGTGGATGATTGGTCCGTGAATGCAAACTGCTCCTTTTGCAATCTGCAGCTAGAGAAACTGAACGTAAGCCAACCCTCAAAAGCCACAGAATAGATGTGCTTATTATGGGGTGTTAGCTGGCAAGAAAAGGCTTGGTTTGACATTTGTACTGGGCTCTGATCAATGACAGAAATTAATGTTCACCTTTATTTATATAGTGTTTTATACAATACAGATTGTTTCAAAGCAGTGATAAACAAAAATAATGATTCAATAATGCAAACAGAATTAAATTCTGCTGTAAAGTAAATTATTCACGTGACTCACATTATGGGTGATATTTGCCTCCTTAAATTGATTTACAGGGGATTTTTTTAAACCTTTATAAAGGCGTTTTTTCTAACCTTATTAAATGTGTAATTTTTATGTCAAATGTGTGTTTAGTTTGAGTATAGAAATATTAAAAGATAAAAATAATTAGAATTATAGTTTAAAAAAGAAACTGAAACCACCAGTAGGGAGTGACAAGTCAATGTCTTTGTCACTAAATCATGTTTAGTAAGATTTTACCTGAAAATAATTTTATCATTAAAAAAAATATATATATAATTTGAACCTCTGTATTTTTGTGTTTGCTTGGTTTTTATTTTGTGTTTATGTAACTCTTGTATTATTATTGAACATGGGTTAACATCAGGTTACTTACATTTTTCGCAGTTGCACACAGTAATTTTCAGTGTGTTTTTCAAATGCGACTGAATGGTTGCACTGTAGAGCTCTGTTTGTATATAACAAATAGTTCTCTGTGTTTAGCAGCTGTTGTTCTGGGTGTTTGTTAATACAGTTTTAGTCTTTATAATATATGGTTAAACACATTGTAAGCACATGTAGCGTAATTAATTATAATTAAGCACAACTCAAGGCTGTGAGACTATAATCAGTGCTTGTTTGGGCTGTATGTGATGAGTGTCACTGACTGTTACCTTTTGTGACACAGGACCATCCTGCTGTGGCCGTGCCTGGTTCGCCACCCCCTGCTGAAACCCCCCCACCTCAGGGCCTGTCCACCTCTGATAAACTCCAGTGCCAAGCAGACCGATTCCTCCATGCTATATTTCGTAAGAAGGGTGAGAAGTACAGTTTTATTCCCATTATCCATAGGGAGTGAAGTTATTGTTACAGCTATTACATGCATTACCATCGCTACCATGCATTACAACTTCTAACCATTGCATTTGAGTTTTCTTCAATTTAATGTCATAAAGTCTGCAATGCATGGAATGGTAAAACAAACGTCTTAATGATCATTTTAAGACGTCTTATATTTTGGGGATGGAAAAACACAAATCGCAATACAGCCTATTGATTATTAAACGTCAAAAGGCTATGATTTCATTAAAAAAAAGAGCGCTGCACGTTGCAGTGTCACAAGGCGGTGCTTCAGACTGCTTCAAAGTGATTCTCAATCAGTGAATAGCGCACATTTATGCCAAGAGATTGCTTATGAACTCGAGTTGATGAATATGACAATGTCTACTTTATGACCTTTTATATAATATGTTTTACATGGTTCTAAGAATGCATATTTTATCACTCATCTGAAGGATCAGCCTGCAATAGTTTAGACATTTCAAAATAAGAGTCCCGGTGTATTTGGGGCTTTATAATTAAGTGCTGCCAACTGAAAGATGTGTGCATATTTTTACATGAACAGACACAAATAGGACACATTTGGTCACAATCTCTACTATTCTTTTGAAAAATAGATTGCGGATGTCATCAGGATCGGTCAAAATAGTCCGATCGCTCACCTCTACTCTACGGTATTGTGTTGTAAACTGTCACTGGATAGAAAGTTGGCAAAATCAGGCGTGACCTTATGAACCCTAGTAAGAAAGTTGGACAGTTTACAGTTTTAAATATTAGTATTTTTATCAAACAGAAATCTAGAGAGCAAGCTTTCAAAATTGTTGTACAGTTGTTGTCTTGTACACGATGCATGCATGAAGTTCAGTTTTATCAGCTCTAAATTCTTGAAAAGTCAAATGTAGTAAAAGTAGAAAATGTGTTTTTACATAAGGAACCTAAGTGCATGAAACGAGATCTTCAACTAGATCTGTATTTTTCAATTTCCCAGAATTCCCTCAGAGCTGCGATTCCAATATACCGTTGGTGGCGCAGGAGTTGATGCGCAAGATGATTCGGAGGTTTGCCTTTGAATATGCGTGTAAAAGCCAGGCTCACGAGGGCCTGAATGGTCTGAGCGACAGCTCTGAGCTTCTCCCTCATCAACCAGATCCTGACGGGCCTCTGGACCTCACCATCAGCCGAGCTTCTCAGGCCCTGAAAGGTAAGCACCACAACAAAAATCGTTTTTTGTTTTTTTTTTTCACTTCAAGAGACCAGCACACAGTCAGATGCAGGAGTTTGTAGCTCTGTATTATTTGATCAGTGTCAAAATTCCGACGTTTTTCAGAATCTAGTCTTTTGACTTTCATTAATTATGCTTGTCTCTGAAAGGTACGCAACTCTGAATAAACAGGGTGAATTTACAGAGTGAGCGAATACTTCATTATTTGCAATGATCTTGTGCATTTGCTCTCAAACTTAATATTAATTGCTGTTTTTTCATGGATTACCTTTCATAGTAGATGGAGCACTTGACCTCTCTAAGAAAAACGCATCGTCGGAAAATGAAACTCCTCAACGAAAGGTCTCAGGGTGAGTACTTGTTCTTGTTTACCAAGTTGTGTGCTTGACTGTTGATCTTCATCCTACCGAAGCCAGAGAAAAGCTTGGTACCAAAATGGTAACATTTTGACCCAGTAATATTGATGAGCTTTTTATTTCAGAAAATATTCCTTTGTTTCGTTTGTATCCTATCTGATCATTTTGTGTGAACAAATTCTACTCCTCATACATTTGATGTGTTTGTTTAATTTAGTGGTTGTTTTGTTGCACTGCCAAAGGGTTGACTCTTTTCTAACTTGTTGGAAGGTAACGTCACATTTGCCAGCAGTCAGGGGCTTTACTTGTTCCTTTGTGCCGCCTGTATTTATTCATTTGTTTATTGATCTATTCGTTGATTCATGCAGTATCATTTTCACATGAGTCTTACAAAATGCATCCGCATTGCAAAGATACTGGAAGTATTCCCATAGACGCTTGTCTTTCTCCACACAATTGACGAGAGACTGTCCTTCCAAGAAGTATCGTTTGCAACCTAAGGCCAAATACAAAAAGCGTTTATCCCCAAACAACTCAAAGGCTTTGTGTTATACAGACAATTGAGAAGCGAGTGATGTTACCAAAAGACAAGGCAGTAAAGGAGTGGACCCTGAGTGCGTCCTGTCATTGGTCCGCTCACCCGTTCGTTTCTCATCCTCCCACCCACCTCCCCTTAGGAGACCAATCAGAGGGGACTATTTGGATCGCAGCTCTGAGTTTGCAGAAGGTTTGCTCTCTAAAGCCTTGAAAGATATTCGGTCTGGATCACTGGACATTCACAAAGCAGCCATACTATACGGGATACCTCAGAAAACCTTACAGCTCCAGACAGAGGCCTTATCACCAGAGCGGAGGGCAGGGGAACCACCCATTTTCGGCACAGAGGCGGTGTGCCCAAGCAACGACACTGGACTCGAGCAATCCGAAGTAAGAAACTGTACATTTGCGTCACCAGAGCACACCGAGCTGAAGTTTCCAGCAGCCGTGACTGCCTCGTCGTTCCTTCACCACTTAACCTTGCAGAGGATGGTCTCGCAGCTCCGGGAGCAGAACGACGGGCCTCTCGCCAGCACCTCGCCAGCTACATCTCTTCAGAGTCCTGGACCAGCTGTGCACATCCGAATCCCTCAGGTACGCTTCAGTGCTCAGCCCAAAGCCCAGCTGGATCTGGCTGGCCTGGTGGATGCTGTGTACCAAGCCAACAAAGCCTCCGACGGCTCCACTGCTTTCCACAAGCTGAAGACCATTCTCCCTAAACAGGGCTTGATGGAAAGCCACTCGGGCCTCGAGTCACGTCTGCTCCAGGGTGACCTGCCTCCACTGTGTCTGAACGTGAAGAACGGGAGCGTCACCGGAAGCATGCTTGACTGTGGAGACAAGCAGCCACGGAAAAAGCGGGGCCGTTATCGCCAATATGACCACGATATCCTGGAGGAGGCCATAGCCATGGTGATGAGTGGGAAGATGAGCGTGTCGAAAGCTCAGAGCATCTATGGGATTCCACACAGCACCCTTGAGTACAAAGTCAAAGAGCGAACAGGCACGCTCAAGACCCCACCAAAAAAGAAGCTCCGCCTTGCTGAAGCGGCAACCTCCGGCTCCGGAAAGTCAGGGACAACAACCAATGCCTCATCTACTGCCTACAAACAGTCTTAACTCAAAACCTCAACTATTTCTTAGAGAGAGATGGTTTTAATTAAAACATCACCTAAACTACAGCCAACAAGGTTTTTTTTTTTTTTTTGGTTTAGTTTTTAACACGCAGTCAGGGCCTCATTCAGACTAGGAAGGTACACTTGAATCCTCAGCCACAGGTTAAATGGTACATTTTATCAAGTTACAAAACATGCCTTTAAAAAAATCTATTCAGGGGTTTCACTGTGGATATCTATATGAATATATATATTTAAAATATTGTAAAGCACTGTTGATTTTTAAGTTAATTGCTCTTAAAACGAAGAGATATTATATTCAGGTTTTGTTCATACATAAGCTAACCTCAGCTTAATGATTGTTGTATGCAGCTTTCACACTAATTAGTCTTTGTAGCGACTGGTCATTTGATTTGAAGTCTATCAGCAGTATTTTTTTTATGTGACAGCATGACTGTAACGTCTTTCTTAACTCATCGGTGGGAGATGTCCATCCTTATATGCAATGGGGAGATATGGGTACGAGTTTCCACTCTGGCAAATTTTGGGCTATTAACGCTTATTGGCAGGTAATCGGTTTTATGAAGTATTAATGAAGTACATTAATCAGGACTGTTGCCAGATCATTGGAGTGAAAGCTTGGACCATCTCGGGCTTTTTATGGATGAGACTTCCCACATTCTGCACTGATAGTGATTTTATTTATTTTAAGTTCAAATACTTATATTGCTGTACAAACACACACAACATTGCTTTCTTTTTTTATGTCTTGCCCCTTTCCATTTTTTTGCCTGCAAATCTGCTCCGCAAATCATACGGGGTAAGTTGGAAATGCAACGTAATGCATGTCAAAATGATGCACAGGGGGGAAAAAAGCACTTGACGGCAGTCTCAGCGAATGTGTTTTACACGGAATAATAGATTACTTTTTCAGTAATCGCAACTACTGAAATCCTACTGAAATCTGCCTGCTGAAACCAAAACAGTTCAGGGTCATTTTGCCACTCCACTCACACACTCCATGAGCGAAGCAGTTTAGAGTTGGGTGCTGCTGAACTTGGATCAGAATTTCTCCTAGTCCGTATTTCATGATGCACTTATCATGGGACAGAAATGCAAAGCCTGATCCAAGTGCTACTCTGAATTGCTTTGTTTTTATGTCCAGGTTTCTACAGTTTTGCTGCTCTTGCTTTGTGGTGTTTTTTTCTTTCATGTTAATGATTATTATAGCTTTTAATGACCTATTATACAACTGATTCACTTTATATTACTGGTAATTCAACTCCTCAAATTCTTTCTCAATTTTTTAAAACTGAGTTTAAAAGCTTGTATAGTTGGAATATAAGATTCGGTTGCACTTTACAAAAGATGCACACATACTTGTGATACAGGTTATTGTTTCATACTTGCGATGAGAAATATTAGCATATACTGACTTTGAATGGCATCTTTTTAGCATAGTTCAGATATCTGATTCACAAGTATACTTGTGGTGCTTTGCAAAGTGTAGCTGAAGCATTATGTGAATTTTGTGATTGAAGCTTTGGAAATATGAACATTTCCATATGCATTGTTAATGTGTTTATCTTTGTGTTGTGAATGTTCTGTAAATGGTTTACCTCTTGTTGTTCCTCAAAGTTAAATTGCCCTCCCCCTAAAAAAAACGACAGATTTACTGATATATTCTTAATTTAATTTAGAAGCATTTTTCAAACCACCCTGAATGTTCTTCACAGCTCTTAAAATTAACAACACAGTGCCTGCTCTTACAGCTACTGCCCGGTTACTCTGCAGGCCAGTAGCAGTTTTACATAAATCTTTAAAAAAAAAAAAAAAAAGTATTTGTATACTATTAAAATCTGTATTGTGGATTTATATACTGTTACCATAATTACTGTTCAATTTTTCTGTTTTTTTCTCGGGGATAGTTATGTCACAGGCACAGTTTCACTTTTAATGTAAAGGGTGGTCATGCAGATTTTTTTAAAATCATATTCATGTGTCGTCAGTGCTGCGCTGTCATATTTTCGTTATATGGGATACTTTTAGGCTCCCTGTGGGGAATGTCAATCTCTATTATTTCACGTTGCTGTTCTAATATATTAATATTAGTGTCCTGTATAATTTCAGTCCAAAAAACATTAGTATTCTCAGGGTAACAACAGTCCTATAAAAACATGATCGAGAAGTTAGAACTGTTCTTTTATATCAAAATAAGGCCCCTTGGGATTCTGTTATAGAGCCAAATATGGTTCATCCAAAGCCAATTTGCTTCCTCCCATTTTATGGGGACAGTTTGTTCAGGAGTAGTTATAGATCAGAAAGGCATCAAATTATTTAAATTGGATTTAATGTTTTTCTCTTCTGAGAACAGTTGGGCTTGATTTATAGATGGATCATTATATGGATCAATATCACCAGTTTAGGCCTTTCTAAGTATGTGTAATTTCATATTCATAACAGGAGCAGGATACGAGTCATTTTGCAATCAGTTATTTATGCATATATTTGTTGCACTAAGATTGATTTTGAATTATTCCCTCTAATTGTATTTGTGTTGTGAGTTATTTCTTTCGATGTAATCAGAATATGAAGTTTAAATGTGTTAGTTTTGTGTTGAAAGCACTTTGTTGCTCTTGCACATTGTTATGTGAAATGCTTTACAGCACTTGCATGCGTAAGTGAGTTTCTTGTCCTGTAATGTTCCTCTACTACATGCCCCCTTTTTTTTTTTTTTTTATCCCAGACAGGTTAATATATTTGATCTTTATGATGTTTTTCATCAACTTGAAATGGGGGGAAACTGAAAGCTAATTGGTCCTTTAAGCATGTATTTGTGTCTGAAGTATATTTGATGTGGTCTCTTTTTTTTAACATTTCAGGGTTAGGGTAAAGCTAATCAAAGCAAGAATTTAATTAATTGTAATAAGATGGAATACTGAAGGCATATTACAGTGTGTTTTAACTATCCTGCATTTAAAAGTGTGTAATTTATATACTTTTTCAAACATTCTCTAACGTTTGCCTCCACCCCTTAACAAATCTGTGTTACCCTTTGGGGTAGTTGTATTTCACATTTCTAACATATATTGCCTGCAAATATTGTTGATTTGTAATCGGTTTTGTCTGGAAACACATTAATTCATCAGGAAACAAAATTATTCAGGTTTGATTAAAATAATTAAATATTCTGTATAGTTTTCCTGAGTGTAAGCGTTACTACAATCGCCATCCTTTGCCTTCAAGTTACCAATAAAAAATTGTTCCATGTACCGAATTGTTTGTACTTTTTTTGTAAATTTCTAATCCACGCTTAAATTTGGAAAAGCTGACAGGTGGAATAATGCTTTATCTGTGGCGTTTACACATTTAATTTGGCTTATACAGTCTATGGATATAACATCTTTGCAATGCAATGTAATTTGGTGCCTTTAACAAGATGAGCAGTGCTCATTTAAATACAGCTATGCAAACTTTATAATTCTGCAATATGTCTTTTATAGTAGGATTTTGTAAATCTTTTAATCTAATTCAAATGTATTACAGGTTATAACAGAGTAAAAAAAGAAATGAGTGGCGTAGCTCAGCTCACATTCATGAAAAGCTGATTATGCCAATGATTGAGTAATGACTTAACCCAGTTTATTTATGTAGTTCCTTAGGGCCATGTGTGGAAGACCAGTCCGGGCTGGAGAAGGAAGATGGTTCTAAAGCTCCAGTGGTCTGGAGAGTCACTGTGTTGGAGAAGGTCCTGTCTTCGCTTTGTTCCCATCATAGACTGCTGCTCTATCATATTTTAAAGGACATGCAGGAAGATTACAACATCTCTGTAACTCTGCGGGATGCTCACAGAAGACAATTTAAGGCCGGATCCCTCTGTTGCCATGCTGATAAAAAATCACTTAATGAGGCCCCAATACTTTCATTAAGTGACTGCTCGGTAACTGCTGGCATTTGTTGCAGAACAGCTTGTAGGCTTCCAACGTGTGCATTTTCTCCTATATGCATCTGTCTGAGGAACATTCATGGCCATTCCTGCCAAAATGCATCTTTGGCATGTGTTGGCCAAGACAACTGTTCCAACCCCACTGTTTGTTGTACTCACTCAAAACTACCCTCATGCCAGCATCAGCACAATGGTGATCATACCTGCATTTCTCATATAAGAGGAGCTCTAATCACCCATCAGGGTGATTGCAGATGTAAAGGAAGCCGTAGCCCCTCCCCACCACCACTATCGCCAAAGCCAGTGGACCTGGACTGTAAAATAGCTGTCAAGTCCAGTCTCTTCCACATTCAGGACTGCAAGTCCATGAATATGGCACCTCCTTCTCTCCTACCTCACAGAACTGAGGAAGAAGATACAGCTTTGTACTCTAACACTCTTCTACGTTTGGGATCTCCTGCTGAATGTTGCGAGAAAGTTGTAATGTTGCATGCACAAGCAGAGAAGGAGAATGACTACCAGTGTGGATCTTTTATAGGAGATCTAATGGATAGAGTCACTGAAAAGCTCAGGAGTATCCAACCTTCAGAGACGGAACAAAATCTCGCTAACCATGCCAGTCAAATCTCCAAGACACAAGATGACACACATTTGACAGAGATTATAACAACTGTGCTACACAATAGTAGCGACAAAGATTACAACCTTAATGAGCTTTTACAACAGCATGTAGCCACAGAACAGCGATCCCCTCAGACACGTTCCCGTAAGAGACTGGAAACGTTAGTTGCCATGGGCAAGTCGCCTGACCTTCCATCATCAAGAAGACAAAGCTTACAAATCAAAAGAGATCTGGTCAGACTTAGTCCATCATATTTCAAGAGGAATATGGGGTTTGAGAGAGATAGGTCCTTAAAAGCTGTTAAAGCCGCGCAGCTAACATACTCTCTTGTTGAACAATCTGAATGCAGAAAGTTGGACAGAAAATCCAAGACCGTGTACGCAGAGCCTGTAAAAGATACCTTAGAAAATCTGACAACGCATGCACAAACTGAGACACTGAATAATCAAGAGAGCCAAGAAACTCAACCCCAACATGTGTGTCTTGAAGAACCACTACCTCCAGATGAAAGGCCACAATTACAAACAACTGATAATGACCGGAAGGTAAAAGCGAAAACCCATAAAGAGAAAAATCTGACTGTTCAAGTTGGAAGGGCCAGACGAAATATTGTACCACCTCAGCGTTTCTCTTCCTATGTTACTGAGCCACGAAAGATGTATTTTGCAGCCTGTTTTTCAGGAAGTATATTCACCAAGCATTCCCCTAAGGACAGCACCTCAACAGCACTTGGCTCTACAGAAGAAATCCCCTGGCCAAGTGATGTATGTGACAAACAGCCTTTTCAAAAGGATGAACGAGAAGACTGTGATGTGCCACAGAACACAACTTCATCAAAAGATGAGATTCCATCCAAAAAAGAGCCACCATGTGAGCTCAAGAGTAATGGTAGGAATCCTGATAAAGAGAGTGCAAGAAAAAGGAATCCATGCCAGAATTCCACCTCGCCATTAAAAAGATCCAAACGCCATAGAACCAACAGTCTAAACACTGACCCACACAATCCTACTGAAACTATGTCTAACTTTACTACCACTGAGAGTGCACAACAGGCTAAACCAAGCCTGTCTGGACTGAAATATGAAAGTCCAATAAAGCTCATGTTTGTTTCCTCTGTGACCGGTGAAGATGGTGTAAAATATACTCTCAAAGCAGCTGCCTCTAGCTCAAATTCCCATGGAGAGATGTTTGATCCATGTATGGAGTCCTCATGGGCAGGCAGTGCCATAGATGAGCATTTCCACGATTCTGTCCTTGAATCTTCTCCAGGGAGAACTGTTGAGCGTGGTGGGAACAAGTGCACTTCACCGAAAGTGCTTTCACTTGATGCATTACTGCCCGGTCGTTCAAGCAATGAAGGTGAAATCCGAGAAACACTACCAGGTGTACATCAAACAACTCCAGTAAAAAGGCGTCCTGGGCGCCCCAAAAAAATAGGACCGCATATTGAGAAGTCTGTGAAACGTCCGATTGGCAGACCTCCAAAACCCAAAACAACTGATGTAAGTTCTTCAACTGGTACAACCGGTTCCGGTTCCAGTGCAGTAAGTCAAAGAACAACTGAAGAAATGTCTTGTAAGGATGATGGAAACAAAAATCTAAAAATCACTATAATGTATGGAAGATCAAGAAGGGCAAAAAGAGTCGTTTCTGAAGATCTGAGTAATTTCCCAGCACAGCAGCATGTTTATGAAGTATTAAATGGTGGCACGTACAGTAAAACATGTTCTGGAAAGGCGAGTAGTAATGATCAAATGACCAAAGATCTCCATTTTGTTATGCCTATTGAAGACAGGAAATGCATCTATTCTAGCAGCAACATCAAATGTCAAAGACAGAGTGACCCAGCAGTGTCAAGAAAACCAGGAAGACCTCCCAAAGTCAAAATTTCTGGGATCTCGGTCACTGTCACCACAGGGTCACCAAGGCAAAGGAAGATACATATAAAAAGAGACACAAAAGATTTACATCTGCTCAGAAAGACCCTTCGAGTTGAATTTCAACCTTCCAAAGAGCAGAAGACAATCGGCATTCCTACTGACATTCACAAGGATACAGTGGCTGCACCGAAAGAACATAACCAGAATACCAGAGGGAAGCTCATACCGGTGAGGCATTCGGTTAGAGAGCGGAAACCCTCCATTCATTTGCTCCACTCTGTCGCTACTGCCAGATCCTGCGCATTGGTTCGCCGTTCACGAAAACTACTGCTGAATAAGGTTAGCTGTGAGGCCAGCCAGAATACAAAGAACACACGAGAGGAGTTCCCAAAAAAGGCACTTTCCATAAAGACCAAGAATGTCAGTCAGATACAAGACACTGTTCGTTTTTCTGCTGTTTCGGTGGACTCGATTTTTTCATCGAATGAGGACTTCAGGTGGTGGCCCACCTCCGCATCACCTGAAACTTTAAATGGAGAGTTGGCTAGGAGGATCAGGCTAATGTCCAACACTTGGGTATCAGATGTCCTGGAGGCTAACAAGTCAGGGCATTCCTACTGACATTCACAAGGATACAGTGGCTGCACCGAAAGAACATAACCAGAATACCAGAGGGAAGCTCATACCGGTGAGGCATTCGGTTAGAGAACGGAAACCCTCCGTTCATTTGCTCCACTCTGTCGCTACTGCCAGATCCTGCGCATTGGTTCGCAGGTCACGAAAACTACTGCTGAATAAGGTTAGCTGTGAGGCCAGCCAGAATACAAAGAACACACGAGAGGAGCTCCCAAAAAAGGCACTTTCCATAAAGACCAAGAATGTCAGTCAGATACAAGACACTGTTCGTTTTTCTGCTGTTTCGGTGGACTCGATTTTTTCATCGAATGAGGACTTCAGGTGGTGGCCCACCTCCGCATCACCTGAAACTTTAAATGGAGAGTTGGCTAGGAGGATCAGGCTAATGTCCAACACTTGGGTATCAGATGTCCTGGAGGCTAACAAGTCAGGAGAGATTAAAACCGATCTTAAACCAGAACCTTGTGAGAAGCTCGATGGTTCTGCTAAGAAGTCTGCTTCTGCCATCAAAATGCTTTTTGAGAAAAACTATAATATGGAGAAGCTCTGTACTTGGTTTATGCAGTCCACGGAAACTCAGTCCCTTGCGATTGTAAAGAAGGCCACTGAAAGAAATCCCAAGGACGTCTTTCACTACAACCTCAGCAGGCCCAATTGCAAAGTGAATGTTTGCCCAAGTCCACAAGCAGAGAGACTCAGGAAACATGTCAAGAAATTTGCTAAAGTCGTCCCAAAGAGTCCGTCAATGCACAAGCAAGCACAAGAAATGCTGTCCAAGTCAACAAGGTCACAAGCCAAGAGAAAACTTTTTAATACGTCATCATTTAAACCAAGGCATGATGTTAGGCAGCAAATGTCTAGAAGGACATGGGTTGTCTACAGAACAGCTCTGCTTAGAGCGAGGCTAAAGTTTAAAACCAGGCCTAAGATAACATTAGGAGGCGATGTGGCACACAAATGTTTTCGTGACCAGATGAGGACAATGACTTCAGGTGCTAAGACTCTAGAATTATTGAAAGAAATGCCTAACTTGGTAGACGAGACATCCAGACCAGTCATGAAAGTTCAAAATGCATTAAAGCTTCTAGTCAAAACTCCTCAGAAAATGATTGGGATTGCCAATATTTCAAAGCAGAACAGAATCAGCTCCAAAGCTTGGAGTCCAGAGTCCCTAAAGGAGTGCAGGGTGTTTCTGAAAAAGATCAACTCCCCAAACACAAAGTCACTGACAGAGGAATGTAACATTTGCACAGTAAAGCTCTATGATGTCTCGGAGCAAGAGGAGAAGGAGGATGTTACGTTGGGAGTGACACCTCCCAGTACAGGTAACTCTCCAGTACAGCTGCCCTCATCCCCAAAAAGCCAGAGCAAGAAAGGTAGAAAAAGAGGCAAACGGAAAAGTGGCAGCACAAGTCCATCTCCACCAACAAAAATGATCAGACAATCAAGGAGCAGCAGGGGTGTCCTGGGAGCGAGGTGGTGTGACTTTGTGCTCGGTAAGTCATCTTTTAGCATAATTTTTTATGCCGCCTGAAACATACTTTATGCAAGTACACAAACATGATCTAGCTATAAACGCTGTTTCGAGGATCATGGCAGAAAAAAGTTTAAAGCAAATCTTTCCAAGATATACTTAACTGCATAATAACCAATCCAGTTTAATGTCGAGATATTTGAATGTAACTCATTCTGACACAGTAGTACTGAGGTTTGTTACTGCCAGACCGATGCAACAGTGCATGTCAAGTATGTTTAACCTGATTGTTGTGTTGAGCATGCACTCCTGTCTGCATACTGGCGTAAAGTATGTTTCTGGCTTCCGTAAAGAATTTTTATTTTTTTTTATATTAGATCGAACAGTTAGGTTTTTTTCCTTTGTAGTGTTTACTTTGTATTGATTCTAGAAGTGTAGGTGGTTTCACGTACGTGTGTGTGTGTGTGTGTGTGTGTGTGTGTGTGTGTGTGTGTATATATGAGCAATATCACTCGAGTACAAGAGCGATACCGGCTCTATTCAGCGTGGCTGTGATTAGGCCAGAGGCCGCAGGCCGAGTGCCGGAGGCAATCACAGCCGCTGATATAGAGCCGGTATTGCTCGAGTACGAGAGTGATATTGCGTTTATACAACAGTTCGACAGAACATGTGTAATTAAACAAGAAACAACGGAGTGCCTAATAAAACCCTTTTGTGCGGAACTACTTCCTTCCGCCACGGATTCAAAGCTCAAGTTGACAATTAAACATACGTCACTTTTAGAATTTGTATCAAGGGCATGTGCTGCTTCAGTTAGGTTATTAGTGAGAAATAATGAGGTTATTAGTGAGAAATAATGCGGCAAGATGTGCATCCAAATGAGAGAGAGACCGCGAAGCTAGACGTTTCTTCTTATATTAACTAACGTACTCTACGATTAGCTCAGTGAATAATTAAAAAAAAACATAGACCCGGCTAGAACAAGCGGAGTGATACAAAATTGTGATACAAAACAAGCGGAGTGATACAGTTCCTGTAGCGATACCAGTACAATATCTCACGGTTCTCAACCAATCAGATTTGAGAACCAGAACGAACTGTTGTATAAATATATATATTTTTTTTAATTATCGGATAAAGGTTTTAAAACGGAGCATGCCATGTTTATAGACAGTACTCTCTTTGAGAACTCAAATCTATGTCTCCAATTTTTGCTTTACAGGGTCATTGAAATAACATGGAACCAGTTTTGGGCAAGGCATTTTCTTGAACTCTAACATAAGGTGCCTTTCATAAGGGGTCTGGCTAAGTATCACAAGCATTTTGACACGCAACCTCTGCAAGCGTCATGTAGCAAAAACAAAAAAATACAAACAACTTTAAGACACTTTTTGCACTATTTAAACTTAATTTGTGTTTTTATGTTTGTAAAATGTTTTATGTAGCTTTTAAAATCTCCCTTGAATTTTATTTTTGGTGCAGAGCAAGAGAAGATCTAGTTACATGAAGGAGTACCAAAGGTTACAAGAGCAGTATATTGTTTGATTTGCCTAACCTGTGACTTTGGAGTCTCATAAGAGTTCAACTTCAAGGCAAACGTTTATATAATTCTGGAAAAGACAAGTTAATTTCACATTTCTTTACATTTTATAACCTTTGGCGTTGTAAGAGCTCTTTAAAATAGGATTAATATTTTATTTTTGGTGAACGGGAATTTGTTTAAAATCAAGTCTTATGTACTGTTAATGTTCCGTACAGAAACTGCCCACTTAAGTACTAGCAATGCATTCTGAAATTAGAAAATGGTAGTGTCTCCACTTTTTTTTTTTTTGGTATCAATTTATCTAGTGTCCTCTAGTCCTGTATTTATGGAAACCTTTCTTACAACTCCTGTGAATTTACTCTCTGCCAAGTTGTTGAAAATAATTTAAGCATTAATTTACATCCAGCTTTATGTTCTCTTTGCACTACCAAACCCAAACTAGCTACCCGTTTCATTTTCTCATTTCTGACTTAAACCATTGTTGTAATGTACAGCGTATTTTTGGTGCAATGTTTTACATTTAAAGATGTAAGATTCTATTTTTCTTTTCTGAAATTAAATGCTTTTAAGATGATCTAGAGGCAAATATGTTTCACATATCGTTTCTTCTATACAAGAACTTTTGTTGTGCAAACTTTAATTTCTGATCTATTGCAGTATGTGACACCTACCTCCTGAAATCTGGCAAGGCATGGTAGTTTGGTCTGAACTGATAAACCCATTGTTGTAACCATGTCATTTATTTAGGCCTCTACCAAAAACATTCTAACTGGTTATACAGCCTGTATGTTTAGTATCTATTTAAATACTGTGTTGTTAGCTCTAGTTCCCATCTGATGTTTGTTACCAATCTGTGGCTCTGCCCCCGAGTATGTAGAAAGTTAAAGTTGCCCTGCTATGGCCTTAGGCTGATGATACACGGGGCAACGTTTTTTGAGCAGTGCTGCTTGGGCACTTTCCCATTGAAAATGGGTAACACATTTATATCTGGATACTTTAGATCGGTCATGGGCCTTGTTTCTCATCTGGTTGCCCGTTGACGGCAACGTTGCTCAAAAAGTTGCCCCATGCATCATCAGCATTAGGTTTTGTTGAGGTCATCTTAGTTCATTTAGGCTCTCTGTAACAAGACTGGCTTGCATCTGTGAAATACAAGTTTAGCCAGTGCAACAGAAACTACCTTAGAGGCATGTTTTTTTTTTAGTAATTGTATGTTACTTTCCCACCTAGTTTATTCTATTCGATTTAAACCATTGTGTCTGGGTACTTTGTCAGCTAGAGAAATATTTCTGAAACTGCTGAAAAACTCACTTTAGTTACATGCCCAGTGCCAACATAAAGTGGCAAAAGTACAGACAAAAATGGTGCATTATATCTTTATACCTATGCCAACCAAATGCTGGAGATGAAGCTTGTTGTGAGAATCATTCAGGAGGCCTTCTGTATATTGTCTTATGTTCAAATATGCCATTTTGAAGTTTTGGCCACTGTAACCTTGTTACCCGGTGCTATATGTTGTACATAAACATACAAATTATGTACACCCTTTGTATTTTCTCTGTTTTTATACTTGCCTTCAAAGAAGCGGTTTCAATCGTTAGAACAATAAAAGCTCTTGCAAACACTTTTAGAGTAACTGTGTTACAGGTTTAAACATTTTTATTTAGACTGAAAAATGCATACAAAATGTTTTAACTTTCAAATATTAGCTATTATTGACATAAGCCAACTGTTTATACTAGAATCTTAAAATGGCAAAAATAAGGGAACAGTTTGCCCCACTAGCTCACACGCATTTAAAACAACAGCTTCGAGTAAATAAATTAATGTTGAAATGACTCCTACCCAAAGACAACCTTTGGAGAATTACTGCAGATGATGCATTTTAACAAAAACTTTCATTTTGACAATCAAGCCCTTAACCCAGGTTGACACTGTAAATAGTTGGACTAAATAATTAGACTAGACTGTATTAAAATTTATCAGAATGTAATCTCTCAGATACATCCGAGGGAACTGTAGGATGTAATAGGCGAAAGCGGACCTTCTTAAAGAGTAATCCACTAAGAACCATTGGTCTCCTGGTTCAGAAGGGCAGTCAGATCCTGCTTTGTTTTATCTTTAGCAGCCATCTTGGCACGGCGACTTGGTCTTACTGATGGAGGCTCTTCAGGAACATTCTCTTCATCGCTATAGAATGATTAGAATGCAAGCAAAAGATAAGCGACCTACAAAAGGAAACATTTACATTTGAAGTTAAAAACAAAACCATTCGTTAAGATGTGGAACAAGCCAACCTTTCATCAGAGGACAACTCCGCTTTACTGGCTTTCTTGCCATTCTTTGCAGTGGAAGCTTTTTTCTGGCCTGAAACACAACAGTGTGAAAGTTAATACAACAATCATATAAACAAAGAAAAAGATTCACTCGTTGAATTTGATCCAATTAAATATAACTACCTCTTTTTGCACGTTTAGCTTTAGTCTCATCTTTGTTCACCTCTGCAGGGATGCACAGATAGGTTTGTTAATGTAACAGATACTTTGAATACTACAGGTAAAAGAAAACCACTTCCTTTCCCATAACTCAACCTGAGAGAAAATCAACTATCAATGACAGAAACAAACTGGATTAAGATTTCAAAGAGTGTTTTTACCTTTATGAGTAGATTTTGTTCTTACTACATAAATACACAGTGTACTACTTATGTCGAATACTTTAATTCAATCGATTGAGGATAATGAATCTGAACAATTATAAATGATATTACAAATTAATAATGATATTAAATTATAATTATGAAAAATTACATATTTTATCAATTAACATTTTAATTGAATCAACTGAGAATTATGAATCTGAACGGTTATCAAAATTATACCCCCTTCGCTTTAAAACTACTTCATAGTAAGGCTCCACCAACACTCGCCTCTGAATATACATACTACACTATATAGATCTAAAAACAATGTTAGGTGAATAAATAAAACAATACTAATATACATATATTATTCACCAAGGGAACAGGTTTTTGCTCTCAGCCCTGATACATTTCTGGGCCTGGTAATAAAGGCTGGTAAAATGCGTGTTAGTTTGCTAGCTAGTACCTCCATTGTTGTCATCCAAGTTCTGCAAAGTTGTGTCCTGGTTACCGGCTGATTTGGCACAACGATCTCCATTTAGCTGGTTACAAAGCTTCTCAATAATCCTTATACAGTGCTTATCTTTCACTTCCTGTAACACACACACACACAAGATCAATGTCACTATGATCATAACTGCTTACCATAATGCTATTCTATCTAATCTGATGGGATATTTCATTAATTTCTTATCCATTTCTGCTTAATCTGCTGTTCTTTTATCCAGTGTGCCTCTCCAACCATAAGTTCACAAAAGAGTACCTGTAAAATGTCTTTTAACAGGAGTTGCAATTCACTGTTAGCCGGTCCAGGTTCAGAGTTAATCTCTAGCCAGCTGAGAGTTTTACAGTAGACACGCACCTCGGGAGCAGAAATGTCTCGCAAGATTTCATTACAGACACACACTGCCAGGGAGTCATGCACAGACACGGCCTGCAAAAAAAAGTTGGCCATTTACAAAATATGAACACTTTAAAGTGCTTTGAACAAAACCCATTCCTGTTATTTTTTAAGCGTGCGTGTGTATTCAAGTGTACCTGTACGGCAGCAGGCTTCACAAGAGCGCTGGGTCGAGTTAGATCAACAAACAGTTCAGCCACGTTGGATGCGTCTACCTCAGACAATGGAGATGTCACAGGAGCGTTGAACAGAGTTCTCATGGTTGGAAGAAAACTCTCCTCCACACACTCTTGATTTGTTCTGGTGTACAACAATTACAGGGACAACTCTAAACATCTGTGCAGTTACAATAGTCATTCATGTTAAATGGCAGCATGAACAAACACAACTAATTCATTAAAGGGATAGTAAGGATGTAACGATTCACTCAACTCACAATGTGATACGATTTATGATACTGATTTCATGATCGGATTCTTTTTTTTTTTTTAAACAAAATAAGGTTCAAGACCAATGAAAAGGTGCTCTTTTATTATTTCTCAGACAAAATGGTGTACATTTCTTTGTGGGAAAAAAAAAACTAAATTAAAATTTAAAAACAAATCCCAAATACATAAATAATACAAATAAAAGAGATATCTTCATATAAACAAACTAAGGCTTCGCCTGTGCTCTTTCCATTTAAAATTAGAGGCAACCGCTGCATTTTAATCACGAGCCAAAGATGCAAAGATGCAAAAAATTGTAATTTTTAAGAAATTCAAACAACAAATAGCGTTCCGTCACTCTTTAATGTGTTGTGACTGATCACCGTGTAAGGCCTCAGTTCAAGCAGCATTAAAAAAAAATACAATCTAAAATTCAGACAATCAGTTCCCCTCAGAGATACACTCATAAATTTCCACCCCATAATGCATCGCGATTCGTTTAACATCTCAACCAACTTGAATCATCACATATTTGTATAGATTTTCAACTGGCTCTGCATGCATCGTTACATTCCTAAGGGATAGTTCACCCAAAAATGATTCGATGTATGTACAGTATGTGTTGATCAACGTCTATGTGAGAATAGCCTAAATTAAACTTGTATTACATGTAAATTGATTGTCTCTTCAGAAGGCTTCGATTAAACTGCTTGATTCACATAGATTAATTTAATGACCTTTTGAAGAATCAAGGTGTTGGTGGAATGGACTTTCAATGGAGACAAATCTCTCTAATAATACATTTGTGTTTCAAAGTCAAATAAAAGTCTTATGAGTTTGGAACAACATGAGCGTGAGTAAATATCAATTTTCATTTTTGGGTGCACTATCCCTTTCATCACACTTGAAGCACTGACATGTTTAAAGGGGTCATATGATGTGTCAACATATTCTGTTACACCAAATACACAAAATAATGATCTTTAAAAAAGCATCATATGACCCCTTTAAGCAAGAGAGGGTCTCCCACATGTGTACCTGCTGGCCCGGGCATACAGCTGTAAGAATACCCCCAGACAGTGGCGCAGTCTTTGGTCATCCTCTGTTACAGGATTGTACCACAGCAGCACCAGACGGGACAACAGCTTTGGACTCAGGATTCTCCCACAGTACATCAACTTGGCCAGACCCTCTGCTGTCTCTGTGCGGAGCTCACAGATCTGAAAAATGGAAATTAATGTTTTATTTGGTACAGCATTTGCAGTACATTAAGCACCATTTAGGCACACTGTCGAAATGCCTGCCAATCAGCTTCAGCAAGCTGCCAGCTTAATGAGTTGGCAGAAAACAAATTTTTTTGATTCTGAAACCTATGCATTGATGTGAATGACGCTGCAGCATTAACGGTTCTCTCACATGAGGCTTTTTTTTTTTTTTTACAGCAAAATCAACAATTTTTGTGTATTTTTTTTTTTTATCGAAGGTTGCAACAACGTCTCTTCCCTGATAATACAGTTGTCATATATCCAGACAAGTTTCAATTCTACGATAACAAACAATCCAATCAATTCCTGATGGACAATAAATCAAGTCCCTCCTTGTTCGAAAAGCAGTTTCACACACACACATATATACATATATACATATATATATATATATATATACTGCCGTTCAAAAGTTTGGGATCAGTAAGATTTTTACTTTTTTTTTTATTTTTTAAAGCCTCTTCTGCTCATTAAAGCTACATTTATCTGTTCAAATACAGAAAACTAATATTGTGAAATATTACAATTTGAAATATCAGTTTTCTATTTTAATACATTAAAAAAAAAAAAAAATTCTTGTAATGCCAAGCTGAATTTTCAGCATCATTACTCCAGTCTTCAGTGTCTCAAGATGTTTCAGAAATCATTCTGATATGCTGATTTATTATCATTGTTGGAAACAATTATTGCTGCTTAATATTTTTTTTGGGAACCTGAGATACTTTTTCCCAGGATTCTTTGATGAACAAAGTTAAAAAGAACAGCATTTATTCAAAATACTATCATATTATCAATTTAATAAATCCTTGCTGAATAAAATTATTAATTTCTTTCGAAAAACTAAAAAAAAAGTACTGACCCCAAACTTTTAAACAGTGTACTGTTACAAAAGACTTCTATTTTAATAAATCAGCATATTAGAATGATTTCTGAAGAATAATGTGACACTGAAGACTGGAGTAATGATGCTGAAAATTCAGTTTTGATCACAGAAATAAATTACATTTTAAAGTATATTAAATTAAAAAACCTTTATTTTCAACAAATAATTTCACAATATTACGGTTTTCACTGTATTTTTGATCAAATAAATGCAGCCTAGATGAGCAGAAGTGTCTTAAAAAAGAATGATTTCTGAAGAATCATGTGACACTGAAGACTGGAGTAATGATGCTGAAAATTCAGTTTTGATCACAGAAATAAATTACATTTTAAAGTATATTAAATTAAAAAACCTTTATTTTCAACAAATAATTTCACAATATTACGGTTTTCACTGTATTTTTGATCAAATAAATGCAGCCTAGATGAGCAGAAGTGTCTTAAAAAAAATAAAAATCTTACTGATCCTAAATTTTTGAATGGCAGTGTCACCACTAGGAAGAAAAGACTGCAACTTTCATATCAGGTTCACTTTAAAGACATTTTCTAAACATCTATTTGACATCTAACAGGAAACATCCTATAGACGTATTGCAGATGAGCAAACACTCTAAAAAAAAAAATACATCTTGCAGATGTCAAATAGACGTCTCTGTGATGTACGTGTGCTATCGGGATAAGCACAAACCGCATCATTCAGAAATAATACCGGTTAATAAAGCGGAATGTTGTAATGAACAAACAGTAAACACAATAGCTAGCCTATAGGCTATTTTAGTTCTCCTCACTCCACAACAAATCCAAATTTAACGGTATTCAGAACAGAACAAGAATAAAAAAAATATACGTTGCTAAAAAAGCCAAAACGAATTTAAAGAGAAATTGACAGCAAACAGCGCTGTTCTTACGCAGCCTACCTCTCTCATTCGGCACAAATCCATATGTTTCCATATTCGCGATGTATTTGAATAAAACAAGCTTTGTATTTAATGCGCTTTCCGCAAAAAACAAAACAAAAAAACATTCTCATCACATGAGAAAATTATGTACTTTGCCCGAGCTGGAGGCTGCACGGCACGGATTGTACGACAGACTATTTAAATTAAGCATTGTAGCTATATGTTTAGTTGAATATAGCCTATTTTATTCTGATAATGAACAGGCTGCAATGTTTGCAGTGCTGTATTGTGTGTGCGTGAGGCACCGGTGCGATCAAACAGCGGGAAGATAAAATACTAGTCTGCCGCATCTCTTCTCCGACCCTGCAGCTCTCTCCGTTAGCTTCGTGTCAGTGGCACCAGTCCAGGTGTTTCTTCAGTTACTCGTGCTATTTCTCCATGTTGAGTTCGGTGTTGCACATAGATTGCACCTTACTATGCATTTTGTCCTTTTCTCTGATGAACTGAAAGTGTGTCCGTCTCACAAATGTAGAATCCGTCTCTGCAGTCATCTCAACCATCAAATTACAGCAACAGGAAACAGACTAACTATTTTACCCGCGGAATTTATTCTCTACTACTGTTTTGCAGTGTTGGTAATTTCAGCACTTAATTTTGAATTAAAATGTGTTGTTGTAACTTGCGTTACTGAGATCGTACAGAGTAATAATATTACCCAAATTTTATTAGTAATGCGTTACAGCAAAAAGTTATACTACTGTAATATTGTTACTTTTGTAATGCATTACTCCCAACACTGTTCATATATACGCTTTCAAACATTTCCGCGTGTAGGGTGCCAGGGTTTCACAACAAAACCCGCCCAATTGCTACTCAAAACTAGCCCAATCGCGTTTCGAGGGGGGGGTCCACCGGTAAAAATCACGTTCCAGGGGGTAAAATACACGTATTTTGGAGGGGTTCCCCAAACCGTGGACTTGGCAACACTGTAGCATGCCAACTTGATGCTTCCTCTGAAGACTGCTTAGATGTGCTCTACTTGAAGCTGCGCTGCTTAGACCGATGGGTGTGTGTCATCAAAGTACTGCGAGAGCTATAAGAGAGCAAGGATGTCTCCTTATGCTTTCTCTCACCATACTCTGATGTCATACACCGATCGATCTTAAGTCGAACACACCTCTTTACTCTTGCGTGTCACGTGACCGAGTGTAATCGCACCCTCCGCGTTTTTTCATATCGCGATATTATCACAAATGCAATTAATCGTTCAGCCCTACTGTCAATTCCATTCCAATTGGACATGCACAAAACTGTCACTTTTTTGCCCTGGTGTCAATTTATTACAACAGGATAGGCATACAATGATGACTGATATTTTTAGCTGTAGGGTTTGGCAGGAACTATCAGGTTTACTAGTGATAGCAAAGTTCCAATATAGTATAACCAATAACATCATGGATATGCAGTACCTCACTATCAAGGAATTCTGAGAGCATCTTCAGGATGCTCTGAATGGTACCCTCCTCCTCAGCTTGATGTTCAGGCTGCCCATTACTGTCGTCTTGGGAGACAGGAGCAGGCTTGTCTTGCAGGATGTTGAGGCCATTGAGCAGGAGCTGGTCGATGAGAGCTCGGAGAGCACTGATCCTGATTTTAGGCTCATCTAGCTGTGTGATCTAAACATACAAATAAAAATAAACCTCTGAGCCACTAGGACAAAGTGAATTCATTCATCTTTATAACAAGTGTGTTATAAATACCTGCAAGAGCAGCACAAGGTGTGTGTTGGCGAGGTCTTTACTGTGGAGGGCAGCCGTTCCCAAACAGATGACAGCCATGTTGCGCACAGCAGGGTTAGGGTTGGACACACCTGGCAGTATCTAGAATGGAGAGATCACTTTGAAGTTATATTCCCATAACTGCAGCTCTAATTAAGCACTGCACTGATTTTGGGTTGAGAATCCAGTAACCAAATTGACTTGTGATAAAAGTGCTATGCAGACACACACTTGTCCTACACCGCAGAATAGCAGGAAATGGGTACTGATGTGAGTGCTTTTATGAATGCATATTGTACCAGGGACTCAATCAGAGCATTCATGGTAGGGCAGATTCCTCTCTTGATGTTCATTTGCTTGAACAACTCGGCACACATTGTCAGACATTTCAGCAAGGTCTTTGGATCACTCTGGGGGAAACACACACACACACACACACACACACACACGACAGAAGATTACATTATGAGGGATTATATTTAAATTCAGCACTTCATGTCTGGCTTGCTGTCAATATATACACTTTAACAAAGTCAACTAAGCCAGAACGTTCATCTACAATGAAAAAAAGCTTGTAACATATTTACAACACTCAGCGAGCAATGTTGACTAATAACTATCAACCAGCTCATGATCATATGATACAAATTCAACAGTGAACAATTTTAATTCAACACCCTTATCCACAAAAACATTGATAGACAAAATAATTAAATTGAAAATTAACTAATAAGCTAATTAATAAGTAAATATCCGTTAGAATAACAGTGCTCCTGAGAATTCCTTGTGTATACTCTACCATTTGTAAGTCTGGAGTAGATAAAATGTTTTAATATTTTTGAAAATTCTCACTCACCAAGGCTGCATTTATTGGATCCAAAATTCAGTTCTATCATGAGCAGTGTTGGGCAGTAACTAGTTACTGTAATAACGTTACTTTTTGCAGTAACTAGTAGTGTAACTAATTACGAATAAGATTTCAGTAATAATATTAGTTACCATCCATAAAACAGCTAGTTACTTTTTATGCCTCAACCCCTACTGATTTGAAATCCAACAATTCCTAGATTTATTTTCATAATTTTCACGACTCGCACATGAAGTCACCAGTGCATCAGGAAAACTTGAAATATGGAAAAGCTTACATTCAGGAGATAGAAATATTGCCATTACACTGATCCCGATATAAATTATATTACTATAATTAAAAATCTTATGAACTTATGTGATTTCTTTTGATAAAATACTTCATGAAATATAATCATATATGGGTAACAGAGAAATTATAGGTACAATTAGTGTCATGCTACACATGACAATTAATACAACACTTTTACTTAAGTCACTATCAATCACTATTGAGTGTTTGTAATAACTTCTGACTGCGATCCAATGTAGATTTTGCCTGGTTGCTGCAGGATTTTTAAGCTCAAATTTAAGACCTTTTTTTAAGACCTGCACAAATAAAATTAATACCATATGAATGGGGTAGGGCAATGTCTATGATAAACTATTAAACTAAAATGACTGTAAAAAGCATGATTTACAGTTCAGATACAAGTTTTCACAAAAACAAAAAGTTTTATAAAATGATACAGTTCACATTTCAGCCTTTAAACCATTTTTAATGAAATGGATGAGTATTAATTATTATATTAATTTAAACAATTATCAATAAATTATTATATTAATTAAATAACATACAAATACATTTTACGGTTTAGATTTTTATAACGAATTATCTTCTTATCGACCCACCAGTTCACATTTACAGCTCTGTGTGTTTGCAGGGTAAAAACATGGGTCGATTTTCACATTAGTCTGAACAAAAAACAACCCAATGTTCCTGCAATACCGAAGGCTGCAGTTTAGGACCCTATTTTTTGGGACAGCGCCAACTAGCCAATTCTATTCCAACAGAGGAGACCTGATTCAAACATCAAACAAACTGATGCAAAGACTAGATCTATGGAAACTATTCATTTTTTATCTTTCCATCTTATTTTTAATGTAAGAGCTAGCGTGAACTTCAGTGTTCGAGGGGGTGTCAACAATCTCCATTTAACCTATTTAGCTGTGCAAAACAGTTCATTGTGTGCTGCTAGATGTTGTAAATTAGTATTTGTATCCAAATTATTTTACATTTATTAAAGCACTAATAAATCACACTAATTTGTACCGCAATCGTTTTACCATTTACTGCACTTTAAGTGGGTCACACATCAGACGTGAAGCTGTGCTGTGGCTAATGAACTGAAGTCTCGCACAGACACAAGTCTTTCTTTCGAAGACAACTGAATTTAAAACCAGAACATATATAGAATATATTGAAATAAATTTGGTTAAATATTTCAAGAGGGTTACGAATGGGTATGTTTAGGGTTAGGAGTTGGTCTGATGGTTGGACAATAATGAAGTGTATACAATTAAACAAATACATAATTCCTTAAAAATAATAATATACAGAATTGAATAGGAAGTGCTATAAAATAGTATGAACTGCTAATACATACACACAGTACATACAAAAAATTAATACATAAAAAAAAATAAAAAATAAAAATCTATAGGGTCCTAGAAATGCGGTCCAGAAACTACAGTCTCTGGTATTACAGGAATACCCTTCTCACAACAACAGCCTTATTAAAAATGCACATTCATCCTCTGCCAGCAGGAGGCGCTTTAGGAACTGTTTCCCCGGTAACAGAAGAACACAAAGCAGCGCAGCACCGGACTTTGAAACGTGCAGCGCTCATATTTATTTAATAAAATCATAGCCTTTTGAAGTGTAGTCGTCATATTAAGCTGTATCGCAATTCTGGTCTGTACCCAAATTTAAGACCTCTTGAAATCATAATTAAGACTTTCTTGTACAATTTAAGACCTTAAATTTGATACAAGTAAATTTAAGACATTTTAAGACTTTTTAAGGACCCGCGGGAACCCTGTTTTGGTCAAATGATGAGGCAGAAATATATTGTTAGTAACATTTTAGAAGAATTTTATGGGGAAGATACAGAATTACAGCTTCTGTGGGGCGTGAAGGAAAAGTAATGTAACTAGCAGTGTAACTAATTACTGTTGCCAGAAAGTAATATGTAAAGTAATAATATTACTTTTGAATAGAAAAAAAGGAGTAGCTAGTAATAAATTACATTTTTGGAGTAACAAGCCCAACACTGATCATGAGAACTCTGAAGACTTTAGCATGGTAATGATATGACAATGTTAATGTATTTGGTCTTGGTGGAATAGATCTGCTACGCTGCTGCTGCTGTTGGTTATTGCTGTATTTGTAGATTGCTGCTGCAAGCAAGTACAGGAACTTGCTACTGCCAATACATAAGCTGATACGGTGCTGTGAGTATTTAAGACAAAGCTGCTGCACAAATAGCATATAAAATAACCCATAGCAGATCTATACAGGTGGAGCTGGGGAAGGTGGAGGGTTTCAGTGGAACTCTGAAAGTGCGCTGCAATTCTCAAGCAAATGCTAATCAGCCATTTAAATGTAAAGCAACAAGCGCATTGGCTGCATATGCAACATGAACCAATCAGCTTGTGACAAGTCATTTAATGCTTTGTTTAAAAAATACAAGTCTTAGTTCATGTGTTAGCTCATTAAATAACAGTTGCAACTTTCGATTTTAACAACGTGTTATTAAATATTGGAATACCTAAGATCAATGAACATTCAGAAGAATTTTTTATTGGCAGTTTATGTTAACTAATGAATTAACTAATGTTAACTAATGAAGCCCTAATGTAAAGTGTGACCGAACAATAAAGAATCAAAACACTTTCAAACAATATCTAGGGCATGTTGTAGTCCAGATTAAAATGTAAAAAAAAGTTTGAAAATAAATAGCCTATTAAGTCTAAATATTTAAGTATTTGGCGCTGTGATGAACATCATAGCAAATATACAAATCTGAATGGCTGTTTAAATCATTTAAACACGATTCAGAAACAGAAAGTAGTGCAGCTGCTTTGTTTACAGGGTTTACGGGGTAACGGCTGCATTTAAATGAATTATTATTATTATTTCTGCAGTTTAGCGCCATCTGTTGTCAGAGAGTGAAAGTGCGCTTTCATCCAGAGCGTCTCTCACATGTTCCGCCATGTGCTTCTGGTCCGCGCTTGTTTACGTCAGAGTGCGAATGCGTCTTTCAAGCAGCATACAGCGGTGTTGTGAATTTTGACCAGTTGATGGGAAAAGTATTCTTAAAATGCATTCAAAATTC
>NW_015546098.1:228044-246266 GCF_001515605.1 Sinocyclocheilus anshuiensis | reverse complement strand
TTTGTTTAAAAAATACAAGTCTTAGTTCATGTTAGCTCATTAAATAACACAGCTGCAACTCTCTATTTTAACAACCTGTTATTAAATATTGGAATACCTAAGATTAATGAATGTTCAGAAGAATTTTTCATTGGCAGTTTATGTTAACTAATGAATTAACTAATGTTAACTAATGAAGCCCTAATGTAAAGTGTGACCGAACAATAAAGAATCAAAACACTTTCAAACAATATCTAGGGCATGTTGTAGTCCAGATTAAAATGTAAAAAAAAGTTTGAAAATAAATAGCCTATTAAGTCTAAATATTTAAGTATTTGGCGCTGTGATGAACATCATAGCAAATATACAAATCTGAATGGCTGTTTAAATCATTTAAACACGATTCAGAAACAGAAAGTAGTGCAGCTGCTTTGTTTACAGGGTTTACGGGGTAACGGCTGCATTTAAATGAATTATTATTATTATTTCTGCAGTTTAGCGCCATCTGTTGTCAGAGAGTGAAAGTGCGCTTTCATCCAGAGCGTCTCTCACATGTTCCGCCATGTGCTTCTGGTCCGCGCTTGTTTACGTCAGAGTGCGAATGCGTCTTTCAAGCAGCATACAGCGGTGTTGTGAATTTTGACCAGTTGATGGGAAAAGTATTCTTAAAATGAATTCAAAATTCTTGAATAATTTGTTATATATAATTATTCACGGTATTTAGAAGTGCCCACGATAACAATATCATGCATATTTATTACCGTGATATATCGCATTACCGAATACCGGCACAAGTCTAGTCTCTGGGCCATCTAGAGTTTCATGACAGAACTTGGTATATAAAACAGTAATACTGTAAAATATTGTTACCATTCAGAATAACTTTTCTATTTTAGTATTATTGTAAAATGTAATTTATTTCTGTGATGTAAAGCTGAATTTTCAACATCATTACTCCGGTCTTCAGTGTCACATGATCTTCAGAAATCACTCTAATATGCTGATTTGCTGCTCAACAAACATTTCTTACCATTATCAATGTTGAAAACAGTTGTGCTGCATCATATGTTTGTGGAAACTGAAACATATTCGATTTTCTTTTTATTAGAAAGCCCAAAAAACAGTGAAATGAAAATCTTTCGTAACAATGTAGTTTTTAGTTTTCACTGTCACTTTTGATCAGCATCTGTCCTTTTTTTTTTTTTATATGTATTTGAGTGTGAGTATTTGTACTCAAGTGATTTGTACCTTTTCCACACGCTGCTCCTTGATATTGTCAGCAGGCTGTGACGCCTCCAGGACGAGCTGGTTCTTGAGCTCCTCAAGCTGAGAGATGGAGTCTTTCAGCTCAGCTGCGCGACTGAAGTCCTGACAGCTGATGCATTCTTCTAGAGTCTGCTTCGCCTCCATTATCTGCACTCGAACCTCAGCCAGCTATAGAAAAGTATTTTAATGTCATTGAAGTCAATCTAATGCAAGAGGGTGATGCCACTAAGCACCAGTGGTGCATGAAGAGTCACTCACTTTGACTTGTTTTCTGCGTTTCTCATTCTCATCCACAGGTTCAGAGATGGGCAAAATGGGCTCTCTCACATCAGATATTATTTCAGCAACCTGATTAAAATATAACCACACACAAGCAAAACAATTAAACTGTCTGCAAATTGCTGCAGAGAGATTGCAGCAGATCTCAAAGGCCATGTTTGCAGTCAACAAATGACAAATTTTTTTTTTTCAGCCATTTTTGGCCATTGCAACCACCTTGTTGCACGTGTGGGAAAAACATTTGAATTTTTGGGGTGGGCTGTTTGAAATTTGATCCGTATCTGACCTGCAGCCAAAGAAAAGTACATACTCTATCTGAGAGGACTGCATTGATACAATGTCAAGCAAGTTTTTCCAAGAATATGATGGTCCCACAAAGACTGACCATCTGAATTTTCTGTGCGTCGTCTCGTAGAATTCCAATCAGTTTCTCCACTAGCAGACCAATCAGAGAGGTGGGCGTGTTGGGCAACAGAAGAATGTCCTGCAGCACTGCTACCATGCGCTTCCTAGAACGGTTCATGGGAAGTTTAACAGAACACATTCTCAATGTAAAGTAAATGTGCAGTTAAAAAATAAGGGTGTTTTAGTGATATAGAGAAATCAGACCCTCAAGAAATAAAGACACTAGTTCTCTAAATTGTGATCAGTAAGAGATTAAAAGTTTTGATAATTCTGACCTGCCGCCTTCTTCAGAAATGTCCAGACACCCGACTAGCAGAATCAACTGCTGACCAATGTACTCTTGGGTCATCACCATCTCAAGCTGTGTCATATCTGCTCTCTGCTCCTCAGACAGCTGAGTAATGCTCTTTAGATAACTGAAACAAAAAGGCTTCCTTATTTAGCTGGGTTATCATTTGCAAATGTTTAATGTTAAGCTGAATTCGACAGGAAAAAAAACAACCATGGAAGAAATTTAATTAGCCCATTTAAATGGGTTACAAGAAACATAAGTGTAGAGCACAATCACCTGTACAGATACTCCGCAAAGATGGCCGCCTCAGGGAGTAACTGCTCCAGTAATTCCTCACCCTCATTTCCTTTATTCTTGACAAACTCACACAACGCTCTCCAGTACAACACATTTTCGCATGTTAGGGAGTCCACAGGGATTAGTTTCCTGTACAGAGAGATATGCACCTTTAAGTAAGAAGACCAAACCTAAAAATTGTCACTAGATGGCCCCCTGCCAAAACACTGAAAACAATTATATCATTAAAAACATTCTCATTTTCCACTAGATATTTTTTAGGGATGGGCATTTAAAAAAAATATTGCATTCGAATATTTGAACGAAAAAAAAAAAAACTGTTATAAAGCACATACATTGTTTCACATGTTCTTGTTAAAAAAAAAAAAAAAAAAAGTACATCAACATGATCGGGTGAAAGTCGTCTCCTTATGCCGTGTCTCCACCAAAGCGTTTTAGCCAGCTGAAAACACCAGGCGCTCTTCTGAAAATGCCTAGCTGTGAACACTTTCGAGCACTACGAAGGCGCTTTGGTTGCTGTGATACAGAACAGTAGCTGAAGTAATGTGGCAGACGCATCACTAATGACATGTTGCATTAGTGCTGGGCGGTATGACCAAAAATTTATCACGGTATTTTTCAAAATTATACCGGTTTCACGGTACATGGCGGTCTTTTTTTTTCATGCTAAAAAAGTAAATTTGTACTCATTTATTGACGAGTCGGCTGCAGTGCAGCTAACTGAATGCGCTGCTTCTCTGCCGCTCACTGCACAGAACAGAAAACTGAAAACTGTTGAAAAAAAATATGCTAGCCTCGGGAGAAACACTTTGGTGGATACCGGCTGCAGAGAAAATGAGTGGTCTCATTTTTCGAATAATTATTGCAGATAAAATATTCGACTATTCGTGCACAACCCTAATATTTTCATCTTTATCGATTTTGGCGATGCCGGGCTCAACATCATGATGTCTGTCAGCCAGCGGCGATGGACGATGGCATTCACTGCAATGCTTCTATTCATAGCTAAAAGCAAAGAATGATGAAATAAAGCCCAAAATATTCTTATTTTCATATTCTATTTTATATTTTCCATTAAACCCTTCTCAACATTCCAAATGAATACATGAAGGGTTTAGGGTGTAGATTTATGACGCAAAGCTGCATTCACTGAAGTATGCCTGTTGCAGTGTTTAGATTCAAGTAACTGACCTCTCATCCAGCCTGACACCGTTCTGCAGGAGGTCATCGGGGCTTGTTGCCATTGAAAAGATGGCTTGTAAGGTAGTCACTGCAGTTTCTGCACAATTCTCTACATCCAGTCTGTGAAGCAACTGCAAAACATCTCCCTGCTGCATGCGAAGCCAAGCAGGCAGCAAATGGGTCTTGACGACCTCCTTTACTGAGTCTAAAGGAAATAGACATGATTTGTTTTATTGACTTTTACCGTCCTGTCAGCAACAAGGCTATTTCATGGCGAGCGCAGAGCATTACAAGATAGGCAATTTACAGAACTTTACAAGAAAACTATATAACACAAGATAAAATTTCTAAGACGCATTCAGGTGACACTTTTACAAATATTTCTAAGGGTGCTTTCACACTAGCACTTTTGGTGCACACCCGGGTTCGATTGACGTCAGAGTTCGGTACGTTTGGATGATGTGAACGCGGTCTTCCGAACTCGGGTGTGCACCCGCGAACCGTACCAGAGTCCGCTTAAAAGGGGTGGTCTGGGGTATGGTTCAAGTGAACTCCGGTACGGTTCGCTGCTGATGTGAACACAATCGTACCACATCACGGAAGTAAACCGCTATTAATGACGTATTATTTGATAAAAATGTGTGTTTCACTCACCTTCCTGACGAGCGTGACTGACGCGCTGCAAGCAGAGAGCTGTATATCTCATTTCTGTTCACCTTCAGAGTTCTTTAGAGCATTTGCAATACATTCGTAAGGCAGACGTAAGTGCCGTTATGTCGGCTACTGAAGCTTTGGAAACAAAGCTTTTAAAATTGAAAAGAGCAATGCTACTCATTTTGCCGTCTTCTCCTGTGCCATCATTACTAAGCAACGGGGTAAACAGCTGCTGGCTTGATGACGCAAACAAACCGCGGTTCGGACCCAAATAAAATAATGTGAACACAGTCCAGCGGGGGCAGGGGGAGGGGGGAGCAATCGAACTCGGTTAGGACCAAGCAATCGAACCAAGTGTGAAAGCACACTAAAAAACATGTCTCATCTCAGGGATTTGAAAATGAAAGAAATAATGGGGTGTTTCCCTTATTGGTAAAAACCCACATTTAAGTCTTTAATGACCCAGTTGTCATCTTGTAAATAACTTGTTTGTGCCTAAGACCTTGTTGTTATGAGATTGACATGAACGGTGTACAAATGGATTCTTTGAGAGTTTGATCAACAAACGCAGAATTTCCTTACCTGCAGAATCACTGAGACCTTCATGCAGTAGACTGACTCTCTGAGCAATGCTCAGTGCTCGAATATGCACTTTCTCTGCCAGTACCTGAGGCACAAACATTCACACATTATATCTGAACTTATAGCGTACACTACCATTCAAAAGATTTGGGTCAGTAAGCTTTTCTTTTGAAAGAAATGAACACTTCTATTCAGAAAGGAAGCATTAAATTGATCAAAACTGACAAAGTTTTTTTTTTGCAGTTCCCACAAAAAAATAAAAATAAGCAGCACAACTGTTTTCAACATGTTTATGTTTCTTGAGCACCAAATCAGCATATACGAATGATTTCGGGATACTAGAGGCTGTTGAAATTTCAGTTTTGTCATCACAGGAGCAAATTATATTTTAAAATATATAATAACAGAAAAATCATATTTTAAGTTGTAATACATTTCACAATATTTCTGTTTTGACTGTATTGACGCTTAAATAAATGCAACCTTGGTGAGCATAAGAGAAAAATCGTACTAACCCCAAACATTTAAACTGTAGTGTACGTTATACATATCTGGAATAAACATTTTCGACCTTTTAAAGCATGTTAGTCATTTGGCTTTTTCAAACAATTTTACCTGATAAGCAAGTTTCCTGACTTTCTCTTTGACGTCCCAGGTGCGCTTGTAGATTTTAGTAAGTGTAGTGGCCGAGGGAGCGATGCAAGACAGCACAGCTCGTCTAACTTCAGGGTTTGAGTCATTTTCCAAAAGCAGCATATAAGCTAAAAACACAGAATAATCACTTTTACCTCGTTTTAATTTATATTCTTGAAAAATCATGGATCAGTAACAAACATGTTAACTAGGGATTGTAGCTCAATGTCCTTTAGCATGAAGTATGAGCACTCTGAGTACCTTTAATAGTGGGGCAGTCCAAGTTACTGGGGTCCTGGATTCTGGACATGGCCAGTGCTGCCTGAATCCTGACATTAGGGTATTTGTCTGTGACTCTGATCAGCATGGCCTCATGGATCCTATCACACAGATCATCATCAATCTGAGCATTCTCACTCAGACTGCCCAGCAGCTTATTCACCAGCTGACAAACACGAAACCGCACCGCATGGCTGTTTGCACCATGAGACTGAGGGAGAGACAAAGATAGTAAAGATAAGAAATCTAACGTAAACAAGTAACGCTATGAGATGCGCTCGTCAGTATGCTTTCTCTCAGGCCAAATGCCTGCATATGAGTGACATTACCTCTAACAGGAAGTTGAACAGGAAGTTCAAAAACTCATTCTCGTCTTCCTCCTCCTCCTCTTCAGCATTCTCATTAACAGGAGTTTCGAAACTTGCAGCAAACTTTGTGACAAAATCAATGACATTCTCCACTGCCGGCTCTCGGGTGTAAATGATCATGGCATACTTCAGGCAGCGGATGAACTCCTCATGGAATTCGGTCTTATCTTCCAACTACACAGAGAGAACAGAATTAAAATAGATCTCTTATTCAGAATATTTTTTAATGTATCAGACAACAATGTAGGAAAATATCCTATGCAACTAAAATACCATTCTAAAAATTTGGGGTCAATGTATTACATGTTTTCAAAAGAAGTCTCGTATGCTCATAAAGGCTGCATCTATTTAATCAAACTTACAGTAAAAAAAATTCTTGTGAAATATTATTACAATTTAAAACAAATGTTTTCTATTTCAAAATGTAATTTCAGCAGACATTCATATTTCCCGGCATTGGCAATAATATACAAAGAGGTTATGGTGGGAGATTTCTAAATTTATAAATGACAAAGTTGTGCAATTTTCTTTTACTATATACTTTTTTTTGTAGTTTTCTATATCTATATATATCTATATCTATATCTATCTATATATATATATGTGTGTGTATTTCAGATGCAAGTATCCCCTCGGCAGTTTTGTTATGAAATTGTTCAAGCATAGATTTCAGTGTCATATGATCCATAACAAATCAATCCAGTATGCTGATTTGGGGCTCAAAAAACATTTCTTATTATTATTATCAATGTTGAAAACAGTTGTGCTTTTTGTGGAAACTGAGATGCATTACATCATGATAAATAGTTTTAAATACAAGACTAAATTTTGTAGTAATTTCAGTCATTTATCAACTAAATGTATCTCCCCAAAAAAACACATTTCAGACCCCCAAATATTGAAGGGTAGTATATCATAATGTGAATTTTATCATGCACATCTGCTGTACCTTATTATATCGGTTCTTCAAACTGGCAACAAGTTTGGCCTTGTTATTATGAGCTTTCTGTGCTCGCCGGAAAGCCTCTTCAATCACCAGATCACTGTCTCCAGACATGTTGAAGTTACTGAAACACAAACACAAATTACATGCGTGAATATATGATATTGTTTACAAAACCAATACACCCATTCATTTCAGACAGATACCAAAAGAAAGACACCTACTTGAACATGTATTTTGTTTTTAGTTGTTTTAGCGTTAGCTGTTAATAGCACACTTCACAGGTTAAAGTTAATTAGTCACAGCAGAAGTCAAATAGAGTTAACTCAGCACGACAGAATCGTTACCTGATCTTTCCTCGACCCATCGGACACTTTTAATGATCTAAATAAAGAGTTATTCGTTAAATGACCTAGCATATACTACACAACTAGATGACATCCCATATTAAATAAAACAAATAAACAGGTGAAACAGCTGAATAAAATATAATATTCCCTGTGAAACAGAGGTTTGTTTGTGTGAAGGAAGGAAATTAGCGACTCCTGCTGTTAGCATCGACCGTTAGCATCGACACAAAAACACGAAGACTCATAACTCATAATTATAATTTTAGCGAATTATAGTTTGCCAGAGCATTCATCCTTGTTCGTGTCTCTGCATAATACTTAATTTCTGATCAAGACGTTTTGGGGGATATACTTTAATCCGTGTCGTACCTGCAGGAAATTGCTTTTGAGTCTTCTAGCTTGAAAAACGGTGAAGCGCCACTTTTCAAACCGTCCTCTCGCGAGAGTATCGTAGGACCGCCTCCTTCCGCTTCTGGCTGTCAATCACAGCCAGCTGTAATGCGTTCATTCCTTAATGTTGCTCACTACGTAGTTGGCCAATACTATTCCTACAGGCGGCGTTCAGAGGCTTAGTAAGAGCAGCGTTAAACTTCGTTTCATATCCTTTTTTATGGAGTAACGCAATATTGTAATGCATTACTTTTAAAAGTAACTTTCCCCAACACTGCTAATTAATATAGCTGTTTAACTTTATTATTTAGTTATTTGAGACTGACATAGAAATATATAGAAAGTCTGCTGGCTGAATATATTTAGCAGCTTCTACAGTTAAAGATAAAACCTAAAGCACTCTTTTTGATGAGTCCTTGATGAGGCAATATTTGAAAATTGTAGTTTTTAAAATCTAAAAAAAAAGAGTATTTAATGCATTATTATTTAATGATTATACCATTAAAAGTTAACTTATTTTTTTGTTGACTTGTTAAATATTCAAATAATTAACCCTTCTAGGCTTGTAGGCAATTTTTTTTAAATGACACGAGACTGTGGATTTTGTGACTTCCTGCACTTGCTATACTTCAGTCATTTTGTAATAAATCCAAAAGCAAGACGTGAAAAAAACTAGGGAGTGGAAATTGCAACTGAGCTAATGAGTGATCCTCTGCTTCCATCTACTGGTTATACTGGTAATTTCATGTCATTTTCATCTTACAAGTCTTTGTTTTCCACCAGGAGACAATTTTTCATGTCATCTTCATGAATGAATAATGCAAAAACTGACACTTTAAATCAACATTTCAAACAACAACAACAAACCAAAAACGGATAAAGACAAAAAGTGCTCACTGAGAATATCTAAACGTATCCAAATGTAATAAAATGAATTTATGTGTGATTACAATTTCTTAGCAGCTAGGGATTGCATAAACCAGTTTACATATTTTACATACGGCGATACAGGCATCTAGTGGCTACAATGGTTTTACAGATGAGAAATAGTGCAAAATGTATATCTTTATATCACAAATATAATTTGGGAAATGCATCAATGTTGCTATTTATATACAAGGCCTACTTGTAATCAGATTATATTACGTTTTAAAATGCTTATAATCAGATTACAGTTTTAATGTATTACATGATTACATATTATTCACACAAAGACAGTAAATTATTCATGATTTATTGATTCACGCCAATTCTTTTTTTTTCTTCTTCTTTTAAATTTTCCGTTCTAACTGAACCTACCTTCTAACGAAATATGGTTCAGATATGTATGAGGATTTCACTTTTCCCATTTATTTAAAATAATGCGTAGGCTACGCACGTAATTTTCTACCTTTATCATTTACTGTTTATCGAGGACAGAGAAAATCGGTTATTTTTATTGACCTATTCTTGATGCTTTTGTTCATAACAAAACGATCTGAATCTTTAAGCACTCACAAATCAGATGTAGGCCTAGTATCTGTAAAGAAACCGAGGCGTGGAAATAGCGCGTGCTTATGTTTGTTGTGCTGCTGGGTGTGTTGGTGCTCCTGGGAGGGGTTATGATTACACTGCAGTACCCGTGACTCGTAATGTAGACTGTAGTCACACCCCGGGTGAGAGACAGGTGTTCGGGCTGGGTGCACATGCCGTCAGTGAGTCGAGGAGCGCCGATGGCATTATCTCGTGAGCTGTGCGCTCACCGGCAGCTCGACGGGCGCTGCAGCATGCACAATGCTTTCGGCTGTCGTACGGACTCTAACGTTACCTTCAGGATCACGTAGAGGCGACCCGGGTGTTGCGCAGCCCAGCTTGTGATTGATCAGCGTGGTTATTATGGCTTCAAGCTCCGGGAAGATGAACCAGACCCCCGGCGGCAGCGGTGCATGTAACGGGACCGCTATTGCGGATATCCCCAGTGTGAATGTAGAGCATGAACTGTTTGATTATCAAATGCACAGGAAAATGTGCAAGAAAATAGCGCAGCTGACAAAGGTAAGCGCGTTATTTTACTAGCCTACTCAACTAACGGGACTCATTTGCTGAACCTTTTTGCTACCTACTGCGCAAAATTTACGCTACATCACTTAAATGTAGCCTACTTAACGGCAGGGTTTAAGACAGTAGATAATATAAATTATTGACACGTATCAGTATTTATGCTGTCTGAGCCACTGGCGTTTTTTCCTGGAATGCAACAGGGTTTTAATGCACTCAGCGTCGCATCACTGTCTTTCCATTACAGGTGATGCAGGTAATCCAAGACAAGTCACGATTTCAATAGATGTGGAGTGGAGTTTGTATAGTTCAGGGAGGGCTAGTGAAGTTCACGCTGCAAAGGGCTCATCTAAAATAATCTGACCCGTGGGTGATCACTGGCAACAGAGATGTGGTGGGTTATTTATCATCAGGTTTAGATGGGTGTGAAGAACCACCCATTCACAAGCAAGCAGCATCCAGTTGTTATGACCAGTAGAAGCTTGTAACCTGAGGTTAAAGCAGCAGACTAGTTCAGCTTGGCCAACAAAAATACTACATTTTAGTTAAAATAAGCCATATTTGTTACAGTGTTGTGTTTGTTCCACTAGCAAAAAAGCACACTGGATTTATGTTTTTTAGGATATAATGTATACTGCATATACTGCAATAGTAATATTTGTTGAAAGCTACCATTTTTGAATAGTGCCAAGGAAATAATCAATAGGTTATTGACATTACGTGAATATTGTAATCTTTCAGTACTGAGGTGTATATTATAGTTCCATCATATTTATCTAATGGCACCTTAGTACTTTTTCTGATGGCCTTAGTACTTAGTACTTTATAATTTCTTATTTATTCATCTTTAGGACTGTAAACTCACAACCATGGTTGCAAAATGCAACTTCCTAGAAGAAAACACAGTTACACAAACTTCCCCTCATATTGCCGTTTCAGTTTGAATTATGCATTTTTGGTTAAACTGCACCTTGATGATGTATGATAAAACCAATAGCCATAATTCTATCTGACACTGCATGAAAAATGATTACCCTCTTGGTCAAGTATAATTATGAAAACATGAATGGCTGTATTATCTACACACTATTAATGCCTAATACATACAATTGGGTCAATTGGGCCTGTACTTTATGAATCCTTAAAATGTTTGGTCATCTTTACTAGGATTGCAAAAGGAACAAAAATAGCTCAAAATAAGGGTTAAAAACTCATAATCCCTATATGTCCTTGAAATAGAGCACTTAAATATTTATTTACAATACTTTGTCATTTTGGATTTTTTTTAAAAACATACCAAGTAACTAAACAACCTACATGCTTTTCACAGCACATGAAATTAAATATAAATGAGCACAACATTTTGATTATCAACAAAACTAATTGAAACAAACACATCTACACACACTTACCTATATACTGGGAGTTTCAGTTTTAATTATGTGTTTATGGTTAAACTGCACCTTGATGATGTATGATAAAATCAATAGCCATAACCATATCTGTCACTGTGTGAAAAATGATTACCCTCTTGGCCAGTTATGAAGTGTAACTATGAAAACATAGAGGTTAAAGGCTATAATATCTACACACTATTAATGGCTAATGCATACACCGTCATCTGGATCTGTTGAGGCAGGAGAAGGGAAGTGAGAGAGTGTGTATCAGGTTTTATTAGTATGAACCTTAGTCAGTGAAGATGCCATATTTACTGAGAATGAAAAGAAGGCTGTGAGGGATGTAAGCCTTTTCTATGGGCTGTTTTTCTCTGGAATTGATTTTGGAGTTTTTTTTTCTTTTCTTCAGTTTGATACCCAGGTAAACAACAGTGAAAGCTATTGAACGGACTGTACGCATGTCCCTCAAAGCCTCGTTTTCATTCTTGTCAAATGAAAAAATGGCGTCTGCCCTGACTAAGGTCCACTGGGGTTAGGAACATGGAAATGGCAGCACTGTTACTAAACAAAATAGGTCAGGGCTTGAAGTTTAAACCTGTGTGTGTGTGTATGTGAGCTTGAATGCCACAGCTGTGTGGAATCCCTCTCTCTATCATCATGTAAACATATTCCTAATAGTTATCTTTAGCTGTGTGTGTGTGTGTGTGTGTGTGTGTGTGTGTGTGTGTCTATAAGAACAGATGTGTGAGTCATGCCCTCTCTACATTCGGCTCAGCTTTGTGACGCTTCGTAATGCTACACACCAAGCCACACTATTTTTACCATGCAGGAGCATAGGAGATTTGATCTACTTCAGTCTCATATTGATATAAGAGCATGATGGGAATGCCATGGGTGGTGTGACACTAAATGCTAAAAAAGCTCCAATCAGGGGTTTGTTTCCTGTACAACATTGCTAGTCACAACTCTTTAACATGGTTGCAGTTCCATCATTTAAACCATGAGAGCTTACCAATATAGGGCTGTCATTAATGACTTGGTGGTGGAGTAATTACGTTTGCTAGTTAATCAGTTCAAAAATCACAATTAATGTGAGATTATTATAGTTCATTTATGTTAGTATGCAGTATGTATTTGGCATACACTACTTGTAGTTCACAGCTTTCTCCACAACGTAATTTCTTTGAGATGCTGCTGTAATAAACAAGGACTACTTCATTATATATAACCCATCATTTTGTTTCATTTGATGTTTGATTCATTCCAGGTTCTTCAAATGTATGCACTTACGCACTCTTCGAAACGGCGCTGATTATAGCTGAAGCTAAAATATATAGATTGATATTTAGATAGAATGAAATATATAGAATGTACTGCATATTAGCTTGCTTATTTTACTTTATAGCATGAACTATTGAAGTCCATATTTCTTACTAACAAGAAATTATACTTTTACAAACCACAGAAGTTTGCAATGCTGATTCTGGGAAATGGTGACTTGTTGAACTATGTTGGTAATCATAGAATTTGTGACCATACTTCTATAGTTTTGGGAAAGCATTGTTTGCTTTGAGTGACTGCAACCTAACTTTCCATCTTATTTATAATTCTGACAGATATTTAAAAGGTAGCAGGTTGATATTATGAACATTTATGAGGAATAACTAATCACTGGATTTACCAAAAAGCTGTTCAGAGTTTTGTTGGACGCACATAGAAGCAAGCAAACTAAATATTCAAGCAGTTTTCTATCTGTGAAAAAAAAGTATGTCTTACTTTTTGGGTGATCAGAAATTGCAATCTCAAAGCCTGCACATATTTCCATTAATTTATGTAGTGTTTCCTGTACAACTGTTCATCGATGTCAGATAAACCGAAACAAAACAATCTGCGGTTGGTCATTTTACATATCAGATGGCCACTTGGAGAGTTCTTGGTCAGATTACGTCAAAAGTCTGGCTGGGCAAGACAACTCACTCTCCATCAAACAAAGATAGCTGCAAACTGTGGACAGAGAAAATCTGGTGACTCTCAGTAGCTAAACAACCACTGATCCCATCAATGACAATAACTATAGCAATGACTAATTATAAAGATTAATTATCATTCCAATTCTATGAAAATATTAAAGTCCACAGTGCAGCAATAACGGTAACAGATCAGAGGAATGGTATTGTTGGAACCACTTTCTGAATGTTTTTTTTCCAGCTGATAAATGATTAAACATTGACGGCTAATCAGAATCTACTTGACTTTAATAGCTTGAGCATTTAAACTGGCACATGCTTATAATAAACTGAATCTTATCGTGTGTTGGAATGGATGCTAATATAGTTATCATTCTTGGTGTGAACGGGCTCACACACACACACACACACGCACACACACACACATACGCACACACATGCACACACACACATGCACACACACACACACACACACATACACGTACACACACACACACACATAAAAACAGTTCTGTGACAAGTGATATTGATTTAAATGTATAGAAAAATGTGTTTCACACTTGACGTTCTCATTACATGTTCAGTCTCTGAATAGGCCTATACATATTTCCATATGATAAAGTATGCAAAAAGCAGTATGTCAGTTGAGTAAGCTGTCCAAAGACCTAGTATTCATGATATAACCTTTGTCCTATCCCATTATGTCACAGGATCTGAAAGCTAAAAATCTGTAAGCTATATATATATATATACACACACACACACACAAACATACACACACACACACACACACACATGCACAGACTCAATAAATTCCCTAGCCGTGTCAGAAATGGCTGTTATAAGCAGTATTAAAATGCAGACAAATGGATAGAGAAACAGATGCAGACAAATGCTTCTATCATTTGTGTTTGTTAAGGAGGAAGAAGGAAAGTAAGACAGCATGTATCAGATTTCATTAGTATGGATCGTAGTGAGGCAAGGTGCCATATTTGCAGAGAATGAAAACAAGCACAAATAGATTGAGAGAGACAAGGATTTCAGCACTTTCTATTTAAAATAATAATATATGTAAACAAAAAAAAAAAAACAGTTCCTTTAATCTGCTCTTTATCCTCATTTTCTCTCTGTCCCAGTCCATTCCAGTCTGCTAGGTAAGTTATGAGTTCTGTCGCTCTATATAAAGCTAGCAGACATTTCAGTCATACAGATATATGACATTGCTTTCCCTTTTATTCTGTGCACCGTAAAACATGAGAGTTCATGTTCAAGGACTGAAAGGGAGAGAGAGAGGCAGGGAATAGAAAGAGGGTGAAAGTTATAAAGAGGAGTCAGGGGACAGACAGAGAGAGAGAAAGAGAGAAGGTGGTCAGCTTACAGAAACACTGGGGGGAACAGGAAAAGAGCTAGAGAGAGAGAGAGAGAGAGAGACGGGTGAGTGAAGAGAAGGAAGAGTGACTTCCTGGCAGTTTATCATATGGAATGTCCAGCTCTGCTGCGGCGGCGATTTACGACAGACAGTCAGGCGTCATGGTAACACACGACCCGCTGGAGGGATGAGTGAGACGTTATCTGATGACACCCCAGGCACGGGGACTTGTGGGTAGGACACATTGATGGAGAGCCAAAGTGACACATAATATTAGGACTCCCTCATATGCCCACACATTCAGACTCAAATACACAAACGCCCCGTACATGTTATGAAACGTCACTTTATGCAAATAGGGTTCAAAATAGCTTTGTTTTTGTTTTTTTGACAAATGGTCAGTGAAAGGAGGTGATCAACCCTCATAAACTGTGTATGAACAACTAAATAATATAGCTGTTTTATTGTCTGTTCATTTTATAAGGTTTGCAATTTTTTCAACCCTGTTACAAAAAATAAATAAAGAAATAATGCCGTTCAGAATCTTTTTTTGTGTACTTTTTGTATTTTTACAACATTAATCATTAAATAAGCATCAAAGTTAAATTGAATTTAACTTTACATTTTCATTCAGCCTGTCTGCCATTTGTGTTCAGACCAATGCGAGAAATTGGACCACATTTCCACAATCTCAACCAGTAGATGGAAAATAAGCTCAAAATCTCAGCACTTTGGATAATAAAGTAGCCTATGCAGAATTGTTTATGGAGCAGATGAAGTGCCTATAATTTATCATTTTATATCATTTTTTTTTTAGTTATTTGAACTTAAGATTAGTCAAACTTTATTTGAACATGCACATTAGTAGATAACATGTTATGCTGTAAGTCACCTAGCCAATATTTTTTATGCAAACAAAAAGCACATAGTGCTGCTAATTTTATTTGTTCTTTGTTGGTTTTTGACATAAAGCTTGGTGAAATGATTTTAGTGTGTGTATCTGTACTTTTTGATCATTTCCAGCACATTTTAACAATACCATGAAAATACTGATAACCGTGATCATTTTAGTCACTATAATCGTGATGTGAAATTTTCATACTGTTTCATCATACTGTTTTACCATAAATGAAAGAAAAACAACTTTATTTCATTTTTTTGTCTTTCAATTACGGATTGAATGATTTCACTTCAAGAATGCAGTCTTCACACTGTATTTGTAAGACTTTTGTAAACATAATTACATTATATACTTCCCACCATGCTGTAGAAAGTGTTCAATTAATGCTTAATCTTAGGTGTCAATGAATTATTTCTTGGGAACTTCAAGGAATGTTGCATAATTGTAATGGAGAATAAATCTAGATAGATAACAGATAACAGGGTTGTGCACAAAATGTGGGAGGTGGGACATCGGAATTGTGGTTTCTTACTACAATGTCTTAAATATAATTTTAACAGATTATGTCAAAATTGTTGGATAAAGTCAAGACCTCTGAAGTGGGACAGACCTAAACCACTATTGTAGGAGATGATATAGAAGTACAATGTGTTCATCCATCCACTTTCCACCACTTATCCGGGACTAAAACTTATTAAAACTTATTACTTGTTCATGTTCAGATAAATAGTTTATCTAACACATTCTTACAACAAAAACTTGGGATTAGTGCCTCTAATGCTTGAAACATGCCTTGGGACACTGATGTGAAAGTTGCACAGTTGCACAGCTGTGCACAAGCAATTGCAACAGACATCTGCAGATCATAAGCACACACACACACACACATATACACACACACACACACACACACATATACATACACGTACACATACACACACACACACATATACATACACGTACACATACACATACACATATACACACACATACACACACACATACACATACACATACACACACACACACACACACACACACACACATGTACTAGATAAACTGCAGCTCAATAACTGCAGACTGTGACTGATTCGATCAGAGAGGTGAAAGATTTCATCAGTAAGAACAAGACGCTATAGGCCTGGAATGACACTTCTACAAATAAAGCTTCCAAAAGGGGGGGTTTTGCAGTGATGCAATAGAAGAACCATTTATGGTTCCCAAAGAGCAGTTCTTAACATTTTTTTTTTGTTTTAAATAATCTAAATCTATAGAACCTGTTTTCACTATAAATAACCTTTTGTGCATTAAAAAGGTTAATGGATGTTAAAGGTTCTTCATGCAACCATAGATGCCAATAAAGATCCTTCATTTTTAAGAGTGTGATGTTAACATACACTCGTGTACTTCAATCCACAGTGCAAATAAATAATTTTTCTGTGTTGTCTAGCCATTATAACTGTGTTTTAATTATATTTATGTGTGTGTGTGTTTTATGTATAGGTGATATATTCCTTAAACACTAAGAATGAGGAGCAAGAGGCAACTCTGCAGTCGCTTCGCCGTGTTGCCACGGAGACGCAGGGCAGCCTCCAGCCAACCACAGGTCAGGATGAGGAAGAAGAGGAGTCAGCATCTATTCTGAGGACACGCCTTCTAGAGCTGCAGGCCACTGTAGAGGAAGTAAAAACATACACACGTATTCATTATAAGCATATTAAATGGATAGAATCACTTCATTATCTTAGGATGTGTGGATGTGTATCCGTTTCAGGTGGAGGAGCGTGGACAGAGGGCTGAAATTGAGTGTGTGGAGCGCATAGCTGTGTTAACCCAAGAGACGTCAGATCTGCGCAGAGACTACCAGAATCTGCAGACAGAGAGAGACAACCAACACAAATTACTACAACAAACACAGGAAGAAAACAAGCGCCTAGAGAGCGAGTGCCAAGAGCTACGCAGAGCCAGAGATGAAGAGAGAAAGCGAGAGGAGGAGGAGAAGATGCATAGAGTGGAGGAGGAGAGGAAGAGACAGTCACAGGAGAGAAAAAGACTAGAGGAGGAGTGTGAAGAAAGGCTGAAAGCCGTGAGAAAGGAGCTTCAGGCTTGCAGGGAGGAGAAGGAGAGAGCGGAGAAGGAATGGAAGAGAGATGTGGAGGAGTGGAAGAGGAGAATGAAGGAGATGGAAGAAGAGAAGAGGGAGGAGCAAAAGGCAGCTGAGAAGACACTACAAAAGAGCCTCAATGAACACATCAACCAATGGCACCAGAGAGAGCAAGAAAACCGCAAGTCCCAGAATGCAACACTTCAGCAGAGGCTGAGAAAAGCCGAGACAGACTTGGAGGTTCAAGAACAGAGGCTGAATGAGAGCAACAGACACTGCAGCAAACTTCAGGAGAGAGTAGAGGTAATTAAGTCCAAAATGAACTTTTTGACACTTCTGCCCATTCCAGGTGAATCCTGACAATCTAACACCCTTAAAGGTCCCCTGAAATACTTAGAAACACGCAGCGTTACTCTATGTGTTGACGTCATTTTAACTGAAACAGGAAGACAGGGCGGGACATATCAAGCAGCCACGCCCCTTTTTAAAATAGCCAATAGCGTTCGTTTATATCACAGCTTGGGCTGGGTTCAGAGCCGTTGAGCTCC
>NW_015546098.1:201957-228004 GCF_001515605.1 Sinocyclocheilus anshuiensis | reverse complement strand
AGCATATTTACACTGTTTGAATCGTTCCCTGTCCCCTATATAGTGCACTACGTGCCATTCACCGTACAGAAAATACTAATTCTGTGGACAAGTTACCGATTTCAGCCGCGGCGGCTTCAGCGGCTATTTTATAGTGTAGGGGGCGGGGCTTCGGATTGTAGAGAGCATTTGATTGGACAGAAAGTTTGATGAGAAGTTACGATGTGACGTCAAAAAAATCATTGAGCCGTTTTGGCGGAAGTGACGAACTGCAAGCTTTGAATGCTTATATCTTCTAAATGCGAATTTTGTCACTGTTTCGGAGCACACTGCCTTATAGATAACCTTAAGACTAACATATTGATACTAACTCCCAAAAAACTTTCATTTTGATTTCATGGGGACTTTAAATAGTTATTCCGTGATACACTATTGTGTATGTTTTCCTCTCTACTTAATTTATACTTAATTGTTTTTTTTAATAAAAAGATATAAATATTGATATAATATTGGGGGGAAAATACAGATATTTTATCTACAGACAGATTTGAAAAAATCCTTTAATAAACATCATAGCAGTCCTGGCCAGGTTTTTATAGGTTCTAATTTTTTACTTGATTTGTATTATTAATAATATATTACTTATTTAAAATAATTATAATTTTAAATTTTAACCAATTCTGACCAAATTTTTTTTTCAGGTGTCAATTTATGACCGATAGTTTTAGTGTAGTTTTATCAGTGTTTATTCACTTTTTTAGTGCATAATTCTTTTTAATAAATATCTGTATACAACAGAAAGATAATAAACATTTGACATATTTAGTTTTTATTTTTGTTTTACGGCATAAAACATACACCAAATAAATATGCGGATGATCAGCTGTGGAGCAGCTGAAAATGAGAGTAATTAGGTTTATTATGTAGTGACATTTAATTAAATATAAATAATAGATAAACTGAATTTAAAAATGTAAACCTTTTTAAATTTCAAACACAAGCTCGCCTTATCATCATATGTTCCCATGATCATGAAAAACTGGAAATTGTGATTTCCAGGCCTGGTAATTCATGGAGATTTATGTGGTAAATATTAATTTTCCTATTTATGCATTTTAAAAAAATCATTGTGTACACATAAACCAGTGGCCAAGTGTAACTGACCTTTCAGCGGGGTGCTCGTCTCAGTGTAAGGGGGCAGTAATTACTGCTGTGACTGACACTTCTGTATCTAACTGAGACAGCGATTAGAGGGATCAGACAAACACCCACAATTACCATCACTCAGACACACACAGCTGTATGGAAACAGATGGCAGACCCGACTTAAACCATCTGTGACAATACCCCACAGATCTGTAGTCAGTTTTTCAACAGCAAAGTCTGCACATAACTTGCAGAAAATAAAAATAACATAGGCTTATTTAAGTGGGACACAAAACTAAGTCATTACACTTAGATCAGGATAAAGCCAAGCGATTAAATAAGTAAGAGTTGCTCGGCATGCAGCATTGACTCCGCCGTCTCTGATGCAGCTTTTCACGTACGCTGCGGCTAATGCGCTTTAAATGTGCCTAAAAAATACCAGGCACAGAGTGAGATGAGTACACCCTCTCTGCTTTGGCTCGACATCCTTCACAGAAAATTAATCAGATCTGCAAACTCAGAGCAGCTGCTGGGATGTAATCAAAGGCTCGTAGGCTCAAAGTGTTCATGGGCCGGTCAGAATTGACTGATTAAAGTCATCTTGGGCATCTTCAGTCGTTCATTTCTGCTCATTTCAAGATCATCCAATAAGAGGATCTAGCAGGATAATGGACAACTACACTTTTTAGTTTCTTAAAGAGGTGTGAGTGGTGCCAGGGTGGTTGTCAGGTTGTTGCAATGCAGTTGCTAAGGTGTTTGTAGTGGTTTTAATGTGTTGCTATGTGGGGTGTTCTGGGTAGTCGCTTTCTGCTCCTATGATATTCTAGGGCAGGATTCACGAATTGCCCTGGGGGTAAGCAGATAAACATCAAATTTTCATTTTTGGGTGAACTATCCCTTTAAGAAAGATTTCAAGAGATTTCGAAGTGGATAATGAGATAAATTCTAAGAATTCTTAAATATTTTCTTAAAGGGACAGTTCACCCTTAAATGAAAATGTGCTGTTAATTTACTCACCCTCATGCCATCCAAGATGTAGGTGACTTTTTTTCTTCAGTAGAACAGTAAAGGAAGATTTTTAGCTGAAACCGTGATCCTTGGTGATTCATATAATGCAAGTCAGCGGCTGCATGTTTTTGAGAGAACAAGATACAAGGCAAGGGAAATTTCTCAGGGGGAGTAATCGTAGTCCTACGCCATGTATCACTTGTTCCTATACATGCCGATCTGTCTTGTAATGTGCAAACCACTTCATGAGACCCAAATCGGTCGTGTAGTGTGAAAGGAACAGCGGCATAAGTATACGCAATTGTAATAGTTATGCTTATTGATGTTATTCCTTTCTCTTCAAGGAGCTGGAGGAGCAGTTGGAGGATGGGCGTCGCCAGGTGGCTGAGGCTGAGGGTGTGGCGAAGAAGGCAGACGAGGAGTTAGCTGTAGCCAAAGAGCGATTATTACTGCAAGAAAATGAGCTACAGAGCAAGTCAGGTACACACACATGCAGTACAGATCAGTGAAAGGCTGGTTGTGTACTTATTTTCATCATCATTACTGATCGAATCAATCACATTTATGCATTTAGCAGACGCTTTTATCCAAAGCGACTTACAGGGCATTCAGGCTATACATTTTTTTACCAGTATGTGTGTTCCCTGGGAATTGAACCCACAACCTTTTACGCAATGCTGTACCACTGAGCCACAGGAACACTTCAATCACATATGCTGAATAATTCAGTATTCAGTATTTAAAAATCACTATTTGTTATTTCAAGATATTTCAAAGACAGTCTAGTAAATAATTGAATAGACAAAATATAAAGTTGTGTTAGAAAGAAATATATCTGTAGGTTTGTTTTATTTCCATATCACTGAAAAGGAGCCCACAGTCCCCACAGGGGCCGTTCAACACAAGAAGCATTTTCAGTGTTTCATCAGTACTATTTTTATAATTGTTGGTCTACGTAGACATGTGTCAGATGGACGTCTTTGCCTTTTGCGTCACATCAATTTTTTCAGTCTCCCAGCATAAGTGCCCTGTTTTCGCTGTCAAACAGTTTGAAAAATGCATCTTGAGATCTGAGCATTCTGTTCCATTCCATTGCACCGCGTCTGTCTGCATCTCAGGAAACAAAGCTAAAGCGTAATTGTGGTACTTCAAGCTTGAAATGCTCTGAATGTAGGAAAATCCATTTTTACAGAATTTAAACATGGGATTACATGGCATGATTAAATGCATAATATTTTTATGCATTCTTTTTTAATATAATTAATTGCACTAATGTAACGTCAAATAAAAAACGACTGTATAATTTCAGTAGTAAATAAGTTTACTGTCAGCCATCGTCATTTATAGTCTGTTTGATATTAATTATTGCATTACTGTTGAAATGACTGCTTTTGCCATGTGACGGTTGTGATCACCAGCTTGTCCACTGATTGTTCTGCTTCCTTTGATCTAATCATCATCTTTCTCATTTCTGCAGATGAGTTAATGAGTCAGAGTTCATCTCAGGTGAGGGTCTCTGCTGAAGTGAAAGAGCTGAGGTCTCAACTCAGTCGTCTCAACATTAGAAACAAAGAGCTGGAGCTTCAGAACAGCGGCCGGTCCAATGATCACGCCCGCATGCTCAAACAGGCAAGCCCCGCCCACAAGCATGCATTCAAGTCACATATGAAGGATTGTGTTTATGAGTTGAATGCACATGAACATCACCGCAATGTCATAATTACAAGCGGAAAACTCAGGGTTTTATGTTAGCTCTGAGTTTCTGAGTTGGGGCGTGTCAGCAGTGCTAATATTGTTAATTAAAATTATTAAAAATTGTTTTCGGTAATTGAAAAAAAGCTGAAATAAAAGATAAAAGGTAAATAGAAATCTTAAAACTAATAAAAATGACAAAGGCACATAACAAAGTTACTAAACCTTTTTAGTTTTCATTTTAAAAAAATTAAAATGAAAACAAAAACAAGCTAATTCAAAATATTAATAAATACTGTAATAGCTATGGCATGTTTACGACTCTATACTTTTTTTGTTTAAATAAATTGTGAATTTAGGCATCACAAATATAATAATTCAGTATAAAAATTGTGATTTGCTGAAGATTCCATTTAACAGTCTTAAATTAAATTATTAGTGTTTTATAGATTAAAGAAGATATGTGAGCATTAGCTGACAGCAAAGGTAATCCAAAAGATATAAAAATAGGAGAAATGAGCATGCACAAGTAAATATTCAACATCAACCAATACTGATAAAAGAATTTCTAATATTGTCCGATAACTGAATGAAAGAAATCTTTTACAGTGCCTGAAATTTGTCTCAGATGGAAAAATTGTGACAAGAATTGTATGACGTGCTTCCGGTTTTAAACACCTCTTCTATTCTCTACATATGTGACCCTGGAGCACAAAACCAGTCTTAAGTCGCTGGGGTATATTTGTAGCAATAGCCAAAAATACATTGTATGGGTCAAAATTATTGATTTTTCTTTTATGCCAAAAATCATTAGGACATTAAGTAAAGATCATGTTCCATGAAGATATTTTGTAAATTTCATACCATAAATATATAAAAACTTAATTTTTGATTAGTAATATGCATTGCTAAGAACTTAATTTGGACAACTTTAAAGATGATTTTCTCAATATTTAGATTTTTTTGCACCCTCAGATTCCAGATTTTCAAATAGTTGTATCTCAGCCAAATATTGTCCTATCATAACAAACCATACATCAATGGAAAGCTTATTTATTCAGATTTCAGATGATGTATAAATCTCAATTTCGAAAAATTGACCCTTATGACTGGTTTTGTGGTCCAGGGTCACATATAAGAACACATAAACCATATGATGAAATCACATCCCAAATGAGGAATGCCATCTCAGACACGAAAGCCATGCACACACACACACACACACACACACACACAAATGACTAAAGCATACTTTAAATGCTTTTAATGATCAAACATCATAAAACATCACAGCTGACACATCAGAAGCTTAAAAGGCATTGTGTCATTCTTTCAGAACTACAGGATTACAGTTTTATATAATGAAGAGAGTCGTGTGTGTGTGTGTGTGTGTGTGTGTTTTAGCATGCAGATGCTCTATCCTCTATGCGTCTGGAGCTGCAGCGTGCTCACACTGAGGAGATCAGGCGCCTTCAGCAGGAGGTGGAGAACGAAATAAAGAATGACAGACAGGAACTGGAAGAAGAGAAGAAACAGGTGCAGCAGAAGATGGAAGAAGAGAAAGTGAGGCTGAAAGAACAGCTTCGGAAAGCACTGGAAGAAGTGATACGCAAACACGCCAGTGAGCTGCGGCATGCACACGCAATGCTGGACGCAGAGAAGAAGACGACGCAACAGGTTTCAGCTGCGGTTCTCATGCACACTTTTGACTTCTTGACAGAAATGATGCACTAGTTTTGCTAATAATTTCATAACTTCTCATTTGCTCCTGTTACTACTAGTGTGAAGGGCTGATTATCGGCACTCACTTTCTGATTTGATTTCTCTCTCAATTTGTTCTTGAAATTGCTTCATTTGGGAAGTTTTAAGTTCATTTTTCCAATAACAAAAGGCAGAGATTAAAAGATTGAACACTGGATTTTAAGAGAATATATAATCAGTATAATCTGTATTTTTATCCGTCTATACTAGTGTGGCTTTACTGATACAGTAAATATTAAATATTTTTCTTTGGGCTGCATAGACATACATCATTATTCACAATGCAGAGCTCCAACCCCAGTCCATTCAGACCAATTATGGAAACTAAGCTGCAAAAATGGGTCATTCTGAAATCAGAACCACGTTAACATATGATGCATATTCGGCATTCAGAAACTTGGCTCAACTTTACGAACATGCAGAGATTAGCCATCAGCTGCATAAAAAGTCTTAAAGCTACAGGAGCTAAAAACTGCTTATTTAAATGTTTAGTTGACCCAAAAATAAAACTTCATCCTCACGTCATTCCCGCATGACTTTCTTTCTTCCATGAAAATGTTCAGCCTTTTTCATGCAATGAAAGTAAATGAGAACCAGGGGCTTTCAAGCTCCAACAAGAACAAAGTAGCACAATTAAAACATCATAAAAGTGGTCCATACAACGCATGTTCTATATTCGAAGTCTGCTAAAGTCAAAGACTGAAAGTTAAGTTCCTTTCTTCCATGAAAATGTTCAGCCTTTTTCATGCAATGAAAGTAGATGAGAACCAGGGGCTTTCAAGCTCCAAAAAGAACAAAGTAGCACAATTAAAACGTCATAAAAGTGGTCCATACAACGCATGTTCTATATTCGAAGTCTGCTAAAGTCAAAGACTGAAAGTTAAGTTGTTTTTCGCTGAAAAACTTGCTTTTGTTGCATGGAAAAGAGCAACATTATGCTCAGAATGCTTTCTTATGTGTTTCGCCGAATGAAGAAAGAATTCAAGACAATGAACCAATGAAAGCATGAACTAAAGGAACACATGAGGGAACGGAATCACATGACAATGACAAGAACTATTAAGAGATTACAAAAAAAAACATGAAAACTTAAACATGAAACAAAAACCTGACAAAAGTGTTCAGTAGCTCATACAGTAGTGCCTGAATGTTGTGACACCGAGAACTGAGAAAAATAAATATCTTAATTGCAATATAAATCACTTTGGATGAAAGAGTCTGCCAAATGCAGACCTGCCAACCGGTACGCATATTGACCTTAAAGTACGCTGGTACGATTTGTCACTCTAAACTATGCAAAAACCTGGTGACCTGTCCACGCGCAGTAAACAAGCAACAGAAAAAGATGAGGAGTTCAACCAATCAGAGCGTTTTTTCCAGTTTTGCATTTAAATAATTTCCGTGTGTTTTATTTCTCTCCAAACTGGCTCTGTTTGTGTGTCTGCGAGTCGGAAACACGTGCATGGTGCATCTGAAAAAGCAACATAAGCCGTTACATTACAACTTGTAATGTGGAGCATTTCTAAACCTGTTGTCCAACAAAACAGAACATTATAACATACTCCACAACATCAGACAAATGTTAGAAATAACTTCCGTCCTGATCTGATGTGACTTCTTATCACAGAATGACGCAGAAATATATTCTATACTCATACTGTAATAAAGGCTATGTCGATTAGCAATAGACTATAAATATACTTATGAAAATATCCGAAGTGGTCACTGTTGAGTGTTTATTGTCTTAATGTTCTCTTTGAATGTCATCATTAAAAGCGTTTCTGTCTCCTTTCATTCAGTTACAGCAATAGCTGCTTTTGTCCATATTAGGGATTTCCTGGAGCGTTGTGAGCCTATTTCTTCGGTGATGCATATGTGGACTTTCTGCGTAAGGGCGCCCTCTAGTATCCAGTATGCATGAAACAGACATTACATGTGTTCATAGCACTAAATAATGGCCAATCTATAAAAATAATACTTCTCTCAAAAGAAATTTAAGGTAGACATGTGATAATCCATGTTTTTCTACAGTGTACAACAATGTACTGGAGTTTTAATTAAAGTATACTGGAGTTTTTTTTTTTTTTAGATAGCATTTAAAATCGCTAAAAAGAACTCTGTTGTGCCGAACCAAACTTAAAACTGTGGTTAAAAAACTATTGAACCTTGGGTTAAAATTTTCAAAGGTTGGCAGGTCTGCAAATGCATAAATGACTAACATGGCAAGTGGACTCAAGCAAAAGCAGTATTATGAGTAATATAATCTGATATTTTTGTTGAAATATTATTGAAATTAAGATATACTAGTATTATAATGTTGGTTTGACTACAGGTTGAGGAGCAGATGAAAACCAGAGAAGAAGAGAGAAAGGCTTTAGAGACAGAGAGGGAAGAGCTACGCAACCAACTACAGCTGTCCAACAGAGAGGTAAAGAATACCACACCGAGAAAGCTTTTCCTCTTAAAAACCAAAACAATCTTGGATATGTTTGCATAAGATTGTTGACCTACTAATGAATCAGGTCACCACAAATAACTTGAACTATATACGTATCAAGCTCTTTCAAATTGGTTTGAGGCTCAGGCGAAGGAAACAAACTCAGTCCTTCTGCTTAAATACACAGAGACAGACTGAGAGGCCTAGATCTCTCCATATGCCCCTGATAAAGCAGAAAACAAAAAGAACATTTGTAGTGCCCAAGGTACAGGCCTTTATCTAATGCTTCATCTAATATGCCAGCAGGCTTGGAACTGGGTTATAATAGCAAAGTAGTTGCTTAATAAGTGATAGCTAGGGAAGAAGATTGTTGTTTTAGTGCTGTGTCGCAGCGAAAGCAAACATCACTACAGTTTCTGCTATATATCAGAAAACCATGTGCTCTAATTCATGTGAAATACCTGGATTGTAGGGCGGGTATGCTAGTGTTTAATGATCTAGGTTGGTGCCCAAACGTTTTAGGTTCAAATCCCACAAGGGACAATTCTTGAAAAATCCAATGCTAGGTTGTTTGACTCAAGTTTGTTTCAAACTCAGTTCTTAGGTTTGCGTGTATAAAGCAGTTGTGGTCACACTTCTCACTATTAATTGCGACTTTTGTCTCAGTAAACTCCTAATTTGCTGTTTATTAATAGTTAGGTAGTTGTTAAGTTTAGGTATGGAGTCGGATTAAGGGGTCTAAAATATGCTCATGCAGAATAAGGCATTAATATGTGCTTTATAAGTATTAATAAACAGCCAGTATGCTAGTCATATGCATGCTAATAAACAGCTAGTTAATAGTGAGTGAATAGTGTCCTTAAAGTGATACAGCAATTGCAAAATTGCTAAAGCTGATCTCCTGACATGATATATGATAGTCTTATTTTATAGATTTGCCCTAATGAATATGTCACATGGGGTGTGCCTCCAAACAACTGCATAATAATGCAGATGGATTAAATGGCACCTGCAAAGTGATTTATGAATCCTGAAAGCCATTTCAGAAACGGTAACTGTGTGAGCAAATGAACAGGACTGAAAGGCAGGTAATCTCATTCACGCTGTGCACCACCATGCTGCCACTTTGGCAAAACTTTGAGAGCGCAGAACACATAGTGTGACAGTACTGCTGAATTGCTGAGATGAAAATATCCTCATGAGCAATTGTTTTAATCAAAGCTATATTTAGAATAGAAAGCATAAGTGAACTTACACTTCACAGTGCTGAGATATTCAAACAGAATACACAGCGTACACAACTCTTAGTTCATGTCCTCCTATTTCAATCCCTTCAACATTGCTGTCTAACTGGCCTCGCTCTTTTGTTGGACCTGCTGTCCACAACCAATGGTTCATGACCAAACCGTTGAGAACCTCCTTTAAATATTGGGACACAGAGACGACTCAATTTCCTATTATAAGCTCATTAAAATGTAGTTGGTATTTATAAACAACATCTTTGAACATGCCATCAGGCTTCTTTGTTGTAGATGTTACGAAGTAACAAAGTGCTAAGTTGTAGCTGTTACAAAGCTGTTGCTATTATGAATTATGTGTCTGCATTTAACATAATGGAATTTAGACGTTATGCACAAATATAATAAACATTAAATATTATAATATATTATAACTTTCATCATTCACTTTGATTATTAATTGCCACCAGGATGTGAAGAGATTTTCAACCAGAGTAACAAAAACATGTTAGCTTTAAATATTGCATGCATTTCTAAAAAATAATTTGTTTTCCAATTCAAATATCGAAACATCCTTAAATCAAGATACATTTACGTGTGAAAGAAAAGGACGACATGAATTTTTGTTTTCTGAGAAACTGAACAAAACGAAGCGAGATTATGCTTACGAATCTGGCAGAAATTTGTTCTCATAAACTCATCTTGATTTACACAATTTCTCACGAAACAAGACTTCTTGTCATTTTGCATCTCCAGTAAATGTACGTCGATTTAAGAGTCTTTAGACATTTGCACCAGAAAAACAAGACGAAAACATTGAGGAAGAACATCTTTTTCATTTTCATCATTTTTTGCTATTTGATCAAGAGGTACAATAACAATTATTTCCATATTCTAGTGGTTGAGAGTAGAGCTATTCAAGCCTTAAGCTTTTTTTTATTATTTATTTAAAAGCCTTAAGCTTTTGTTTTTGTAAAAATGAATTCAAAAGGAATGGGGATTGTGTTTTAAACTTTGAAGTGTTGCTAATACAACTCATTGTGTGAAGTATTGTGTTCCCTTCAATTTATTCCTAAAAGCCGTCTATACTTGGTCTTAAAAAGGTCTTAAATTTACACTTGTGACAACATTACCTGTGTTTGAGTGTAATAAGCAACCAATTTACTCTTACTCCTGAGCTAGAGAATGGATTGAGACACACACTATAATAATCCCCATTGTATCCCCATGAGAAAGAACTTTGACCCCTGGTTGCTTTAAATAAAGATTCCGTTCAGTAACAGAAGTTGATTTTCTTTATATGACCCACATAAATAGTAAACCTGAGCGGTTAGCGCATGCTCTAATGGTCCTTACAGGTCTTTGCTGATCTGAGTCTTCTTGGTTTGCAGATGGCGAAATTGGAGGAGGTTATTCAGACGCTGGAGAGAGAACGAGAAGAGGAGAAGGAAAGGGCAAAAGAGCGAGAGCAGGAGTGCGCAGAGGTGAAGCGGCAGACAGCATGTGGCCCGGAGTGTGTTCGAGTGAGAGAAGAACTGGAAAACACACGCAGCAGCATGCAGCAAATACAGGTACTCACTCCTGTTTGCTCCACACACACACTTCCATTTGACATGTGGACAAAGTGTCAGCGATGTCCCTTTGCATTACCGCACATCTCTATCCCACAAGCACACACAGATCTGCAATTCCTTTATGACAGCACAGTGTTCTGCTGATCTCAGCAGATCTGTGCCTTTAACATTCACCTAGCCACCGATCTCCTTTTTCTTCCTTAATCCATGGATCTTGCCTTCCATCCATCCTTGTCCTCCTTTCTTTTTATGTCTCCCACAGGAGGAGTTTGCTGCAAAGAAGGAAGTGTTACAGGCAGAGATTTCTGCTCTACAGCAAGAGAGAGACATTCTACAACAGTCCAATCACAGTGTAGAGGAGAGGATCAGGTGCGCCAGACATGAAGGGAGAGAAAGAGAAATGGGCTCGCATTGCATTTGTGTTTCCAGTAGTCTGTTAGTTCAAATATTTCATTTTGAGTCATTTTAAATATGTGATTAATTAATGAGTTTGAATGTTTAATGTCTCTAATGCTCACCAAGGCTGCATTTATTAGGTCAAAATCAAGTTCTTTTAAATTCGAATAATGTTTCACAATTTTTTCTATTTTAATATCATTTGAAGAAAAAAATATTTTTCAGTTTTCAGCATCATTCTCCAGTCTTCAGTGTCACATGATCAGAAATCATTCTAATATGCTGATTTGAGGCTCAAGAAACATTTCTGATTATTATCAATGTTGAAAACAGTATTTTTATGGAAACCTTAATACATTTTTTTTTTTTCAGAATTCTTTGATGAACAGAAAGTTCTAAAGAACAGTGTTTATTTGAAACAGAAAACTTTTGTAAAAAATTTACCAATTTAATGTATTTATCAATTTACCAAAAGTATTTAGCAATTAAATGCATTTTTTGGCTGAATAAAAGATTAATTTCCTTAAAAAAAAAAAAAAAACTTACTAACCCCAAACTTTTGAACGGTAGTGAATATCGTTGGCCCAAAATGGATGGATGTAGTTTTTGTGTATTTCTGCAACAGCACACAATGCTCTTACATAACAGTATGCAACTTAACTCAACAGTAATGCTATAATAATATTACGCAGTCTTTAAACACATGTTTGTCAATTAAACTGAGAACCAGAACTAAAGCGTAAAACATTTGTCAGATGCAATAATGTGTTAACTTTGACATTAAAGTGTGTAAAATGGGTATAGAGTGCAATTTTATTCATTAAAATGCATGTGTGTGTGTGTGTAGGCTACAGTTTGAGAAGCAGTTCTCTGATCAGATCATGGAACTGAAGAGAGAAAGAGAGGAAGAGATCAGAAAGATGAACCAACAGTGGCAACACAGAGTAGAAGAACTGCAGACACAGGTAACACACACACACTGTCAGACCCATCATACACACACGTCACTCTAGCAGCGGTATTCTTCGGTCTCTGTGTGTAGTTGGAGGAGAGGAGAGCACTCTCAGAGAAGATGGAAGGAGAGAGATGTTATGGTAATGGAGAGATAAAGCAAATGAAGCAGGAGATCCAGAAGACGAGAGATATGAACAGCTCGCTCAGATCTCAGCTTCACTCCACCATTCAGGAGAAAGAGAGACTGATGAGGCAGCAGCTACAGGTGCGTATACACTCGGAGACTGATAGAGTTCTTATGATTAATATAATTACCTTGTTTTGTTTGGCTGTTATTGGAAATATTTCTTTATGAAGTTTGACATGCTGAATGCAAAAATCACATTACTTTTTGAAAGTCATGAAAGCTAAAATGTAACTTATACAAGCTAACTTGTTATTACTCATGCATAAAAATGACATGCTGCATGCATAATACTGAGCTAACAACAACAGTCTGACATAAACAGTTCACAAAAGTGAGTTGTCCAAAACGTCAGAAGTGTACGCTGGATGATTTTTGTGTGTTATGACTTAAATGTTCCAGAAAGCACTAGAATATTACAGAAACTCCTAGAATGTTCCCATCCTTGCAAAAGCAAAATATCTTAAAAAAAAAAAAAAAATCTAGTACAAAAACTTATCTAAACCAATGTTTCATAATTAATCATAGAAGTTCTGAAATTTACCTGACCTAAATATTTACCAAAATATTGATTCTATGTGAAAATAAATAGTACAATAAGAATTAGCACCACAGAATTACAGAAGAACAATTTGTCAAACACATTTGTGACCCTGGACCACAAAACCAGTCATAAGGGTCAATATTTTTATCTGAATAAATAAGCTTTCCATTGATGTATGGTTTGTTAGGATAGCACAATATTTGGCTGAGATACAACTATTTGAAAATCTGGAATCTGAGGGTGCAAAAATATCTAAATATTGAGAAAATCGCCTTTAAAGTTGTCCAAATGAAGTTCTTAGCAATGCATATTACTAATCAAAAATTAAGTTTTGATATATTTACGGTAGGAAATTTACAAAATATCTTCATGGAACATGATCTTTACTTAATATCCTAATGATTTTTGGCATAAAAGAAAAATGGATAATTTTGACCCATACAATGTATTTTTGGCTATTGCTACAAATATACCCCAGCGACTTAAGACTGCTTTTGTGCTCCAGGGTCACATTTTTGTTACATTGTGTTATCATTAATATAACTTAGAGTACCGTTAAAGGGATAGTTCACCTAAAAAAAGAACATTCTGTCATGTCATTCCAAACCTGTGTATTTCTTCATTCATTTGGAACACAAAAGAAGATATTTTGAAAAATGCTTTTTTTTTTTATCAAAGTAAATGGGGTCCGGTGATGTTTTGGACTTTCACCGTATTGACAGAAACTGTTCAAATGATGACAGAGCACACACACAGCTGTGGAAAGAACTCCGTATGTTAGTGATTTTGTGTTGTCCTGTAGGTGGTAAAAGAGGAAGATGAGGGCGAGGAGGATGGAAGGGCTGCGGGAGAGAGGGAAGAGGAGAGGGAAAAGCGGGGGTGGCGTGAGCGAGAGGAGGAAAGGTTAAATCACCAGCGTGCTCTTCAGGCCCTGGAAGCACAAGCCCATGAGGAACTTCAGTCGGAAAGACAGCGCTTGCTCACACAGCACAAACTACAGCTGGGTAACCATCACGCCTCATACAGAATATTTGTGCAAAACCTAAAAAGTCAAATTTTTTGTATAATACTTACTTAGAGAGAGTCTATTCCACCAAAAGGACACAAGCAATATTCCCTAGCCATAGCAAAAAATGTTAACTATTACAAAAGTTTTAAAATAAGATAAAACCGTTAAAGTCATGTATCTTATTTGAATTGAACAACTGCCAATTCTATTAAAGAACCAGGGTTCTCATGATATTGGACAACCTGAATATACTGTATGAGGGAATTTTAAATGCGTGATTTGTAGGAATCATAATCATGCAATATTGATTGATGGATCTGCATAGAATAGTCTAAATTATGATTATATCTAAAGACATGAGGTAAACGTGTGAAGTGTGCACTCTTTTGGACTAAAAGTATGAATGAATATGTACATGTCTCGTTATTCTATTTGAAATATCAATAACTACCAATGATTTTGCATTCCTGAGAGAATTTAAGAATTATTACTGTCATTGTAACCAAGTATTGCCATAAACAGTGATCGAAGCTATCTAATAAATTCAAATAAGAATCCATATTTATTCTAAAAATTTTACTATAACAGCTGCCAAAAACAGCCTAACAGGCTTCATACAGGGGTGTAACTGTTCTCTGCATACCTCGGTTTTGGGGTCAAGGTTCGATACAGGAACAGGAAATGTATTTTTTCATTTATTTTGAACAGACAGTAGTGCTACATACATGTTGTTTTTGATTTGAATTTGACTGTATAATTTCAAGATTTAAAGCAAAAACAGAATGGTCTGACTTAAGATTTGACTTAAAATTATGCTACATACGCACCTGCACAAAACAAAAACAGCAGACGGACTGAATGAAAATGCAAATTTATTCTCCGACAGCAGGTGGCGCTTATGGAACAGCTTGGTTACCGCTGTAAACAAAGCAGCGCTGCGCTTATAAACACTACTTTAATATGCATTATGTGTAGGTAAGTGGAAAAAAAAAATGCCATCAAAGCATTTTTGAAGACGGTCAGTTCCTCTCAAGGAATTGATTGCAATACAGCATCTCTAGAAGCCGAAACTTTCCAATACTGCTGATTTAAAACAAGCCGGCGGTTCTTCAAGCCCTTGCGTGCCACCTGAACTCACCGTTCTTCTTGTTTTGGGTTGGCATGTAGATCGTCTCTTCTTCTGCTCTTTCCTGTCGTGACGGTTAGCATTGCATTACCATGTGCGCCCCCTTCAGATTGATCACCTATAACCTGTAATATAACCTATAACCACCTATAATTTGTCGTCTGACTGCATGAACCGAACTGTGATAGTCTGGGACGAATACATGTACCGATACACCCCTAATATATATATATGTAAAGCACTATAATATTTTATCGGGCAAATATTGCTATTTGTAAGTATGAAAAAAAAAAAATTTAAACTGCGAACTGCAAAACTAGAAGAGTCATGTACATTCATTGATAATAAAGAGTGTAAACCATGAATGACATTCAATTATGCAATAATGGAATTTAATTATTTTTATTAATTTGATGTTTTGTCCTAGTTAAAATAAGCAGCTTTTTCAATGTAGAAGTAGTACCGGAAGTATCTTGGTGTGCCTTCAAATATTGTCTTTGAGGTTAAGGCAGTGCATATTATCCAACACAGCTCACATGAACAAAATAATAACTCATTCATACTGAATATCCTGCACTATAAATCAATACCGCTAATCAGCAACAGATTGGAATTAAATTAGCATTTTGACTCATGGCAATTCGTTTAAAGTTTTAATAATTTCCAATTTTCCATTTTTTTATACAGACACACACATAAATCAATAGAACTCTCCTTATTAAAAAAGGTTACTCTCCTACATTTTCCAATTCATCCTCCAGCCTCGTCTTCTATCATTAGGGATATGAATGAGAAAATGAATGTTAATTAAAAGACTAAAATGGAGCGTAATAAATGGCAAACGCAGTCTTTGTATATTAAAAGGTTTATTCATAATATGCTGATTACCGTATTTGCACATATATTCCAATAGCTGTACTCTTTTTTTTTTTAGAAAAAAAAAAGGCTTTACCAGAATATGGATGCCGTTATCTGTCATAATGTGTAAGTTATATAAAACAAGTTTGTGTGAAAAACATTATTCCTTAAAATGAACTGATGATCATGCATTGTTTTTTGCACAAAAGCACCATCTAGTGCCACCGACTAAAGTAGAGCAAGACTGAAGACAGCGCATACGGCCACCTTTGTAAGCATGTCTGATCTAATGTGTCTTCCGACTGTGTGTGTGTGTGTGTGTGTGTGAGCACCATCTAATGCCACCGACTAAAGTAAAGCAAGACTGAATACAGCGCATACGGCATGTCTGATCTAATGTGTCTTCCAACTGTGTGTGTATATGTGTGTGTAGACAAGCAGAAGGCAGAGCTGACCCAGCAGCACACTGAGTGGGTGAGACAGGTCACCCAGAGACACATGCAGCAGATCGAGGACCTTCAGAACGAAATACACACATACACACAAATGATGGCCTTGCAGCAGGTACACATACAAACCGCACAGACACACACATTACACAAGCGTTCATCACCCCACGTCTCTCTCTCTCTGTCTCCTTCTCAGGATCTGAAGCAGCAAAACCGCTTACAGTCACTAGAGAGACAGCTGGATGAGAAGAGCAGCGAGGTTCAGGAGCTAAAAAGAGAGAACGAAGATCTGAAAGAACGCATGAGTGCAAAAAGCGCACAGAGAGAAGAACCAGATGACCACAAACATAAACACGAGAGGTCAGTATTAAAGGGATAGTTCACCCAAAAGTAAAAATGACCCCATGATTTACTCGCCTTCAAGCCATCCTAGGTGTGTATGACTTTCTTCTTTCAGACAAATACTATCAGAGTTATATTATAAGATGTCCTGGCTCTTCCAAGCTTTATAATGGCAGTGATCCATCATAAAAAGTGCTCCACTTGGCTGCGGGGGTTAATAAAGACCTTCTGAAGCGAAGCATTGCATTTTGCACAAAACGCGGATGATAATTTTCATTTTTGGGTGAACTATCCCTTTAAGATAACACACAGGCAGACAGTAACGAGATGACTTTAAACACACACACAGACAGGAGGTCAATAACAAGATGACCACACGTACACTCACAAGTGAGAAAACTGTTGACTATTGGCATATTAATCGGTCTTGTCCACATTGCTGCTTATTCTGGTCAAGAACTGCTTATTTATTCCCATTTAAATCAGTTTCAGCTATAGAAAATCAGCCTCTTAAAGGGATAGGTCACCAAAAACTAATCAATCATCAAAGTCATCAGTTACTCACTCTCATGTTGTTCCAAACCCCATAAGACTTTTGTTCATCTTTGAAACACAAATGAACATATCTTCAGATTTCTGTCTCCTGTTTAAACTTCTGTTGACCATATTTGATGTGCTCTCTGTATTTGCATTGATCAATGTTTATATGTGAATAAAAGCCTAAATTAAATCATCATCATATAAAGCTATCATGCTTCTGCAGAACATTTGGATTAAATCGCTCAATTCATATGAATTTCTTTTACGATGTCTTTATGAACTTTTTGAAGTGTCAAATTTTGAGGGAGTAAACTTTCAATGGTGGAACAGAAATCTCTTGTGTTTAATTTAAAAATATCTTCATTTGGGTTATGGGTTTGAGAGTGAGCAAATGACCAGGACACACAACATTAATGGCCTCATAAAGGCCAGATTGATGCAAAACAAAACTTAGGAACTCTACACTAGGATGCAGAGATGAGATACATATTCATTTGATCTTGTAGATATGTATGTCGCTTTGCACATCGACTCCGGGCAATTTATTTAACTCGTTCCCTGTTAGTATCTAAAATAATATGATTTTTTTTAATTAAATGTCATGTTTGAATTGATTGAAATCAATTTCATTGGTTATATATTAAATAACTTCTAGCATTTTATGATGGCATGAAGAAGCTGGATTAAATTAGAACAGATTGTAAATCTGTTTTTAAAACTCATGACTTCTAAATAAAGTTGTAGGCAGACGATTTACTGTAGTAACATTGTCATATCATTGTTCGCTCAGACAATTATGGACATTTTCAGGTGGTTCGGCTTGAACGCACCTGAACGATTTTTGTGGAAAAGTTTGTATTAAACAGAACAAAGATGTCTGAGCATAAAATGACTCAAACACATACTGTGTTTTTATGTATGAAAGCTTGTTTCTGCCACTGAATAAAAGTTAAAAAGGTAATTGCAACTTTTTATCTCACAATTCTGACTTTTTTCTTGGAATTACATATAAACTCGCAATTCTAACTTTTTGTTTTTCAGAAAAATTGCAACAGAGTTATGAAATCGGTATTGGGTGATATAAAGTCGCAATTGCGTGTTATAAGGTTAGAATTGCGAGAAAGTTTTATATCATGCAATTCTGAGAAAGTCAACTGCGAGATGTAAACATGCAACTGCAAGAAGAAAAGTCCGAATTATGAGATAAAAAGTCTCAATTATCTTTTTATTTTTTATTCAGTGGCGGAAACGGGCTTCCACATTTATGTGCAGATTTATAAGTAAATCTGATGTCTGCTATAGGCCTGAGAACAAAGCAGGATATACATGTTTGATACTGATTTATTTGTATCTGATGTGCAGTTTCTCGGAGGAACAAGATGAGGCGGGTGAAGCGGTTGGGTCGGATCACAGGAATAACATGGAGAGTGTGAAGAGAGAGCACAGAATGGAGATCCAGACCATAATATCAGACTTCAGCACCGCCCAAACACGACTACAGGCCCGCATAGTTGCCTTGGAAACAGAGTACCTACTCCTCCCACATCAATAATGCAAAACGCAAACAACGCATACATACAGAATTAACCCAAGCAGGACAATATATGGCGATGGCTCATGACTAGGATTTCCTACAGATCTCCACAGAACTGGAGCGAGTTAAAATTCCACACATCCCAACACCTTGCATGCTAATTTATGAAATATAGTGGCTAATTTGATAATAATTGTAGCTATAAAAATGCAGTACATAACAGTCTAACACATTTTACTATATTTTACCACTACTTAGGATTTGACTGCATCATATAACAGACTCTTTATTGCTAATGTGAAACCAGTGGTACTAGAACTTAGACAAAATACAGTACTAATGCGCGCAAAAGATTTTGTTAGAATTATTAATATTATCTATATGTGACCCAGGACCACAAAACCAGTCATAAGGGTCAATTTTTTTGAAATTGAGATTTAAACACCATCTCAAAGCTGAATAAATAACCTTTCCATAGATGTATGATTTGTTATGATAGGACAATATTTGGAAATATTTGAAGATTTTGACCCATACAATGTATTTTTGGCTATTGCTACAAATATACCCCAGCGACTTAAGACTGCTTTTGTGCTCCAGGGTCACATATTAGAATAGCATGTTATACAAGTCGTAATCTTAAATTTGACAGTATTTTAATGCAACATTAAAATCTAAAATAAGATTTCAAGAATAAAGTTAAAATATGAGAATAAAGGCATTTTTCTTAAATAAAGTTGTAATATATAAAAAAAGAATAAAGATATATTGCATAAATAAAGTAGAATAATGTTACACCTTTATTCTTGTCTAATTTCAATTATGAGATTGTTCTCATTTTGACTATGTATGTATATATATGAATATTTTTTTTCTTTCTAACTAACAGTTATATTCAGCATATATTTAATTTCTTAAGGTTGCATTTAATTAATATTTGTATGTCTGCTTTGTGTGCTTGTATTTTATGTTTGCAGGTTAAGAGAAAGGGAAGAAAGGGGAAAGAGAAGAGTAGAAAACCTACACACCATTGCTAAACTACAGGACAAGCTAAGCGAGAGAGACCAACTCATCAAAAGTCTAGTGGTTAGAGACGCACATACAGACACGTAACAGACACAGGATGCTCGGCTCATCACAGCGTTTCGCTTTCTATTTCAGGAGGACCTCCACCAGCTGTCCCAGCATCCACCTCTGTGCAGCGACGAAATATTGAAGCCTTATGACTCTAGGACACAAGCAGGGACCCTCACGCCTACTATGAAGGTAGCACAGACTTTTCCGAATCCCACATCACATCGGAATTCCATTCATCCAGGATCATACAATAACTGATAGAAGAACATGTTTATTGAAGCTCAGAATTAATCTGTTGTAATCTGCCTTCTGTTTATAGAAAAAGGGGGTTGAAGAAACTAGCATCCCGAACCTCTGCTCATACGATGGGGGGTCACCCAAGGCTAAATGTTCACCGGTTATGGAGCGTGGATTACCCAGTCTGGAGCAGAGCGGGCGAGGCACCACCCTAACAAGGACACCCCCCCCCACCCCCCCTCATGCTGAACACAGAGCCTCTATCAGACACAACTGTCCACCTTCACAAGAGGTGCGACATCAGCCGCAGCTTAAAATCAGCTACAGCCAGCACATCAGGTAATCACCCGGTCCTGAATGCAATCTTTGCTTTTTTGAAAACCTTTTTAAATGTGACCCTGGAGCACAAAAGCAGTCTTAAGTCGCTGGGGTATATTTGTAGCAATAGCCAAAAATACATTGTATGGGTCAAAATTATTGATTTTTATTTTATGGCAAAAATCATTAGTATATTAAGTAAAGATCATGTTCCATGACGATATTTTGTAAATTTCCTACCGTAAATATATCAAAACTTAATTTTTGATTAGTAATATGCATTGCTAAGAACTTCATTTGGACAACTTTAAAGATGATTTTCTCAATATTTTTATGTTTTTGCACCCTCAGATTCTAGATATTCAAATAGTTGTATCTCGGCCAAATATTGTCCTATCATAACAAACCATACATCAATGGAAAGCGTATTTATTCAGCTTTCAGATGATGTATAAATCTCAATTTCGAAAAATTGACACTTAAGACTGGTTTTGTGCTCCAAGGTCACAAATAGATAAATACAAATCTCAACATATGACTTGTTCATATTGAGAATTAATAAATAATACATCCTTGCATATTTTTAATTAAACAGATGCTTTATCCAAAGCAACTTAAAGATTCTCTGCATGTGGTGCCGTTTCTATTCTGAGAAAACTCATCTCATACTGTATGTAAAACACGGATTGAAATTGCTCGCAAAAGGATTTTTAAATGTAGGTCAAGGTTTCTAGGTCTGTGTGACAAATGACATCCCAATAACTATTTAAAACCAGTGTAGTTATTAAAAAAAGTTCAATTTTAAAAATGAAAAATGGTTCAACTGAAACATACCTGAGAAAAATGGGGGGGGAGAGAAATGAAAAAAAAATAAATAAATTCAGTCTAGAAGTCAGATGACCAACTATATTTGCCAAAATATGCAGTATACAACAGCACACACTATAACATATGAAGCAGCTGACACCTGAAGCCTTGCACATTCAAGCTGAAAATTACATTAAAAATGAGGTGCATACATTCTAACCTTGATATTAAAAAAAGTCCATAGACATGTTGTGTGAACTACCTATTCAAAGACTTGTTTTCCGAACAATAACCCCCCTTTTCCTGATCCAGTGTTAAAAAAAAGTCTGTTCCCTAACTCTTTTTCTCCCAAGATGTCATATTTACATTTCCTGTTCTTACTTGCAGTTATCTTGTGCTTTTGTTCCAGGACTCCTGCTGAGCAGAGGGTTATTGAAACAGGGTCTGATGGACAAGACCCTCAAAAGCAGGAGTGGTTCACCAAATACTTCTCTTTCTGAGGTCCCACAAACCTTCGGCCATATCTGTCCCAACATTTTGAGAACAAGCTCACCAAAGTCTCCTTTTTCTGCATAATTACACTCAACTGCAAGCTAACACCAAATAAGCTTTTCTACAGGATGCATCTCAATTTTATCCTGTTGAACGAGCGGCAGCACACAGGTTCAGTGTCTTAAAATGTCACAAAAAATGAAATGAGATTATGCATTAAACCATGAAGAACTCATCAGAACGATGAAGGACAACGGGACACTAATGTCATAGTGGGTGGGCATGGAGGTGACTTCAAATGTGGTGTGAAATGCTAACTTTTCTTAAAAAAAAAACTGTAACTATCTCAATATAATTCATGTATATCAATAAATTACATATTTTTGTTTTTTTAAATTGCATGATTGCACATTTTTTTTATTAGTTTTTTTACAGAACTTTAGAATATCGTTACTTGCCCTGGACTGGTAATTCTAAATATACAGGTCTATCTATTGTGTTAATAAAAAATAAATAAAAAAAACGTTCACTGAAAGAATCTGCCGTTCCTAAGCGCTTCTGTAGCTGACGGATAACTAAGTATCTCCGCCTGGAAAGATTTGAGGGCGCTCTTCAGCGTCCTCTGCTGGTTGGTCTGGGCTTTGTTCTTGTAGTTCATGCTCAACAGTTTCTCAGCTAGATAGTGCAGCCACAACACGTTGGAATGAGGATTATAGGTGGACCAGCAGTTACTGAGAGAGAGAGAGAAACAATGAGAATCAATGATTTTTAAATAACATTTTATCTGAGGCTGAAGGACATACTTGTTTTCTTTCTTCATTAGACGGTAGATTTCAAACTGATAATCTCCCTGACCCATAAACAACTCCTCATCATTAGAGATATCACATGACACCGTCAGTCCATCTGAGAGAGAGAGAGAGAGAGAGAGAGAGAGACAGAGAGAGACAGAGAGAGAGAGAGAGACAAAAAAGTGGTTTCAAACAGAATATTTTCCTATTCATTTGTATCAGGTTAACAATTTGTTCAACTCTTCTTTTACTATTTTTAACAAAACATCTCAATATAGTTTAAAACAAACGTGATTTTTTTCGATAGTATGTCGGTCGATAGTATGTGTGAATGTAACATGGAGGAAAAAAAGTTCACATTTCACAGAAAAGCTGGTTGAAAATCAGTGAACTTGGCTAGTTTGGGACCAAATATTGATTAGTAGTTAATTTATGGGAAATTTCAGTTTATTTATTTTTCTTGGAATAGTCGAGCTTCACAAATGCAAATCAACAGCTTTTATAAGAAATTCAAGAAAATTAAAGTTTGCTATAATAAATTCTACAGACTGTCAATATTATGATGTTGTATGATTTGAATTGTTAGATGTAGTTGAGAAGGTCAAGGAAGGACTCTGAAGTCAGGCCCAAAAAAAAAAAAACACCATTTTTAAGAGTAAGGCATGCAAAATGTATTTTAAATGGGATAACAACATCTCTAATAGTTATTAAACATGGGATTTGCATAACAGTCACGGGACAGAGTAAGAGTTTGTTCTCAGACTGACCGATCTCCAGGCGTGAGAGCGAGTAGTCGATAATGTTGACGTGAACCCCTCGTGTCTCGATGGAATGAACTGTTCCATTCAGAATGAACTCATTGTGCTTGTGCTTGATGTTCTTCACCAGGATGTTTCCCCAATGAAGATCTCTGAAACAACAGCACACAACACTAACATCAGCTTACACTGACAGCATGTACAGTACAGAAGAGTTTTTACTCACGTGGTACATTTACAACATGTTACCTGTGTTCGAAGCACAGCGCTTGCTCAGCTACAGCCAAAGCTGCAGTGACTTGATGTAGAACACTCTTGGCCTGGACCAGGGAAGACAGCTGCAATGATACACAAACTCTTTAAGTTTGTCATAATGATACACTAGAGCTCAAAGTATAAGGACACCCCACTTCTAATTAACAGGTTTAGCTATTACAGTGACTTATAAAGGAATAGTTCACCTAGAAAAAAATGACATTTCTGTCATCAATTACTCATGTCACTGTGTTTCGACAATGAACTTAATTTAATTAAACCTGAGATTTCCATCAAAAGCCCATTCCACAAAAGTTCATAAAGACATTGTAAAAGAAATCCAAATGAATTTAGAAGTCTTCTGATGAGACACGATGACTTAGATTTAATCAAGGCAGTTATTCACATAAAAACATCAATCAATGCACATATTCAGAGCACATCAAATATGTGACCCTGGAGCACAAAACCAGTCATAAGGGTCCATTTTTCGAAACTGAGATTTATATATCATCTGAAAGCTGAATAAATAAGCTTTCCATTGTTGTATGGTTTGTTAGGATAGGACAATATTTGGTCGAGATACAATTATTTGAAAATCTGGAATCTGAGGGTGCAAAAAAATCAAAATATTGAGAAAATCATCTTTAAAGTTGTTCAAATGAAGTTCTTAGCAATGCATATTACTAATCAAAAATTAAGTTTTGATATATTTACGGTAGGAAATTAACAAAATATCTTCATGGAACATGATCTTTACTTAATATCCTAATGATTTTTGGCATAAAAGAAAAATCAATAATTTTGACCCATACAATGTATTGTTGGCTATTGCTACAAATATACCCCAGCGACTTAAGACTGCTTTTGTGCTCCAGGGTCACATATGGACTCTTACACAATCTCTTAAAGAACTAATCACAGTTTTGGCGGAACAGACTTTCAGTGGAGACTTAAATCTCTCAGGTTTCATTCAAAATTTTCATTTGTGTTTCAAAGATGAACTGAAGTCTTATGGGTCTGGAAAACGTAAGAACCAAATGGTGATAGATTTTAAACCATACAATGACAAAAGCATCAGTGAGGTCAGGCACCGATGTAGGCCGTTGTTCCTGAATTCACCTCAGAGGTGTTCAATAGAGTTCAGTCTTCACAGAAATGACTAGAATAGCCCAACCTGTCTACAAAGGGAAACTCTTGTGTGTTCAAGGTACCTTTCCGTTAATGTTCTCTAGATCACTCCCTCCAAACTCAAACTCCAGGATTAAAAACAGCTGCTCGTCATCAAAGAAATCTGTGCCAATAGAATGAGTTCATTAATAGACATTAAACATCATAATACAATTAAAAGGCATGTAAATTGCTTTCATTTAGCTCACCAGGTCTGTCATTCTCAGATCCCTTCTGACGGTCAAACTTGTCCCAGGCTTTGAGCAGAGCTTCCGGATAATGTCCACGAACACAATGTAGACTAGAAGGTAAAGGAATAGTTCACTCACAAAGGAAAATGATTGAAAGCTACTTTCTTTGTGCCTTCTTTATGTGTGCATTCTTATAACTCTAACACACAAATCACCTCATTTTACACTCAAGTTAGCAAAGAAATAAAAGCAGCATACTTGTTGAGCCCAATGAAACCGTCTGTCTTGTTGATCTCCTTCATGTTAAGGCAGCTCAGCTCTCTGTAGGAACATTGAAGATGTGTTTGAATATTTACACACCATTGCATTTAAATGTACAACAGATTTTCTGAGCTATGCCAGCCATCCTACTTGGAAATGATGATTTCATGGAGGATTTCGCCAAAGGTTTTCTGTTGTTCACCATTGACCTGCTGACTGCCTTCTACTGGGATGATCTATAGAAATCACATTTAGACATTTTTGTAATTTTAAGCAATAATTCTGCTCAGTGACTTCTACTTGCATATATAGATACACATGTACATGCACAATTTGAAATACTACATGTGTTTGCATTAAGTCGCCCTGTGATGCTTCTACAATAAAATCACATGTGATTAAAATGTGCACATACTTTGAGAGCAACGGTCTCGTTGGAAGCGTTTATGGTTGAGAAGACCTCTCCAAACGTCCCTTCACCGATCTTGCTGCAGTGTTTCATGCGAGCTGGAGGGATACAGTCACTGAAGGAAAGTGGGCCGCTCTGCTGGCATTCCTGGTACACTTTTTCTGCATCACTGATATCTTCATCATATGAAGCCTAGACCACAGACAAAAAGAGGACAATCAAAAACAGGAGAACAGAGACAAAGAGAAATCATAGAGATGATCTGTAATGATATCTAGAACAAAATCTTAGTGAGTACTAACTCTGGAAAAAAGTTTAAAAACAAAGTTCTATTATATGTATTACCATATTACAATAACATTTTACTGTAGACATTACACTAATTTAAAAAGAACAGCTTTTATTCAAAATAGAAATATTTTTTAACAATAAAGTTTTGTGTCAGTACTTTTTTTTTCTTGAAAAATATTTTTATTCAGCAAGGATGTGTTAAATTGATAAAAAAAAAAA
>NW_015546098.1:162439-201883 GCF_001515605.1 Sinocyclocheilus anshuiensis | reverse complement strand
GTTTTGAACTTTCTAGTCAACAAAAGAATCCTGAAAAAAAAATGTTTCACGGATTCAACAAAAATATAAAGCAGCACAACTGTTTTGAACATTGATAATGATTAGGGTGGCGTTTCCCAAAAGCATCGTAAGCGTAAAGTGGATCATAGCTCCATTGGTGGCAATAGGTCTACGGTGTACTTAGGCTTACAATGCTTTTGGGAAACACAGCCCAGAAATGTTTATTGAGCGGCAAATCAGTATATTAGAGGGATTTCTGAAGGATCATGTGACACTGAAGACTGGAGTAATGATGCTGAAAATTCAGCTTTGAGCAAAGGAATAAATTATATTTTAAAGTGTATTAAAATATTAACCCCGTCAGTACTTTTTTTTTCTTGAAAAATATTTTTATTCAGCAAGGATGTGTTAAATTGATAAAAAAAAAAAAATTATAGTACAGACTTATATTGTTACAAAAGATTTCTACTTTGAATAAAAGCTGTTCTTTTTAACCTTTTACTTATCAAAGAATCCTGAAAAAAGTATCACAATTGTAATAATATTTCACAATATTACTGTTTTTTTCTGTATTTTTGGTTAAATATATGCAAATTTGATGAGCATAAGAGAAAAAAAACATTAAAAATCTTACTGATCCCAAACTTTTGAACGGTAGTGTGTGTCTTGGGAATACAGTTTCTTGAGTTAAAACAGACCTTTACCAAAAAACTTGTTCATTAGTGTTGAGGAGTGAACACATAAATCTCTCTGTGTCCTTACCAGGGGGGTGTTCATGGTGGACCGGAGCAAGCGTGAAGGTGTAAATCTGGATGGTGTGCAGAAAGGGGAAGCAAACAGGTCTAGACTGTTGTCAGTTGGAAATACAGAACCTGGGGACTTCAGATGAGACTGAACCAAGCGGCGGGGAGTGGCAAATGCTGTGGTACACACACACACACACACACACACACACACACACACACACACACACACACACACACACATTCAGCTATTTATACATAACGAGTGCTTTTAGGAAAAGTGACAAGCACTTAAAGCCATTTTACACACTTTTAAGTTTTCAGAAGGCGAGAGGTATCAAAACAAAGGTGGCACTGAAAGCTTGCCACCCGTCATGTAACATGTCAAATGCCCCTTAAGCTCTTAGATATGCAAACTACGAGTAGTTTGGTGTATGAATCGAAGACTACTGGCTTTATCTGGCCTGCTGCAAACACATACCAGTCGTCTTCTTATGCAGGGACAGCGCTGCCTTTAGTCGGCCCCAGGAGTGTGTCGTGAGTGTGTCGGGAGTAAAGTTGGTGAGGATGGAAGACAGATTCATTTGCTCCATTCTGAGAGGCGTTACAGCCAGACCGATCCCACTGGTGCCCTGCAGCCAGCCACATGTTGATTCCTGCATGAACGCACAGAAAAAAAGCAAGCGGATTAAACATCGAGTCCTTCACTTTAATTCAAATTCAATCAGATACAATCCTTTTTTTAACAAATAAGTGGCATTTTTCTTTTCTCTAAAAAAAAATTATTCAGAATTTAAAGTCAAAATTGCCTAAAGTAAAAAAAAGACCCACTTTTAGATTTCATTTACTAAACACAGGCTAAAAATGTCCAAAGGGGGCTGTAAGCACACAGCCAATCTTCATTAATGACTTCACATTCTACACACCTATACTAATAAAAACAATGAATCTCAAAGAATTGAAGCATATTGCTGGGTTGTTGGTCTGAGATGATTAAAGAAATGTTTATTTAATAGTTAAAAAAATCAAATATATTAAATTGTAATAATATTTCAAAATATTACTGTTTTATATTTTTGATCAAATAAAGCATTGTGTTCTCTCTCTCTCTCTGTGTATATATATATATATATATATATATGTGTGTGACCCTGGAGCACAAAACCTCGTTTTGTGAAAAAAAGTCTTAAGTCGCTGGGGTATATTTGTAGCAATAGCCAAAAAGACATTGTATGGGTCAAAATGATTGATTTTTCTTTTATGCCAAAAATCATTAGGATATTAAGTAAAGATCATGTTCCGTTAAGATATTGTGTACATTTCTTACTGTAAATATATCAAAACTTAATTTTTGATTAGTAATATGCATTGCTAAGAACTTCATTTGGACAACTTTAAAGATTTTCTCAGTATTTTGATTTTTTTGCACCCTCAGATTCCAGATTTTCAAATAGTTGTATCTCGGTCAAATATTGTCCTGTCCTAACAAACCATACATCAATGGAAAGCTTATTTATTCAGCTTTCAGATGGTGTATAAATCTCAATTTCGCAAAATTTACCCTTATGACTGGTTTTGTGGTCCAGGGTCACAAATAAGCACATGAATATATGCTTGACAATGACAACTGACCCCTGCATAGGTGTCTGCTCCAGCAGATGACATGCTGCCCCAGGAACTGTAGTCTCCTGACACAGCCTTTGTCCGTCCTTCCTTTTTCCTCCGCCTTTCATTGAATTCTCCAGCACCCCTCTTTGACCAGCGGCTGACATTAAGTCCACTCACACAAACTTTACGACCGGTGCCAGTACCAGCACCTGTGCGTTCTTTAGGCGCAGCAGGTGGTCGTGTTTTGCTATGAGCTGCAGGCGGAGAGACCGGAGGTGGTTGGAATGATGCAGACAAGTGTTGAACAACTGCTTCAGCATTACTGGGAGTCTTATGATTTATTGAGCTGGTTGGGATAGCATTCCCCGTCTCTTTAAGAGGTGGAGAGGTGGCACTGTCCCTGTGGCAGGTGTATGGGGAGTCGGGGCAGGGTGCTTTTGTTGCCCCCTGGTGGACAGAAGGATACGCATCCAAGTCTAGACGTGGAAGGCTGACAGCGAGGGAAGATAACAGACATTCAGCCTTAAGACGCCCAATAAGGGACCGCTTTGAGCATACTGCTCCAGCAAGAGGAGAAGTGGAAAGAGACTTCGAGGAGGAGAGATAGAGTGATGGTTTGGATAGTGAAGAGCAGCTGGATGATAAAGTTATATAGGTTTGGCTGTTGGTTGCTGCCACGGAGGACTCCAAACAATCGAAGGCAATTTTCTCTTCCCGTTCGCTGCCGCAGCTTTGCACCAACAGATAGTCTGAGACGTCTATTTTTTCGAGCATTACGGCTACATCCACTGTGCGACACCTATATATCAGACAAAACAACAAACTTATTCAAATCAAATCATTTTACAGTTTTTACACCATCAGTCAAAAGTTTGAACATATCTACTCATTCTCTATTAATACTATTTTCCACATTCAGGAAAAAAAAAATAGTAAGAACATCAAAATAATGAAATGACAAAACAGGAATAAAGGAATTTGGTTTTCCAAATAAGCAGCCACTTTGCAAGGATTCCAGGATTTCATGAGGTGCACACTGGGATACTTTTTAAACTGTATGTATGCTGGAAATTTGTTGGCTGCTATTCCTTCACCATCTGGTCTAACTTAGCCATGCTGATGTTAGACAGAAAGTGGACTTCTAATTACATAAATATGTTGATTATATGCTGAGATTTAATTATTTAATTGTTTTGTCATAAAACCTTGTTTTTGAGAAAATTGACATTTTTTGACTGTTCAAACAAATGCCAATGCATCAATAACATAACAGAATAACAAAAGGGATAGTACAAACTAGTCCAAAACAACAATTGACCCTTCACCGGGAGTTTGATTGACAGGCGATCCGACTAATCAGTTCATCGGACTTGAACTTGAAAAACTGACGTCTTTCCGTGGTTGAAACAAGATACCTTCTGACGTTCATTCATGTTTATTTGGAGCTATATAACTAGTAAAGCGGAAGAGATGATCGGTTCATGAGACGCTACAGCGATCTGTCACGACACATTAAAGAGCAACTAAAAGCTATTTATTGTTTGAATTTCTTTTTTAAAAAATGAGAAAATTTAAGAGCTGAGACTTTGTTTCATATCAGAAGTAACCTGCTCTGTCTTGTCTGTCGGCGCGTCCTCCATGATGTATATGAGAACATGATGTGTGGCGTGAGAGCGCCATGGCTTGTTGGACATAGCAACAGTAACTAAGGGGGGGCGGGTCTTTGCGAAGGGTCAATTGACCTAACTGACTTTCATTGTATTTTTTTTTTAAATATCTTCTTTTGTTTTCCACAGAACAACAAAATACATGCAGTTCTGGAACAACATGAGGGCGATTAAATGACAGAGTAACAAAAAACACAACGCATATGTAGTGCACATATTTACAATTTTTGCTATATGCTCCTCTCTAGAGATAGGTTTTCTACTCAAGACATATCGACAACTTTAGGTAACTGTTAGGTGATAAATTGCTGAGGAAAACTCAAATTGTTTCCAAACTTTTGACTGGCCATGTAAACGTTTGCTGCCAAAACATCGCTCTAATAAAAAATAAAAAAAACATTCATAAATCACAAATGTAAGATTTTTCTCTTTGTAAATAAAGAGCCATTACTCACCTCTCTTTTAGCTCATCTGCTAAAGATTCTAGGCGTGACTGTGGTGACACGCATCCAAAACCTGTGCTTGCCTGCACAGACGTGGCCTCTGCACATCCTCCTTTTCTCTGATCCCTCTCTCCATCCCCAGCTCTCTCTTCCACAACTGCATCCTGTTCTCCCTCCCTCTGCTCCATCACTCTCTCTCCAGAGGAGATGCCTGGGTTTGGGAGCTGGTGGCTTGTCTTCTCCTGTGCAGTGTTGTCGCACGCTTTGAAATTCTTCAAACTGTGAAGGCTGTTGTATTTTCCTGTAAGTTGGTGAAGTTCATCAAAGCTGAGGGAGGAGATCTCACTGATGGAGGGCTCTGGTAGGTTTTGGAGCTGTCTGCAGACCAGGGAAGGGGTGCTCGAGAGCAGGGGACGTTTACTTGGGAGCTGCTGGTCATCGCTATCATTGAAAGAGACCTCAGCCAGAGCCACGCGGTTCTGTGAGCGTTTGCGGTTCTTGTGAGCAGCATGATTATTTGAGTCCATGTAGAACGGCTTCCTGCTCGCAACATGCTTGTTTTGGGAGAAGGGAGGAAGGAAATCATCTGAGGAATTTAGCGTGTGGTGAAGAGCAACAGACTAGTGGGGAAGAAAAAAAAATTGTTTTAATGACAATCCAACAGCATTTTCATTCTAACAAACAAAGAACCCTCAGCAGACTGTTACTTACGATCGGCTTAGTTTGGATGGGTGCCGGTGGTCTTCTGCGATGTGTGACAAACCTGCTCAAACAGGGAGCGCCAAACACTTTCTCAGCACTACAGGGATACAAAACAACTTATTTGAAAAAGTAACTCAGATATTTTCTGATAAATTAAAAAGTAATGTGTCACTTTACTAGTTACTTGAAAAAAGTAATCTGATTACGTAACTCGCGTTACTTGTAATGCGTTACCCCCAACACTGAGTAACAGTAATGATTTTCAGATTTTTTTTTACAAAATGTATTAGACGACTTACCCAGCACATTCATCAGCAGACGTTTTTGGATGGACTTCATGCTTCATCATACAGGAGTCATCCTCACTTTCACTGCTGCTGAGAATTATCAGTTTATTTATTTTTGCCTTCTTTGTCGTTCGAGTCTTCCTCACAGCTGTAGTCCTTACTGATGGTTTTGCATTTGTCTTCTTTCTGCAAAAACAGAGCCATACGGAACAGTGAAGAATGAGAACTGAGAATTTCTAATGGGTTTTTAGAATCTTCAAATTATGAGTAAATAGTAGTAGTATAATTTTATTGAATGCCATGTCAGCATCTGAGGCTATTCTCATGGCAAAAACTAATATTATAGTAATATTATACAAGATTTTTAAAATTAGCATATGATTAAAAATTCTAAAACCTTTTCAGGCAAAATCTTACTAAATACGTCCTTAAGTGAACTATCTTCATAAAAGAGCTTTCTACTTGCATTAAAACCGGGACAGTCCAAAAAAATATGTTTAATAGAAAGGGGGTCTTGCTGAATATGCATAGAGTTGGGTCAGTATTGTGACCATCTGGTAAAGACCACTTGATCAAATCTGGTTTTAAGTAAGATTAAAAATCTGTTTGAGATTTCCGGATGGATTTAAATTATGAGTAAAATAAGAATTAGGGTACATGTCACTGGAAGGTAACAGAACAATTTGTAGTGAAATAATATTCTCGGTCACACTTTAGTTTTGGAACCAGTTCTCACTGTTAACTATGACTTTGCCTAAATAAACTCCAAATTACTGCTTATTAATAGTTAGTAAGGTAGTTGTTAAGTTTAGGTATTTGGTGGATTAAGGCAGTGTTTCCCAACCGGGGTGCCGTCTGTTCTATACTTTTCAAATTATCATATCGATGTTAGAAATTCAAATATTGTGACAAAATTAATTTTGTAGGGTGCCACAAGTTTGTTAAAATTTCCAAAGGGTGCCACGACTAAAAAAAAGGTTGGGAAACACTGGATTAAGGGATCTAAAATATGGTCATGCAGAATAAGCCACTAATAAACGGCCAATATGCTAGTAATATGCATGCTAATAAGCAAGTTAAGAGTGAGAATCGGTCCTAAATTCTCTGTGTGGACATTTCATCTGTTCTGCACAATGTTAGTAAACTATGTGTTCTAGTGTGTTGTTTTGCCACAGTCCAGACCTGAACAATGAGGACGGTGCATAGTTTTCCTCATCACTCCCGTTCTCCTTTATGGCAGTCCTGCCTTTGCTTTTAGCAGGACGGGAGGCTCTTTCTCTTAGTCTCCTATTCACAGACAAAGACATGAAATGTCATGGATAATATCAGCTTCCCTATAGAAAAGTTAGACAACATTTTGCAATATAAAATGGCTTTGTTAATGAATAAATGGATGCAAGCATGTTTTACCGTTTCTTGGGTTGTGTGGTCTCCGTTATGGACTGATCTGATGAAAGAGTGCTTGAAAAAGAGAAAGCTGCTTTCTTCAGGTCAGGGGAGAACCAAGGCTCCACCTTTCGCATTCTTTTACTGTACGTCTTGATAAACACTGGCCCATTTCTTCCTCTTGCATTCATCTTGGATCTTTACTACGGAGTAGAATTAAACAATTACTAAATAAAAATGTAGAAACAACATATACAATAAATGATTAGAGCATGTAATAGCAAAGGCAAGATCATGGGTTCACAATGCAATTTGGGAGGAAGTGTAAATGTAATTCCTGTGTTTTATTTTTAACAGGTCGTTACTAATGCTAGTTACACTTTACAATAAGGTTTCGTTTTTAAACAGTTAGCACGTACTAATAATAAATACTTTAGCTACATTTAATTTCAACATTTACTAATACATAAAGATCAGTTAACATTAATCAATGCACTGTGAACTAATATAAACATGAACATTTTTATTAACAAAGGCTGTAAAATTAATGTTAACAAATGAGACCTTATTGTACAGTACTATATAATGTTTATAAACGTTCCCGTTCACAACCTGCAGAATTTTGTATTTCACTGTATTTTTGTAATAATCTTTAAAAGAGGAGACAGTGTTAGGGGTAATATATTACAAGTAACGCGAGTTACGTAATCAGATTACTTTTTTCAAGTAACTAGTAAAGTAACGCATTACTTTTTAATTTACAAGAGAATATCTGAGTTACTTTTTTTTTTTCAATTTATTGACTGACAGCTCTCCTGTCCCCATGTTGAGAGAAATCAGAAGATGTTACTGTAGTTCTAAAATAAATATGAATATGCATTAATTCATCTCACTCAGATTCAGTATTCCTCAAAATTAATAAAAATAATGCAACTCAGAATATGACGCAAACCTGCAATAATTAAATGTTAAACAACACAAATATGCTTTATGTATTTAATCCCATTCTATTAACCAATGTCTTCGCTTCTGACCTTCGATGATCCAGTTCAACCGTACTAATAAGCAAAAATGACTCTAGACAAACAATTGTGTTTTTTTATTGCTTAAGTGTGCTGAAATGTCTTCTTCCGCATTCTACTGTACTTTTCCTTCATCCTGAGGCTTATTCATTTCACTTTTGGTGTGAAAGGCTTTTATATTTGCCAAAAATATAACTTTTTTATTTTAAAAACAACCAAGCAATCCCTGTCCAGATTTTAAAAGTAACGCAAAAGTAACGTAAGGCATTACTTTCCATAAAAAGTAACTAAGTAACGTGATTCGTTACTTTTTATGGAGTAACGCAATATTGTAACGCATTACTTTTAAAAGTAACTTTCCCCAACACTGAGAGGAGATGATCTAAAAAATCTCTTCATGTTAACTGTCTACCCGAGATGTTTTAGGCTTATTGTAATAAAAAAATCTTCTAGATAAGTGCATTTGAAACTGATCAATAATTCATGATCCCCTGAAAAAAGTGTGTATGCTAATACCAAAACAAACAAGGCGCTAAAAACCAACACAAACAAGCAAACTAAACACAAGAGAAAACAGTGACTGTTTTCAAATATACACATTTTAAGAACAACCTCGGTTACTAAAACCTGCAATGTAAATTAAATTTTAAAAAATTAGTCGGAATTATTACTTCATTCTCGACAGAAAACACTAAAGCTAATAGGAAACCGCTAACGTTAACTCATACAGGAAACAACTGCACTACGATGCGGATGATTTAAAATGAAAAGCGTTATTATGTTGTCAACTGAATTTACCTCTACAACGTGTTATCGACATGCAGATCCCTTCTCGAGATTACGTAATAACTGTATGATTAAAAAATGTCAAATATGAACAGAACTGATCGTCATTATAGCAAACCGCTTCGCGTTCAAACTGAGAAGAGTCGCTGCCTGATTGGGTTTTCTTCTTCTTCGTGCTTAACGGCCGCTCACTCCTTTGGATCATTCTTCTTCTTCTTCTAATAACGTTTTATGGCGGATGGCAAACCAACTTCTGGTACATTTACCGCCACCAACTGGACTGGAGTGTGGAGCACTAATAAGCAACTAATATATACATATATATATATAAAAAGCACACATTCCTAAATTCTTCTGATTAATCCTATTTCTTTAACGTATTTAACAATAGCACCATATATTTTACCTTGTTCTGCATGCTCTTTCAAAAGGTTTGACAAATTAAATGATTCAACACCCATGTTTCTTACTTCCTTAATGAGTTTTAACCTTTCTTTTCCATATTTTTTACATTTTATTAAAACATGCTCTATTGTTTCTGCCTGATTACAAAAAATACATTGACCTGTTTCATGTTTTCCTATATTAAACAGAGAGTAATTTAATCTAGTATGCCCTATTCGGATGCGAGAAATAATTGTATCTTCTTTCCTATTCCTAAAAACACTTCTTCCATTTCCTACTTGCTGCTGAATATTATACATTTGTCTGCCCTTGCTATCACAGTTCCATACTTCTTGCCATTTTTTGTTTATGAATTCTTTAATTTTCCCTTTAACCTCATTTTTGCTAAGAGTCCTTTGGATCATTACCGCCACCTACTGTACATGAGCAACTTTTCCACTGTTGGGTCAGATCGGTTCGTAAGCGTGACATCCACTCTTTTTATTTATGTCGTAATTTAGTAGTGTATAACTGTAGGAACTGTTATTCCTTCAAAACAATCAAACCATCCACTTTGCCCGTTGTTTCAACATATTTAAAGAATAATGCATGCATTGCAGTAACAGTACAGCAAACATGCCCCTGCAAGTAACACGAAAAAAGTTGTGGATGTCATGACACAATCTTTTCAAGTAGGCCTGCATTTTTTGAGGAAAAACCATAATGTTTTAAAATCTTACGAAGCATGAAATATCAGCTATTAATGAAACATACAATAAATAAATTAAACATCAAATACAGACCTATTGTATGGTAATTATAATTACGTAACCTAACCCTAACCACACCCCTTCAATAAATTACTGTAGAGATTCATACAAGAACTGGGGGAAACCAACAGCAGGGCTTGACGCTTACTTTTTCCCCAAAGAGTACATGTGCTCATGAGTTGAAAAATGTAAAAGCGCATTAAAAAACACAATGCAAATTTTTCAAATAATGTGTTTTCAATGTGTTATCAATGCAGCATAGCCCTGATGAATCCTTCTAGCCTGATGATGCATGTGCTCTCTCAGGCTAAGATAACACAAAGCACTCTTTTCATGTGCCTCAGTGGCCTAATGGATAAGGCGTCAGCCTCTGGAGCTGGGGGTTCAAGTCCCACCTGGGTCTTCTTCGGTAAGTTACCTTTAAGTTGGCTTAGCAATAAATTCCAGCATGCTTCTATCAATGCAGCATAGCCATGGCAATTGGAATTTGTGTAGCTTTTTGTGCATCAGACTGTCAGAGTACACCTCTGGCCTGACTGTGCATGCAGGCTGAAGATACACAAAGAGCAAAAGGCCTAATGGACATGGCCTCAGCCGCTGGAGCTGGCTACTGTGGGTTCAAGTCCCACCTGGGTCATTTTCAGCAGGCTACCTTTAAGTTGGCTGTGAAAGAAATTCCAGGATGATTCTATCAATGCAGTATAGTTATTGTGAATCCTACTTGACTGATTGCGCATGTGCTCTCTCAGGTTAAGACAACACAAAGCACTTGTTTGAAGTGATCCAGTGGCCTAATGGATAAGGCATCAGCCTCCGAAGCTGGGGATTGTGGGTTCAAGTCCCACCTGGGTCATCTTTGCTAAATTGGCTTTGCAGGAAATTCTGGTATGCTTCTATCAATGCAGCATAGCCATGGCAACTGGAAATTGGAATTTGTGTAGCTGTGGCAGTTTTGTGTGCATCAAGCTGTCAGAGTTCCCCACTGGCCTGACCGTGCATGCAGGATGATGCGCAAAGAGCAAAAGTCCCAGTGGGCTAATGGGCAGGGCTTCAGCCTTTGCAGCTGGCTACTGTGGGTTCAAGTCCCACCTGGGTCATCTTTAGCGGGCTGCCTTTAAGTTGGCTGTGAAAGAAATTCCAAGATGCTTCTATCAATGCAGCATAGCCATGATGAATACTTCAGGCCTGATGGCGCATGTGCTCTCTCAGGTTAAGACAACACAAAGCACTCTTTTGAAGTGGAACTGGCCAGTGGCCTAATGGATAAGGCATGATGATGAATCCTTCTGTCCTGATGGCGCTTGTGCTCTCTCAGGCTAAGCTAACACAAAGCACTCATTTTGTGTGGCCCAGTGGCCTAATGGATAAGGCATCAGCCTCCGGAGCTGGGGATTGTGCGTTCAAGTCCCACCTGGGTTATCTTTGGTAAGTTGGCTTTGCAAGAAATTCCAGGATGTTTCTATCAATGCAGCATAGCCATGATGAATCCTTCTGGCCTGATGGTGCATGTGCTCTCTCAGGCTAAGATAACACAAAGCTCTCATTACATGTGACCCAGTGGCCTAATGGATAAGGCATCAGCCTCCGGAGCTGTGCTCTCTCAGGCTAAGATAACACAAAGCTCTCTTTAAATGTGACCCAGTGGCCTAATGGATAAGGCATCAGCTTCTGCAGCTGGGGATTGTGCATTCAAGTCCCACCTGGGTTATCTTTGGTAAGTTGGCTTTGCAAGAAATTCCAGGATGTTTCTATCAATGCAGCATAGCCATGATGAATCCTTCTGGCCTGATGGTGCATGTGCTCTCTCAGGCTAAGATAACACAAAGCACTCTTTTCGTGTGGCCTAATGGATAAAGCGTCAGGCTCCGGACCTGGGGATTGTGCGTTCAAGTCCCACCTGGGTTATCTTTGGTAAGTTACCTTTAAGTTGGCTTTGCAATACATTCTAGGATGATTCTATGAATGCCGCATAGCTATGAAGAATCCTGCTGGACTGATGGTGCATGTACTCTCTCAGGTTAAGACAACACAAAGCACACTTTTGAAGTGGCCCAGTGGCCTAATGGATAAGGCATCAGCCTCCGAAGCTGGGGATTGTGGGTTCAAGTCCCACCTGGGTCAACTTTGGTGATTTACCTTTAAATTGGCTCTGCAAGAAATTCCAGGATGCTTCTATCAATGCAGAATATCCATGGAAATTGGAAGTTGTGTAGCTCTGGCAGTTTTGTGTGCATCAGACTGTCAGAGAACACCTCTGTCCTGACCATGCATTTGCCCTCTCAGCCTGAGAAAACACAACAAGTAAGATGCCCAGTGGCCTGGATAAGGGATCAACCTCTGGAGCTGGGGATTGTGGGTTCAAGTCCCATCTGGGACATCTGCAGAGGGCTACCTTTAAGTTGGCTGTGCAAGACATTCCAGAATGCTCTTTCAAAGCAGCACCACAGCCATGGCAAGTGGAAATTGGAGTTTGCATAGCTCTGACAGTTTTGTGTGTGTTAGACTGTCAGTAAACACATCTGTCCTGACTGTGCACGTACCATCCCATGCCGAGAATATACAAAGCACAAACTGTTATTGAAATGCACTGGTATTTAATATTTTAAATAATTTATCTTCCAATAAAATCCCAATGAAATGAAAACATGACAAGGTCACTGGATTTCTCATAAAATACCATGTTAAAAATATATTCATAGGGACAATAGGCCTACGGAGGGCCTCTAAAGATGATATTTGACATTGGGATTTTTTTTTTGGGGGGGGGGGGGCAATAATATGCCACAAATGCTGTTGACTGAGTCAACTTAAATTGAACCTGGACTGACACATTGCAATACCTGATACCAGATGACATACTTTGTAATGGGTATGCCTGTTTTTGAACTTGCACTCTATTTTTATTGCAGGTTTTCTGGGAGCACCAGTTGAAATTATCAAGAACTTACCTGCACATACGTTTATTCCAATCCTATCTACACCACACCAACTTTTCTGCTTTTGTATGGATAGCTGACTACTACCATGCTCAGAGTATATTGGCAAAAAAAACTATATAAAACTAACATCACAACTTGCCAAAATGGTAAATGGTTTGTCTTTGATAGGCTGCATTTAATTTGACTGTGCAAGAAATTCCAGGGTGATTCATTCAAATCAATGCCATATACATGAAAAATGCAAATATAAATATAGATAATATATAAATAATTTTTAGATCAATATATAAAGTTTTTAAAATGTTTGAGTCAAGCAAACAACTAACGGTGCTAATATATGCTCAAGGTGTGCTGTAATACTACAGAAAATTCATGATCCTAACATTTATCTCCACACTGAAATCTCAGATGGCCAGACATTGATTCATTATTTAGGATTTGTTAAAATACTGGTGTCCGGGATGCTGTTAGCCTGGAGACTACAGTGTACACTGTGGGTTTTCCGAAGCTTAGCTTAAATGTGTGATTAGAATAAATAGTGCTCATAAATGGCTGTTGAGATATTCTCAGTTGAAACGAGTTGAGTCTTTGGACCCAGAAAAACAAATTTCCTTACGTCACGGCTTAACAAGAAGACAGAGGTTTAGTCCAGCACCTATTAAAGTCTTTTCATCAATCTACATTTTAGCAGCTCATTTTCATGCAAGGCTTGGTTTAATACTTACTAAGGTGAATGAATTTATACAGCATGTCTCCATATAATCAGGTTTTAGTAGGCAGTCTGAGGTGACAGTGTTCATTTTTACTTACTCTCGTTTCATTCTCATTCCATTCTCCTTTTATGATCAGTTGTTCTAAGATTCTGTAATTGATCAAGTTTTTTTATTTGTGTAGCACCATTTGTAAAAGAAGAAAGGAAGCACCATTTCTAAAAGAAGAGATATAAAAAGTTAACAAGAAAATATACTTCTCTGATGACATAATATGTTAGCACTGGTCAAGGATGCAAGGTTTGCACTGTATTTATGTGTGGTCAACATTCAAGACTGGTCTACTTATCCATTTTTAATGTGCATTAGTGTGGATGTCTGTCCATGTGCATGTGCAGGATTAATTGTGCATTATTAATGTGTGTCCGTGCCAGACAAAGATTGTGTTACTCTACACATACACATGTGGGAACACGTCTACACCTGAAATATTAATGCCATTTATTTAACTGTTACAACCAGAGAATTTTCTTCAGTGGAAGGAACAAAGTAAACAATGAAGAAAGTGAGACATTCAAACAACTAACAGTCGTGCAGTAACTGTAAACCACATATTAAGTTGCCAATGAGCCAATTTGCCAACAAATACAGGATTAAAGGAATTATTGTTTGAAAAAATTGAATAATCATTAACTAACTGTTCTTTTGACACATAGTGGTACCAAATATATAATCAATTGATTGCATCTTTAACTCTTTCCCCGCCATTGATGGAATTTTCTGGCTTGCCATGTTTCCACTGTTAGACAGTAGGAGGCGCTATGACTTCTTCTTCTTCTTCTGAAAGAGTATTGAATCCATGGATCAAAACATGGTGAAGAAGTAGCAGAAACAAGAGATCGCACATGTAAAAAACATGATCATCGATCATTAAACAGCATTTAAATCAAAACTGCCTACACGCTAAAAAATGCTGGGTTAAATATAACCCAGTGCTGGGTTAAAAAGGGACAAACCCAGCTATTGGGATGTTTTGACTCAAAACAACCCAACCGCTGGGTTTGTCCCGTTTTAACATTTTTTAGAGTGTAACGTTACCGAATTAAATGTTGATCTAGGAAGTGTCTGTGAAGCTCTGGGTGTGTTGATGGAAGCAATTTACTCCATCTATGTTTTAATCATCTATCTGAATTCCATACAGATGTAGTCGTTGACAAAAACACAATTTTCTCAGCTTTTTGTTAAAAATGTTGCTTTTTTATGAAACTTACCCACATTCAGGTGCTGAGAAAAAAGAATGCATGAAGCTAGAATTAAACTTTTTGTTTGCTTGTTCAAAGCAGAGGCTCTGTTCTTTCTTTTGACATTTTGCATGTTCAGATATTCATACAGCAAAATATTCTGGGGGCCATGAGATTTTTGTAAAAATTATCAAAAATGATGGCGGCAGCTGGCAACTTTTTTTTTTTAAACGCTGGTGGGGAAAGAGTTAAGGTGTAAACGGCTCTAGGTTGCCTTGGCCATGACAAGGATGCTCATGAGGAAGACCATGATGAAAAACACCCACATGAAGAATCTGTCCATCACCTTGGCAACCTTCTTCCACTCGGCCCCTTTGGCCTGGTGTGCCCTCTGCTCTCTGAAACAGTTAGCTATGTACTCAATGTTTCGCACCACTTTCTGATGTTGGCCACAGGTGCATACAGATCCTGTGCCACTTGTGGTCTTATTGCAACTATCTGCTCCAAAGGTTTTGCTGTAGCTGTTATCGTGGTGATAGGCGACTCCATTGAGATAGCCATTGCCGTGATCGTAGGTGTATCCATTAAGTTTTTCTGGAATGGAGAGTTCGCTATCTTTGAGTTTCTCCTGGCTTGTTAGTGGGAGCTTTTCGCTTCCATCTCGACCAATGTAGTGTGTGTATTTCGGATGTCGGATAGGGGAATTTGAAGATGAGCGGGTCCTCCTTTGCTGGTCATGCCTATGATGCCGATAGGCACTGTTGTTGCGACGGTACCCATTCCCATGCCGGTGGTCTCTGTGGCTGTAGCCGTTAAACTGACTGTGGTTTCTCTCATCATGGTGACAGTCTCCATAAAATCCTTTGTCAAAATATCCATCTCTCTCCAAGCTAGCCAGTGGGTCCTCAGAGAACAACGGGCCTCGGTCGCTTTCAGCTGTGGTGCAGTTCTCTCCTACCTCATACACAAAGAAGATCTTTGACATGTAGTCTATTATCAGGACTTTGGCCCAGTGGGGCACAGGTTTGGCTTCCGCTCCACAGAAGTGTATATTCATGATAAAGATAGTCAAAGATGTAGAGGCTGTTATCATGGTCATAGTTGCAATGTAGTATTTTCCTATAGGAAAGACACAAAGAAGGGATAAATAACAAAGAGGCTATACAATCACACAATCAGTGTTTGGGATTGACAACCATATGCACTCGAATTGTTCAACAGTTTATTGTATGTCTGTATGTCCACTTGTCAATGCTTATGACAAAAGACAATAAAGCTTGTTTTTATTTGCATGATTATATTTGTACATCTCAATATTTTTTTTCTATTGACTATATCGGCCAGCTATAACTAAAAATCATTCATTTCCAATGGAAAGTCGTATTAAGTCATATTGATGAGTACTATGTACAGTGCTGGGTAGATTACTTACAAATTGTAGTCCATTACTGATTACCAAATTTTAGTTACTTATGTAATCCATTACCTTACACATTTTAGGTAATATAATCAGATTACTTTTAGATTACTTTTGACCTAACTTGTTTATAACATTGTTTTAAATAGAATACTATTTCAGGGGGATAGTAACTGCAGGGGGTTTGTGCTTTTTTTTTTCTATTCTTTTTTTTTTTTTTTTAAGTAATGCTTATAACTGAAATCGTAAAAATGTAAAATTAAAAGTAAATAATTCTATCGTTAAAATAAACACTTAAACACTAAAAAAGATTAAATATTTTATTTGTTCACCTGCATGTCATGTGACCATTAACCAACATTTAGAAATAATGTGAATTTTTGCATTTTAATGTGTTTGTAATGTAATGCAATTGTAATATGTAATCATGTAATCAATAAAAAAGTAACCGTGGTTGCATTACGAGTATTTTAAAATGTAATATAACCTAATTACAAGTACTTTATTTTTGGAATCTGATTATGTAATCCAGATTACATGTTATTAGTTGCTACCTAGCACTGACTATGTACACTCTAAAAAATGCTGGGTTAAATATAACAATTGAAAACAACCCAACCGCTGGGTCAAAACAACCCAATAGCTGGGTTTGTCCCTTTTTAACCCAGCGCTGGGTTAAAAAGGGACAAACCCAGCTATTGGGTTGTTTTGACCCAGCGGTTGGGTTGTTTTGAATTGTTATATTTAACCCAGCATTTTTTAGAGTGTACTCTGAACTGATTAACTGATAGTTGATTGCAACTTCCACTAGGGGGAAATTGAGCCATGAGCCACTATAACCATAGTGACATATGGTTATCACTTTTGTTTATAGCCAAACTGTGCAAACCACATTTACAGGAGCGACAACAGTATTCTGTAGCCAGAGAGAAATTAAAATGAGGGCGAGTAAATGATGACAGAACTATTCTGCTCAACTGTAAACTCACCAATTAGTGGAACGCTTTCTGAAGGTGGCATACTCTCAGCCACCATCAGCTGAAATACAGTCAGAGCCAGCAGCACCGTCACCCCCAGTGAGACCTTCTCCCCAGAATCAGCTGGCAGGTAGAAACCCAGTGGAGCCAGGAAAGAGATGAGGAAACACGGCAGAAGAAGGTTGAAGATGTAGAAGGAAGAACGCCGCTTGAGCAGGACTGTGTATGTTATGTCAGGGTATGGGTCCGAGCAGCAGCCGTACATTATGACGTTTTTAACGGCCGGCATGCCATGACACTCCCATTCCACATTTTCCACAAAGTCTGAAAGGTCTCCACCCTCCATGCCCATGGTGATGTCCACCTGGGGTTACAGTGGATATGATAGGACTTTTAGTAGGGGACAATTCACAATTCTTACTACCGATTCTTTCTTATATATGCAAATCATATTTTCTTCTTTAAAGGTTCCATTTATTTTTATGTTTTTTATGAGCAGTAGAAATGAGGTTCCCGTGCATGAAGACAACGCAGAGGTCAAGCCACTATACATTTTATACAATTGTTAATATTCTTCCTTGCTATGTGTTTGTATATATTCTGATTTCACGTCATAATCTGTGGATGTTGAGTTTTTGTAGTTCACCCAAAAATGACATTTCTGCCATCATTTACTCACACTTATGGAAGCCTGTTTCCACCACTGAATATATATATATTAAAAAAAGGTAATTGTGACTTTTTATCTCAAAATTCTGACTTTTTTCTCACAATTTAGAGTTTACGTCTCACAATTCAGACTTTTATTTCTCAGAATTGCATGATATAAACACAATCGTGAGAAAAAGTTTAAATATAAACTTATTGCATTTTCTCACATTTCTGACATTTTTCTCGCATTTGTTTTACTTCTTTTCTCAGAATTGTGAGATATAAACTCGCAAGTTATAAAATCCAATTCTGAGGGGAAAAAAATAGTTTATATGTGTTTATATGTGAGTTTATATCTCACAATTGTGAGAAAAAAGTCCGAATTGTGAGGCAAAAAGTCACAATTACCTTTTTAATTTTTCATTCAGTGGCAGAAACAGAATTCCATACACCCTCCACTTGTTCCAAACCTGTATGAGTTTCTTTCTTCTGCTGAACAGAAATTAAGATATTTTGAAGAATGTTGGTAACCAAACAGTTGACGGTAGCCATTGTATTGTTTTCCATACTGTGGAAGTCAATGGCTTTTTTTTACCAACATTCTTTAAAAAAAACATAGATAATGTTCAACAGCTGAAAGAAATTCATCCAGGTTTGTGGAGGGTAAATAGATGATGACAGAATTTTCATTTTTGGGTGAACTATCACTACGGATATTTCGAATACAACAGTTAACTTGTGTGTACTTAAAACTAAACTTTTTAAATGAGCAAATCAAAATGTGTTGAAATGCCCCTGTTCATACCTTTTACATAGATAGATTGTTACATAACAGTGTGTGTACATTTTACATGTATTCAGATACAAAAAGTTTTTATCCAAGTATAACTTATTGGAATTATTCAACACAAGTATGCATATACTATTGTACTTGCTATACAGCTGTCCAGTGCATATACCTGGTTGCCATTGTAGGTCCAGGAGCCAAAGGTAAGGTTGCACTCCTGACTATCAAAGGGGAAATAAGAGACGTCCACCCTACAGGAACTCTTAGTGATGGCAGGGGAGTCCCAAGTGATCTCACCATTATACCTCAACACCACATTCGTGTCTGGGGGTCCCGAGGAGTCCTCCTCATCCGCACTGAGCGAAAAAGTAATATAGAGATCAATAATTCAGTCTTCTATGTGTCCATTAATCAAATCTGAGCCTGCTGTCTACATATTAGTTAAGTCTGAATGTTTAAAGTCTCACATTATGTACTGCTTACATGAGCAGATTTGTATTTTTTCCTGTTTTATGCAAGATGTTGTGTGTATATGTATTTACTTGTTATACAGAACGATGTCTGGTCTCCAAACAAGGTTGCCGGGTATTCGAATGACCTCAAGTCCATCATACTCATCTTTATCCCAGCACAGATAAGCATCATGCCAGATCTGACGCACCCACAGGTATGTGGTCAGCACCTGGTTCCTTTCATCCTAGCACAAAGAGTCAAGCACAAAGCAAAAGCAGCTGTCATTTACAGACCTGCACTAGCCAAATCATACAAAACAGCCGAATCTAAGAATTTATGTTATTGATGTCTCGCCATTTTGGATTTGAGCTCTGTATACATCAGTTATTTGATTTGTGAGTGAATAACCACCCAAATCTGGGTCTATTTATCATCAAAGTGATCACAGAAGACTTATGCACTGAGGATTACTTTCGCGCCATCTTTATGTCCTTTTTGGAGCTTGAAACCTCATGTGCTTGCACGTTCAAATATCTATTTTTCTTTGAGGTAACAGTATGGTATGTTAAGACCAAGTATTCAGTCGCACAGTGTCTTGCTCTGCAAGATAAAACCCTGTTGTTGTACATGGAACACTTTCTCACAACAATGAAGAATGAAAGCGAAGAAAGTCTGAACCCTTAGGTTGCACTTAATGCCTTCTACATATCACATCTCATTGGTTAAAAGTACTCCTCGGGTTCAGTAAATTAATATTTGATTGGGTTTGATCAGGGCGGAAATTCAGTGCCTCTTGAATGAGAAATTCATTGTCTCTTTCTGGAACGCACATAAACAGTGTCTTATATAACCATCATCCACAGACAGAGCACACAAACAATGACATAAAACCACACAATTACAATTACAGCAGCTAAACAGATTTCTGTCATCATCGTCACTGCAAAACTTTCTTTCTTTCTTTCTTCTATGGAACAAAGAAATATAAAGATCAACGTGGTCCAATATTTCTAAATAAATAAATAACTTCCAAAGAAGAAAGAAATGCTTTGGACTGACAGTGAGAAAATTTTGACAGAATTTTCAGTTTTGGATAAACGTTTACGCACCAACAAGACACTACAATTATAAAAATAATAAAATCTCAATGTTTTGATCTAGTCTGTTGTTTTCTTAAAGGCACAATATGTAAGATTTTTTTATTAAAATATCCAAAAACTACTAGAACAGTGTTATATATTTTATGACTTGTGTACTTACATTATCCCAAATGCTTCGGAGAATGTTTAAATCCAGAGAAATAAGCAATTTTAACTAGTGAGACCACAACTCCCATGATTCCACACTCAGTCACAGCGTCATCAAACTACGCCTTTGTCTCTTTGTTTATTTTGAATACGCGCCCTCTAGCGGCGAAAATTACATATTGGGCCTTTAAGTATTAGCATAACATCAACTGCAAAGAATGTGTTCTACAGTAAATGTGTGGGTTCCAAAAGTCTGAAACCACACTGAAAATCTTAGATTCCAAATTAAATTTGAACATGGAAATAAACAAATATTTTAAGATTTTGAAAATGTAAAACAAATAAATGGTATGGCGTAAAATGAATAAGAAAAATGTGAGATTCTGCATTAATTTTAGTCAACTAATCAAATAAACATACTTGTGACATTGTGCATAAAGTCAGATGTTATTGCCTCCACTGAAGCACAAGATTGATTCTTAAATCATGCTGGATAACAATTTTGTAGAAACTTGTGCTCATTTCAGCTTGAGTGCTGTGGCAATTAAAGCAAAAGTTATAATTTGCTAATTCAGTGTTTTACTCAAATTGCAACACTATACACACACACACACATTCCATATTCTCCTTATTTTAAAGCAGACATTACTTTTGTGTAAATAAGTAGAAAATATATATAAACTAATAGAGAAAAAAAAACTAAGACGAGTAACACAAATCTTATTATCCAACACATTTGTAGGTTATTTCATCACACATACTGATGCACTGAATAAACACTTTGAAGGGAGAGTAAACATGATCCGCAGTGGCACACTTGGTAGATAGTGTTATACATTAGTCACGCAGCTCACACTATACATACACACATATAATGTTTACAGTGTCACAGGATACAGAGAGTTAATGAGAAGAGGATCCACACAATAAACATTTGAGAAGTACTGACACCTAGAGTTATCCATTATAACTGCAACTGTAGTGGGGGGCAAGTTTGTCCAGTTATTATTTGGACAAAAATCATTTTTCTCCACTGACTGGTCATTCAAATGTGGCTGTGTATTCATTTGGATTAATGAATTGTAAACAACATAAAATATCCAATGTAAAATCTGTGCTAAAGCAAAAGCTTCTTGTGCTAATCAAACATGTGATGTAAGCTTCACCAGTGAGAACATGCTTTTTTAATGGCTAGGCACCATTAGCAAATGCTTCCAATACATTCATTAGTAGTTCACTGTTGTTATTTAAGCACTAGGCCTGAATGAGTGTGAATTTGAGCTAGGCATGTATTTTCAAATGTTAAAAGTTTGGGGCAATTGTGCAATCTTTGCGGTTTTAGCATTAAGTCGCCAAAGTATGATCAGAACACACATGTGCCATGCCACATCAAGGCCAGTCGGACAGCGTGTGGGTGTTTTGCTGGTGAGATATACTGTATGCCTTGATCTCGTGATTTCAAACCCACTGTTTCTGCAGTAGCTCTGATGCATGTAGCTGTAACCTCATTCTGTTCTATCATTCAGTAAAAGCATGAGGTAAAATAGGTGCAATGTTCCGTAGTCGTGTGTGTTTAGTGCTCACCATATCTTTGATCAAGGATTAGTTATTTTACTGAAAAACAAGGCAAAATACCTATTAAGTCAATTATTTTAGCATCAGCATTAAAAGGAGCATGAACTTACCATGTAGCAACATGCTAATGTGAATCACAAGAAATATGATCTTCATTTTTCAGAAGAATGGCAAAAAAATAAAATAAAATCTGCCAGTTATTATTTGCTGTTGCTCCTCATTTGCTGTCCATAGTCATATGAAATTTGCTGCAGAGGAGGAAAGAGAAATTGCGAGAAGTCCCATAGCGAGGTGAACGTTGAGAGCAGTGGTGTGTCAGGTACAACACTGAAGGCCTGAATGTCATTCTTACTGTTTCTCTGGAACAAGAGCCGAGGTATCACATAGCATGCACACTAACACACACACACACACACACACACACACACACACACCTTGTCACTGTGGAAATATTCATCTATATGCAAGAAGAAAGTGTATGTTTTAATATTGGGGATCTTCTGTTCTTTCAAAAGCAGAAACATGTTATGTGTTATCTTCTGCATGCTTGTTATGGATGGTCTGTTGTGATTGTGTGTGATTGAATGTGTTTGTCCGTCACAGTGAGAGCCGATCTGACAAGGGTTTTGTGCAGACAGGTCATGTTGTGGTTTGAATGTTACACACAATGAATTTGAAAGGAAGAGAGGTCTGTCTCTGACACATGCACACACTGAATTTCAAGACCGCAGAGATTAACAGGTAATGTGTTATGAGGTATAAAATCCAATTCAATATTCCATAGACGTGTGTGTGTGTGTGTGTGTGTGTGTGTGTGTGTGTGTGTGTTTAGTGCTCACCATATCTTTGATTTGTGAGAGTGTGATCTGTAGAGTGACGTTAAGGGCTTTGTCTGTGTCCTCCACAGGCCGTAATGCGTTAGAATAGTTCTCCATCAGGTCGTTCAGCAGTTTTTGAGCAAAACGACCCTGAGCAGAGAAAACAACTACAGAGGACAATATAGTTATTTAGTTGTTTTTATAAAATAATGTTTAGACATACAGCTTAAAAATCATGCATATGCTCAAATACAAACAATAATCATTATGTAGTATATATAAAATTACTATTTATACATGTATGAATCTAGCCTGAATGTCATTCTTACTGTTTCTCTGGAACAAGAGCCGAGGTATCACATAGCATGCACACTAACACACACACACACACACACACACACACACACACACCTTGTCACTGTGGAAATATTCATCTATATGCAAGAAGAAAGTGTATGTTTTAATATTGGGGATCTTCTGTTCTTTCAAAAGCAGAAACATGTTATGTGTTATCTTCTGCATGCTTGTTATGGATGGTCTGTTGTGATTGTGTGTGATTGAATGTGTTTGTCCGTCACAGTGAGAGCCGATCTGACAAGGGTTTTGTGCAGACAGGTCATGTTGTGGTTTGAATGTTACACACAATGAATTTGAAAGGAAGAGAGGTCTGTCTCTGACACATGCACACACTGAATTTCAAGACCGCAGAGATTAACAGGTAATGTGTTATGAGGTATAAAATCCAATCCAGTGTTTTTAACCACCTTTTCTGTCTCATTAAAGAGTGAGAACAAGTAATATTGTTCCTGTATTCGTTTACTAGTGAGCTTTTTTCAGTGGCTAAGGCACAGGAATTAAAATTATATAAACTAATACTATTGTGCCAAATTTATTCAGACTACATTTGTGATAGTGCACTAATTTTTGATATTTTACATGAGATAGAGCAGGCTATGAAACAATGAAAGTTTATGTACCAAGGAATTATATTACTTAAATCAATTAAACAAATCCACTTGGTCAAACAAACAAATAAATAAATATATACAGTATGTATGTATGTATGTATGTATGTATATAGTTAGTTCAAGAAAATTAGTTCAAAATATATTCTCTGAAAATCTCTTATCTGACACAATTTTGCTTATCAAACAAATTAATCTTGTTTTAAAGGATGTTTAGTTATTTTACTGAAAAACAAGACAAAATACAAAGACAAGACAAAATAATACAAGACAACAAAAATAATATATATGCATGTCAACATATTTGTTACATATTGACACAACTAGCATTCAAATTGTGCTGAAAAATCATATTTTGCTATCTTTAAAGCAGTCATGGTGTTGGAAGATACCAATTTTACTTATTAAAAATCACAGACACATTCTTTGCATTTGCACTCTAAAAAATGTTGGGTTAAATATAACCCAGCGCTGGGTTAAAAAGGGACAAACCCAGCTATTGGGTTGTTTTGTCCCAACTATTGAGTTGTTTTGAACCCAACCGTTGGGTCAAAACAACCCAATAGCCGGGTTTGTCCCTTTTTAACCCAGCGCTGGGTTAAAAAGGGACAAACCCAGCTATTGGGTTGCTTTGACCCAGCTATTGGGTTGTTTTGACCCAGCTATTGGGTTATTTTGACCGAGCTATTGAGTTGTTTTGAACCCAACCGCTGGGTCAAAACAACCCAATAGCCGGGTTTGTCCCTTTTTAACCCAGCGCTGGGTTATATTTAACCCAGCATTTTTTAGAGTGTGACAAAGCTGAATCAACGTATTGCGAACATTTTATAAATTTATACATTTCTCTCTCTATTTATTTATTTATTTGAAAAGTCCATTTGGTGCGGAGATGTTTAATAGCATGTCAAATCATGGGATATGTTTTGTCCCATGTGTAAAGAATCAGTTATAATTAAGTCCCATTTTACAAGTAACTTACAGTTTTCTATGCACCTATGGATGTTTGTAACAAATTTCTTTAGATTGTTTCAGGCAGCCCCCTCATATTTCCCAGCGCCTACGCAGGAATACAAGCTCATACACACACACAAGGAGAGGAATAAGACAGGAAGTGGTTCTTCTCGAGGCGTCTTTCTATCTTTCTCTTTCTTTCTCAGGCGTAGGAGAGTTTCATATCCTGTAGCGCAATTCGACATATTACGCTGCAGAACTACATTACCCAGAATGCTCCAGTATAGACAATCATTCTCAGGGATGACTAAATATGTTGCTTAAAAAGGAAGCTGTTTTAGATAATTGTCATTTCTTCTTCCATTTTTCTCTCTTACCTGTTCATGTTACACTACGGCAGAGCAGGTAAGTGTATCTTTAGAGATAAAATGTCACAATCAAAGGACATAATGACTCAAAATGACTCAGGATGGGTATTCTCTTTGTACTGTCTGAAATTAAGGTGATTCTTTCAGTATCATTTTCAGAGGTATCTTCCCTGTCCTACACAATCCTTCCTCTCTGACTCACTGTTGGCTAGATGACACAAAGTGTGGAAAATCCTAAAGGTTCAAGTGATGATTTTTTTAATATATCTCTGCTTATTTTTGCCTATGTTTTTTTGCTAATTTCAACATCCTGAGGTGCTTAAATGCATATGTCGCTTATCTGATGATGCACAATCTCTTAAGTTTTGGCTTAACTGTCATAAATAGGTGATTGTGCAAGGCTTTGATGCTTTATGGGTGGATTGTGTGTGTATGTGTATCAGAGCGCTCGTGTGGTAAGAGAACAGTGCAGGTGTTTCCTGTTGTAAAAAAGAGAACAGAATGTGTGGTAGGGTCGCATACAACAAATGTGTATATGCATGCGTGTATTGATTTTGTGTGTTGTGCAGACCACAGCACTCTGTAAATTGGCCAAATTTGGACTGAGGCATATTTATAATACAGTAGCAGTCTCTCGTACACACATTACAGTTTAAAGCCTAGTTCTTTAAAGGGAGAGTTCACCCAAAAATGACAATTCTGTCATCATTTACTAATTTCCATGTCATTTCAAAAATGGACTGATGAACTGTTTTTGTCCGTGCAGTTTAAGTTATTGAAGTCCAAAATAACACTGGACCCCTTTGTCTTTTATTGTATGGACAAAAAACACAGAATATTGATTTTGTGTGTTGTGCAGACCACAGCACTCTGTAAATTGGCCAAATTTGGACTGAGGCATATTTATAATACAGTAGCAGTCTCTCGTACACACATTACAGTTTAAAGCCTAGTTCTTTAAAGGGAGAGTTCACCCAAAAATGACAATTCTGTCATCATTTACTAATTTCCATGTCATTTCAAAAATGGACTGATGAACTGTTTTTGTCCGTGCAGTTTAAGTTATTGAAGTCCAAAATAACACTGGACCCCTTTGTCTTTTAAACACAGAATGCTTTTGTTTGTTTTTAAAAATAAATAAATAAATAAATTCATAAATGCACCAATTAAGCTTACGTCCTATTTGCTTCACTTGCACATTCAGTGTATTCAAATAGAGTAGTAAATAAAATCATTTTTTCACTTCCTCTTTTGTGGTTTATATATATTGCAGTTTGAGTACAGTCCTGTTGTTACCTAATGCCACCTTTTATTTGATAAAAAATAAAAATAACTCATAAGCTATACCAAAAGCTTGAATAAGCCCAGTGTAGGAATGTAGTTCATTTTCATTCTTCTCATTAAACCACACACCCATGCTAAGTTGACTTCTAGAATCAAAATATTTCTGACAGCGCAGGAATACCTTAACTTGCAAAATATTTACACCGTATTTCACAATGCAGTTATAGCGTTTTTCTGTGGAGCACAACGTGGTTTCAGTGAATTCAGCGAGAGACGTTCTCCTGTTGGGATGTGGTTTCGGGGTCTGAACTCTTTAGTTCTCCAAAAGCACGGCCTACATCACCCCATCTCCATAAACCACATAACATATACTCCCTCTTTCTATTGCTCTGTCGTCCTCTTCTCCTCTTCCTTTCATGTAATCCGAGTAGTAGAGCGCATCTCCTTTGTTTTTACATCTCGCCTGAGTGTTCATTTGATAACAATTTTATAAAAACATTCCACTGCCTAGTTACGTATGGCACGAAGGGTCAAAATATCAGAGGCTGCATGTTGTGGATTATATTATAAATAACTCTATTCTGTGCATTTTCCTCTGATGTCTTCTATGCATCAAGCCTTAGCCTCATGACTTTCCTGGACAAGCAAATTGTCAGGCTGCTGTGCAATGTGATACAATCACTGCAAATCAGAACATATCTGATGTATGATATATAATCATATCAAGAGGGTCTGTACATTATTGTACAGCACTGAAGTAGAGAATAGCTCAAGCAAGGTGAACGCTATCTCTGTTGTCTTCATAATCGTTCTCACCAGCGCACACTTAACCTTCACATTGACAACCAAACCTGGAACCTTAGAATAGAGTGTTTCAGAATGGCTGTATATAACATGCTCGCTTTATGTCCTGCACATATGTACTGTCATAATGAAGACATTATGTATCATGTATTACATATTATCTGAGGCTTATAGAATTTTCAAAGTAGTATGTGATTTAATCATTTCTATACTTTCCTAAAACTACTTTTCTGTTTTGTGTGTGTGTGAGAAACCGCTCGTATACCTGTGGCTGACTATCTCAGATAGCAGATGCAGTTCATTGTATATCGACAGAAGAGATAATGAACAGTATAACCTCTAGTAAAACTGTTTTTAGCAAAAGGCGTATTCGAATTGCGGTCTGGGGACCCCCAGGGGGTCTCCAGAAGGGCCCACACTGTCCGCAGGAAATTTCAGCAAAAAAAAAAAACAAGGAACGAAAGAAAACTAATTTTGTTTTGGAACAGAATTTATTGTAAAAAATGCTATACAAATAGCTTTAACTCATCAATGCACATCTCGAATAATAATGTTTATTTTGGCTCTAGTAACAAAATTAAATCACAATTTTTTACACAGTAAATATGAGTCTTAAAATAAATAGCTAACTTTATGTTTTAGGAAGAGGGTCCTTCTCAAGGGGGTTGTCATAGTTTTAGCATTAATAAGTTTAATAATTCTTATTTTTAATAACACACGCCTTTGCTTATTTAGTCAGAACGTATGTAAACATATTTTCCATGGTTCGCTGTGCGTGACAAACCACACAGAGCTAAACTCTTTTTTATTAAAACAACTCCTTTTTTTAAGTGACCTCATAAAGATTATGAAATCAATCTTTTAAGAAAAAGAACTTCACGACTGAAATTCTCATCTTATAGCTTTAAGCTCCATAAACAACAAGACACAGAAAAAAGCGTTGTCAGCAAATCAGAAATTCATAAACAAAGTGATTTAATCGCCATTTAAAATTAAGATTGCAGAATGTGATCTGACATTATGAGCTAATGTGAATCCCTATTTTACATTTTCACATGCAGGTCTAGGAGAGAAACCAGGTAGATTGAGAGTGAGTTTTAAGGGTCCGTTTTAATTCACAAGAATGAAACTTAAAACTGAACTTGAAGAGCTCCAATCTACAAATGCACATTTTCCAACACGAGTAGCAATGAAAGACGCACCTGTCTTTTAAAAGATATGTTCGACTTCCTGTGTTCAATAATTTTCTACTCATAAAATCAACAACAAGGACACAGCTTTTTAATGAATAAATATCTGTTCGATGTCTGTAATGACTCAAAATCTTAAGTATACAATATTAAGATAGCAGTGTTAAGAAGTCTTTGTTGAGGCTTCAAATAGTTGGTATTGTGTGTGAGAAACAATTAGTGATGAGAATCAAACGACATTCCTCTTTTAAAAGCATCAGGACATTTTACAGGGGTTAATGTCTATGAGTCTCCAGCGTGTCCGTCTTCGTGCCCGATTAACAGCCGTCCGAACAGCACACTCAAAAACCTGTTGCACGCCACGATTGCTGAGAGCCGAGCATTCCAGGTATCCCTTGGCACGGATCTCCTGTGCCACCTGTTTGCCCTCCGAAGCCGCGGTGCAGCTGGTGCGATACGGCCCCATCTCACGATGGTCCGTCTGTGTGGCAACAACCAGCACAGGAACCTTCGGGAGATATTCCCTCACTTCAGTGATCCATTTGTGCCGCAAATTATTTAACGAATTCGGATTTGCCACCGAATAGCAGAGCAAAACCACATCCGCCTGCTGATAGGACATGGGCCGGATTTGGCGGAATGTATCATGGCCTGCTGTATCCCACAGTCCCAAGCTGATCTGGACTCCATCCATGAATACATCAACGCCAGTGTTTTCATAGACAGTAGGTCTGTAGCTGTCTGGGAACGTTTCAGAAGTGAATCGTACAAGAAGTGCCGTTTTACCCACCGCACAGTCCCCGACCAGGACGCATTTCACTGAGGCCTCTACCAGCCCATTCATCCTTCTGTCCATCTGGTGTTGTAGTTATTGTAAATAATGAGTGTAAAAAAACGATCAGTGGTGTCCAACAGATGATGAAGTCATCTTTCTAATTGCAAGTCTGCAGAAATGTGAGCTCTAAGAATAAAAGCACTGCTAGTTACACAGCATTCTGAAGTCTTGTGGTGATTCCCTCCTCGGCTCTGTAATCCAGTGAAGGTTTAGGAGCTGAGTTCATTATGGTCCATTAGAGATATTCAAGATGGAGAAATCCAGAAGTGGCTCAGCTGTATCCCTCCTTTGACCGTTTCACTCCTGCCTAATTGAAAGAACAAAGAAGTACAATTACTATTATGCAATCGCAAAACACCAAGAAATGTTTTTTATGCAATGAGATTTTTTTATACGTAATCTACAAAAAATTCATCTAATTGGTCTTATATTTAAAGAAACAGTTTCATTTAAAAGACATTGTCATCATTTACTCACCCACGTGTCGTTCCAAACCTGTATGACTCTCTTTCTCTTTCTAAAATGATTTTGAAAAGTGTGTCATTCTGGGTTTTTTTGGTCCATACAATGACTATGGAGTCAGATGTTGTTTGGACCCCAACGTTCTTCTAAATACATTCCTTTGTGTTCATTAGAATAAAGCAAGTCATACAGGTTTGGAATGACATGAGAATTCCGTCTTTTTCTCACCCTCATTTTTTTGTGTTCATCATCCCTTTAATATCTTTAAAATACCAAAGAAATACTACAACATCATTCTTAGATCTTAGAAATCAATAGAATATCCCGCTAACACCACAGAGCACAGTAGACTCCTCTCATTGCAGGCCTCAGACATCACTTCCCATTGACAACGGCCCTGTTATCGACTAAAGTCGAATTGACACATTTTTGGCTATAGTATTCTAAAAAATGCTGTTTAGCACAAATGCGACAGCTCATTTGTTTGTTTGTTTAATAACTCTATGGGCCAATGCTGGTAAAGGCGCATTCGACAAAACTCAACCTCAAAGATGAATCTCGAAATGGCAACATGGCTGTCATGAGAGGAAAGTACACTGATGATTCAAACAGCTGCTCCACTTAATACCACAAAAGGCCAAATGGTTGTGATATACTGTCAGAAAACACTTTTCGGTATGAAAAAACACTGGAAACATCGTCAGCCAGAATATTCTTGAGAAGCAGGCCTATAATCTGGCAAGTATTTAATAGCCTCTACGGTGTATTTCTTTGCTAGTATAGAAAATGTGGTGTTATAAAATGACTCCAACAATTATATCCTTATTGACAGGATTTGTAAAGTCTTGTGTGTTTCATTAAAGAAATACTATGAATATTGGAAACCATAATCTAAATTTAAAGGATTACAATACAATCGGTGATGGAGAAAACTCCCTTTACACACACACACACACACACACACACACACACGCTGTTCACAGACTCTGAAGCATTGCAAGGTATAATAAAAATATAGATTTTTGTTCATCGAAAAATAATTAGTAACTAAAAAATTTGACATGTCAACAAAAAGTATCAAACAATTTATTGAAGTCCTTGTTAACCACATTATATTAATCCGAAACAAGAATATGCTTTTCATTTTTTTTTTTTTTTGAAGATGTGAAAATTTATATTTACAAAATATATTGAATTTACAAAATAACTAATTTCAATTTAAACTGGTTAAGAACCTTACAAATAATGAACACTATACATATCAGGTTCGGATTGGTGATCAATTTATGCAGGCAAAATAAGTTTAATACATTTATAGAAAAAAGGATCCACAGTTTTAAACTGAGGCACGGTATAATTAATAGATGCATTACAAAGAAGAAAACAACTCACCTCTTTGAACCCTTCAACCGTGAGATTCACATGCGTAGATAAAGCTCAGTTTAGCATCTGTTATTTTAATTTAATGAAGCATTAGAAAGAGATCAGACCTCAGTCCAATGCTGCATTTTTCTCAAAACTTAAAAACTGTTAAACTCAGGAAACTCAAGCACCTTTGAGCACAGAGAGATAATATATGCCTTCACAGACAGAGCATATGCTGCATCCTCTAGCAGAGGGAAGTGAAATGCGAGGCTGGGCTCTTTTCTCTGTAAAATCGTACATCAAATCCCTTCTAAGCTTCCGCTGTGACGTTCTCAGCACATCTACGGCATCGAGTCTTGCTTCTTCTGCAGTCAAGAACTCATTACGCATGAAACGGTCTAATGCAGCAAGGAAAAGAAACTAAGATACAAACAAGAACAAGATTCTTTGTGTGGGGTCCCTGAGACATTTTAGTCATTTTGAAAGGAATCCTTATTTCCAGTTTAAATTATTTGATCACAAATTAGACACCTTTTAGAAAGGTCTGTTAGCTGGTATAGTATTAAAATAGCCTTGGGATGAAGTTTAAGTGAAATAGAATAATTACCAGAGCACTTGTTTAAGTTATGAAAGGGCATGGAATTAAAGCATGATAGTTTTGTTTTGCAGCAAACACATTGCTGTTTAGATCAGCTGAAGGACGCGATTCAAAGCATCCAAACTTCAGTGCATGTTCTACAGCAGGGCTGCCCAAACTGGGTGTCCTGCAGAGTTTAGCTCCAACTTGCCTCAACACACCTGCCTTTAAGTTTCTAGTATGCCTAGTAAGAGCTTGATTAGCTGCTTCAGGTGTGTTTAATTGGGGTTGGAGCTAAACTCTGCGGGACACCGGCCCTCCAGGACCGAGTTTGGACACCCCTGTTCTATAGCATCAAACATTTCTAATGAATAATGGCAGAAAAAGTCATTCAGCGCGTCGCCCTCTGATGGAGAGGAAGTGCACTGCATTCACATCGACAGCTGCCACTTTCATCATGGAGGAATCTGACCTTTACTAATTGAAACAAAGGTCAGCTACTGAGCGTTCAACATGCGGAGTTATATTTTCCCCCACCAACGGTTTCTACTGATTCAAGGGGAAATGTAGAAAGAGAAATGAGGATGTAGAAAATGTTCAGCTGTGATTTTGAGCTCCAAGCACATGCTACACTAAGCCCTATAGAGCTGTGCTGAATAAACTCCATTTTAATTTCACCAAAAGAATCAAAGCTTGTACATTTTAAGACTTTATTCTTCCCTTCAGTTTTTTTTCCCCACCATAATGTCTAACAAAAATAAAACAAAATTATACATATAAAATCTTTCCAAATATACAATTTCACAAAAACATTTTCCAGAATAAATTCTTACACATAAGAATTGTGATTTGCATAGCAGCATTAAGATGTCTATAAAAATATGCGTGGCATCAACATTTTAAACTGGAAATATAAAAACCAAAGCTGAGCTAAAACTCGAGCACTAGCACGTCAAGGCAACATAAAATGTATCATTCTGATCTAGGATCCGTCCAAGCTGCTCACAAACCAACTAAAATGCAAAGCTGACTGAGCATCAGCATTTATATTTCCAGAAACGCTATTAAATATATTTCTACATATACCAACACTGAAGAGAATAAGCCATCCTGTGACTAATGGCCTTGCGAGGGAGCATCAACATTCAAGATAGTATAATCTGTATATACAGCTCAATACACTATAAAACACTGTAAATATGTAGTACCTTGATTTTTATGACTTCGATGCACAATTACTGAAAGACGTGAAAATATGTATGTAGCAAACAGACAAAAGAACTGTGTAAAGACTGGCACTATTAGTCCTCAGAGAAGACGCTCTGGATTAAGGCAGTGGAAAGAGAGAAATCTAAAAGTAAAAGCTTCATTATAGCAGCTCTTTGTGAAGCGTGACCAGCACCAATCCGGTCTTAGGCTCGGTGTAACTGTGAGAAAGACAGAAAGAAATGAATAAATCACAAAATGTACATTTAATGACAATTGGTTCTGCAAAATACAATATCAAAATATGTCAAATTAAGTCCCTAGTATGCTTCTATAATGCTGCTGGCTTCTTAGCATTCAGATTACATTTGTTATACATTTTTTATTCTTTTAACTTTTATGATTTTTTTTTTCCATTTCATTTCAAAAATAGCTTTTAAAATTAACTTCAATTTAAAAAGATGAAGAACCTTACAAATAATGAACACTATGTGCATCAAGTTTGGATTGTTGATCAATGCATGCTGATGAAATAACCTAATTTAGAAAAACAGACCCACTGTGAATTTTTGTCAATATTTTGAATAAAAGACCAAGTAACACGTTAGTTTGGGGACCAATTCTCATTGCTTATTAGCATGCATATTATTAGCATACTGGCTGTTTATTAGTACTTATAAAGCACATATTAATGCCTTATTCTGCATGAGCATATTTTAGATCCCTTAATCCACCCCATACCTAAACTTAACAACTACCATACTAACTATTAATAAGCAGCTAATTAGGAGTTTATCGAGGCAAAAGTCACAGTTAATAGTTAGATAATAGTGAGAATTGGTCCCAAACTAAAGTATAGCCAGACCCAGCTGTGTGACTTAAGTGTGTGTGCAAATATTCTTAATACTTCATTGGCAGGACCTAGAATGCGTCTACACTGAAAGATGTTTCGTTCCAAGCGATGGAATGACAGTAGCATGTACTGAATCAATGTAGCATTCAGAAAGACACATTGCAAGAGCGCTGGATGCAGTCAGTATACCTGAAGTGGTGGTTTTTGAGGTAGTCTAGTACAGCAGGCCTGATGCGTGCCACTCCTCCTTGGCTGCGATTGCCTCTTCCCGTGATGACTGACAGCTGAGGCTGACACAAACCCTGACTCAATTCTACAAAAGACACAGCCATTAAAGACAACGCCAGACTCTGAAATCAAAACATTATCCAACACACCAAAACCTGCACAATCCATGTGCTGCATACACTAGAAAAACTGTTCTTTTGTATGTTTGTGGATCACATACCTAAATTTTTGTCGGTGAGAACCTGACTAAGATGATGAAGGGCCTCATCCACATGCAGTCCATGGAGATCTAGAATATTCTGAGGCAGGAGTGAAGCATTCACTTGCTGGAATATCTGCATGGCTGCTCGATGGTTCGCTTCACGCATCTTCTCCCCATGCATGTGACCCTAAGCATACACAAAATTGTGCATAGAAACTTTATAAGTAAGAGCTCTGATCCAAGAACAGCACTGCACTCGGCATGCATTTTTAAAAAGCACCTGCTAATAGATATAGGAAATAATGCTCGACATGTAGGGATCCTGAAAGAGATGGAATTCATGCTTCGTGGAATGAGTAGTTCATTCAATAGAAAGTCTGAAAATCCCCAGAATGGTCCAGAGGAAACTAGGAATCAGGAGAAACAAGTAATTCTCCAGTTTATGAATGAGCAATTCCGGGATGTGAAATTGCAAAAATGATTTTGATTTCTACAGAGTGCAACAGTCAGTCAGGTTATGCAAATAAAAATGCCATTTCACACTGTCTGATTGTCCCATTCTACAACAATCAGACAATTTGTTAATTAATTTACCAAAATAAGAGGGATCATACCAAATGCATGTTATTTTTTATTTAGTACTGACCTGAATGAGATATTTCACATAAAAGATGTTTACATATAGTCCACAAGAGAAAATAATAGTTGAATTTATAAAAATGACCCTGTTCAAAAGTTTACATGCGCTTGATTCTTAATACTGTTTTTTTTACAGCTGTTTTTTTTTTTTTAAAGAATGAAGATGTGTACATTTTTCTTATTTTGCCTAAATATCATATTTTTTTCATTTCGTACTGTTCAGGACAAGGGACTCATGAACAACTATCACAAAACAAACATCTTATCTTATTCAGGTCAGTACTAAATAAAAAATAACATGCATTTTGTATGATCCCTCTTATTTTGGTAAAATAATTAACATTTTGCAGATACTGCAAAGTGTATGTAAAACTTTGACCACAACTGTATATACACACACACATATAGCCTCATATGTTGACTGGTTTGATTCATGGCTTATAACTCATAAGATCTTTTTTTAATTCCTATAAGAAAAATGAAAATGAAAAATACTTCCAGAAGTAAGGCTGCTGAAAAAGTGGCCGGCACTGTTGCACTTTTTGTGAGTTTGTACTGAAAATCCTTATTTCTTGTAAATTAAACATAAGAAATGTTATTATCTGTGTGTCAAGTGGCGCAGCAATCGTTCAATGTGGACAGACACATAGCTCATCACCAGAAATGACGTTTTGCACATTAAAACACTGTTTAAATTTTGTGTTTGTCTCAAAACTATTCTTTTGTTTTTGGATCAGTTTTTCAGCACACATTATAATGTTCATCTCTTGAACCTGTTGTGCGTAGAAACTAGCCACATCCTTGCGTCCCTGCCGATGGGCTTCAGCTGCCTTGTTAAAACACTCTATCTGCTGATGTCTCTGCAGTGTTGCCTCTGTGCGGAAGTCCTCATATTCTGGATCCTCTGAATCCTGGAATTGAGCAGCTTCCGCCTCCCCATCTCTCGGCTTCCATCTCTGAGTGAGTGAGTCAAAATGCATCAACAATCAACACAGAAATTCCGTTTCATTTCAGTATGCTGTATGGTCACACGTAGCTCACCCGCTCTTTGCTCGGAGTTCTGTGCGCGCCATTACGCTGAGGAGTAGGTTCAGGAACCACTACATTTCTGACTGGCCCGTCATCCAACAGAGCATGCAAAAACTGTTCGGTCTGCTCCAGAGAGTAACTACACAAGCAGATGGTCAGGAGACATTTCCTTTCAGGTTATTTCTGCTTTCTTAGTTATTGTTTCTCGTCTTATTGTGCACAATTCCTCAGCACATAATTTTCTAAAAACAAATGATAACAAACAAATGGTTTATTTTAGGGACCAATTCTCACTATTAACTAGCATGCATATTACTTGCATACTGACTGTTTATTAGTACTTATAAAGCACATATGTGACCCTGGACCACAAAACCAGTCTTAAGTGTCAATTTTTCGAAATTGAAAGCTGAATGAAGAAGCTTTCCATTGATGTATGGTTTGTTAGGAGGGGTGTTTCTCTGCAGCAGGGACTGGAGCACTTGTCAGGATAGAAGGAAAAATGGATGGGGCAAAATACCGTCAAATTCTTGAGGAAAATCTGCTGCCCTCTGCCAGAAAGTTGCCAATGGGAAGAAGTGGTAAACGTCCTTGCATGGCCTCGTCAGAGCCCTGACTATAAACCCCACTGAAAATCTGTGGAATGACCTGAAGACTGCAGTCCACAAACACTCACATCAGATTGAACTGAACTTGAGCAGTTCTGCAAAGAAGAGTGGGCAAATATTGCAAAGCCTATATGTGCAAAGTTAGTAGAGACAAATCCCAACAGACTTAAGGCTGTAATTAAAGCAAAAGGTGCTTCAACAAAATACTGACACAAGGGGCTGATCCTTTTTCCAACTCCATAATTCTGGTTATTTAAATTTTTTTCTGACATGTTGGTGTTATATCTTTCAGTTGGATGTTATACCCACTGCACATTAGTATTCCCTCTGTGTTTGTGTGTATTGAGAGAATAAGCGGTCTCACTCTCTTGCATTAGTTGATAGGACAGAGCTGCCTGTCTGTGCTTCTCCTGCCAAAGACAACAGACACCAGGTAAGTTTTACATCAATTCAGAATCAAATTAAAAAAAAAAAAAAAATCTATGCTGTTTTTGTAGGTTAATATCCAAAAACTGTAAACATAATATCAAAATATCTTACTTGAATAGTTTCCTTCCATTTCTGGTGCAGCAGTTTGGCCAAGTTCAGGTCTATCTGCACTGCACAGTCATCTGATGAAAACGCACCTGCAACCATATGGATTTCAAAGAGATTTTACAACGATTTTATGAGCGTGAATGAGGATTGATGTGGTTACTCATTTCAAAGTAAGAGCTCTTCATATCACTGTATTAAAAACAAAACTGGAATCAGACTGAAAATAAATATGTTAGACTACCTTTAAAGGGATAGTTCACCCAAAAATGAAACTTCTGTCATGAATTACTCGCCCTCAAGTCGTTTCAAACCTGTAAGACCTTCGTTCATCTTCGGAACACAAATTAAGATATTTTTTATGGGATCTGAGAGCTGTCTGACCCTGCATAGACCGCAACACAACTGAAATGTTCCCAAGTCCAGAGACGTAGCAAGGAGATCTGTAAAAAAATTCCATGACATCAGGGGTTCAACCGTAATTTTACGAAGCTACGAGAATATTTTTTGTGCACAAAAGAAAACAAAATAACGACTTTATTCAACAATTCGTCTTCTCCACGTCACCCTGTAGCGCCATTTTGGAGAATATCAGCTGGACGTAAACCGCGTATGCTGTTGTCAGCTGTGTCACACTTCGTAAAATTATGGTTGAACCCCTGATGTCACATGGATTATTTTACCGATCTCCTTGCTATGTCTCTGGACTTGGGAACATTTCAGTTGTATTGCTGTCTATGCAGAGTCAGACAGCTCTCAGATCCCATAAAAAATATCTTAATTTGTGTTCCGAAGATGAACGAAGGTCTTACGGGTATGGAACGACATGAGGGTGAGTAATTAATGACAGAATTTTCATTTTTGGGTGAACTATCCCTTTAAGCTGAAATGCTTTTAATGGGAACACAATAGTTTAGTGCAGTGGTTCTCAATTGGTCGTGATGACAGTTCTGTTCTAAAAGGATAATGGACAGCAAGGAAACAACAATGCTTAATGGAAAATTATAAAATGAAACTAACCACATAATCAAATAGTTACGACAGCAAAATAAACCGGTATCAACTTTTAAAAGAAGACAAAACACAAAACACACAACCAGTATCCTTTGTTGTTGTTGTTGTTGTTAAAGATTGTGGGTCCAATTAAACTTTACAGTATTTTGTATCAAATTCATTTGTCATTTGGTAGAAGGAAGTGAAATTGGGGAAATCCCATTATGGGTAGGTCATGCAAAAACCATGAACGAAACTCCCCAAGGTTTGAAAAAATATAGACCCACACTACATTAAAAACAATGTTATGGGTTTTGTATTGTTTTGGGTCGACACTTCATGTCACTGGAATGATTGACTGATTCACTGAATGATTTATACGGCATATTGATTAGATGTTTTATTACCTGGACTGACCCCAACAGGTCCAAAAAGCTCAGAGAGTTGCAATGCAAGTTCAGTCGGAAGTTTCAGCTCCAAGGTTTGAATATCCATTGAATTTGGCTCTCTTCCCCCCTGTCGGGCTCTCTTTCTCTCTCTTTCTCGTTCCTTCCTCTCCTCCTCCTCTTTACGCTCCATTTCGTCAACCTGACACAGCAGTGACTGAGTTATGGCATTCACCTCTGCTCTTGTCTCCTCATCCTCCTTTTCTTCCTCTCCTGCCTCCTCTTCGCTCCCTTCCTTCAATGCTCCATCAAGGCACTGAACAACGTTCTCACCTTGTCTCTCTAATGCCTCTTCCTGCCCTGGACCTGTTTTGTCTGGCTGTTCCTCATTAGCTGCTGTAACCTCCAGTTGTACTTTAGTGCCTTCTATCGCAAAGGAAGTTTTGGGCTCACATTTTTTCATTGTCATGCTCGCCTCATCAGATCCTTCAGCTTCGCTTTGTGAGCTTAGACCTGGACTCCAATCATCATCAGCTTGGCTAACATCACTAAAGTTAGATTCCTGAAATTTGGGACTGATGCTACTTGCTGACCTGTTGCTAGAGTCACTTTCTGAGCCCATCAAAGTTTCTGATGGTTTTATAGATAGTTCACATGACTCTTCCCCAGGAACCAAAGACCCCATGTCAACCTCGTCATCCTCATAATCTTCTTTAGACAGTCTTTCTCCAGAATCTAGTAACAAGTTAGTTGTCCACTCAATATCTTGATGGCACTTCTCATAAAGGTCCTCCAGATTATCCATGGAGACACGTCTGAAATGGCGGCTCAGAATCTCGAGGTTTTGCTTTTTAGAGTGAGATTCTCTAAAGTCGTTCTCTTCCACCTGAGAACCCTTCTCATGGACCACGCGGTACGGCACTCCCTGCTGGCAGGCAGACTGCTCTTCATTTGTTTTTGGGGTGAAACGCAAAGAGTTTCCCTCCGAAACAAACACACCACTACTAGATAAGTTAGAGTCTAACTCAGAACATTTCTGCTGGTCAATTCTCCAAAGCAAGGCAAAGTCCTGAGGTTGTGTTTGGGTCGAGGCACAGGAACATAACACCATGGGCAATGAAGGTGGTTCTCCTGTAGGTGCGAGATCAGTGGGCTCATGCAAAATAACTGGAGATTGTGAGCAAGGCAACAAACGGCCTTGATTGGTGAAGGTAAGTGCCAGTTTACAAGATTTCCCCACTCTCCTGCTAAGCCCTCTCCGTCTCTCCAGACTGCTCTCTGAATCTACGACAACCTTTGAACACAGAGTTTCTTGGACATTTGGGCTCAATCTGCATTTCTCTTCTGACAAC
>NW_015546098.1:148964-162412 GCF_001515605.1 Sinocyclocheilus anshuiensis | reverse complement strand
CCTGTCCTCCCGCTTAACCTCATCCTGTGTGCTCTTCTCAGCAGACACCGGAGTAGACTGCTCAGTTGGGTCTGCTCTCTGTTTCGATGGACTTGAAGAATTAGAATAATCCTTGCATGAGTCAGTGCACTCTGAGAACGTTCTCTCCAGCACACAGTCAGGGAGTTCAGGCCAAACCATAGTCTCCAGGTTCAAGTTACTCTCTTTTCCACCAAAGGAAGGGGAATGCAGAGTAGCCTGTTTACTTGGAGCTTGGAGAGAAGAGTTTATTCCACCTTGCAGTAGATCTACAAGTTTTTGAAATTCAACTGTATTCAGCTTCTCAGTATCAGAATGCTTGTCTTCATCAGCAGAGGTGTTATCTTTGTGTTCAACAACACTGGATTCCAAATCAGTGTTCTTAAGTGTGTTATTTCTTGAATTCTGACGTCTTCCTTGGCGTTGACTTTGAGACTCCAGTGGCCAGTCCCCCACAAAATCCAACAGCTCTGGCCTCACACCTTTGTCTTCAGACTCAACTTCACATCCCTCCTCCTTATCTTGCCCTGAGGAATCAATCCTGGGGTCAAAGTTCACAGGTTGATCCACGGCACTAGTTCCTAGGACATTTCTGTCTTTTACTCTGTCCCTCCTCACACGCTGAGCAATGGACTCTGAAAACGCCACAGGCAGCTCCGGAAACGTTTCATGCGCTGACGCTACAAATTCTTCAGTTGTCCCGCAACTCAAATTTCCCAATTCTTTTTCCGTGTCCGCAAGGCAGGCATCTAGCTCCAAGTCTAACCCTTCAGCATCGAGCAGATCAGACTGAGGTGTTCCAGACCCTTCCAGAATGTTCTCACGGAACAACATGGATTCCTTGGAACTGTGGGAGATTATTTCACCTTCTTCCTCACCTGCAGATATGGTACTGTAAGTCTGGCTAACAGAGGACACATCGGGCAGAGATGAGGAAAGGTTTGTGTTTAGTTTGCTCAACCCGGAGTCACCAACAAGATCAGGATGGCTGAGGCCAGGGGGTAAAGATTGCCTGAAGGGAATAAGAGAAATACATAAAAAATTGTATGGCTTCACCCAGTCAGTGTTTTCATAGTTACTAACACTCAAATTGCCCTGAACAACCATATTCTGCTGCTGTGTGAACATAGCTCATGTTTTTTTTATTTTGAAACACAACATAAATACTGTAAAGTATTTATAATGCATATACTCACTGGGGTTGCTCAGTCTCTGTTTGGGTCAAATCCAAAACACTTGGCACCGGTTCCGGTCTTTGTGAATTCATGATGCTCTGGACAGAGACAAATCGGTCATACCTTTCTAATATGCGTCGGATCTTCTCTTTTGATACTTGATGCCTCGTGCGCCTTCATAAAGAGGGCAAAACAGAAAGAGTTTATGGATTATTTTCGAAATGTGTAGTAAAGACAGTTAGTTCTAGTTTGAGGTTATGTTTAACATACTTCTCCAGCTCTCTGGGTTTAGTTTTCCACCAGGTATCTGGCTCACGAAACAGCACCCTATATCTGTGTTTCTGTGCCTAGGAGAAGGAAAAAGAAGGCCTACAATCAGCACAATGGACTTTTCTGAATCTGTTTGTGTGCACACTGTCATGTATGGAATATTCTAAAGTTAAACCAATGAATAAGATCTATAGCAATGTATAATTGTGTAGTATGATATACGTATTACAATAAAATTCACAACTGATTTTTAACAATACAAACAAAATATGGACACTGTTTGATATGAAACATTAATAACTTGTTTCAAAATAACTTGCTTACCATAGCAACATATGGTTTCATCTCCCAACATTGCATATTGGTGTTGTCTATTATGATGGGTGACTGGCCTTTTTCGAAAGACTCTTTTGCTGAAATGTTGATCACCAAAAAGAAATTGCAGAAAGATTATATAAAGATTAAAGGTGAAGCGTGTATGTGCCATCAGCAGAATAGCGTAAATAATGTCTGTTTTCAAAACACTTCATTGAAATTGTCGTCCAATTTGTAGTCCCTCACCAAACTCACACTACTGGTTGAGCCAATGTCTCTCAAACAATCAAGTGTGTGTTTACAGCGACATGAAATTGGAGAGTTTACAATTTCGCGTTAAATATCGCATGCGATTTATCGTGCAGCCCTAATGGAAATGATCATCCAAATGGCTGACTTACAGTTGTTTCAGCATATTAAGCTGGTATAGGTAGTCAATTTTGAAAAAGATCTAACTGTGTAGTCATAGGGTAGTTAAAGGTGCAGTAAGTGATTGATATTTGACCAAAACAAAAATTTTACTATATTTTATTAGTACTATATTTCACCAAAACAAACCACTACCCAAAAGGATCACACCCCTATCTTGATAGCTCCGCCTCCAAATTCACAAACATACTATGCAGCACAGGCACCTCCCCCATTACGAGTGGCCACGCCCCTTACTGGTGATTGGCTACACGTGTGTTTTGGTGCTCTGTCCGATCCACTTTCAACAGTGTTTATTAGAAATCGCTTACTGCACCTTTTAATCATTTAACCAAGCGGCAACCTCCCGAACCAGCTCCTGCCTCTTTGCCCATTTTCGATTATCCGGGAGTGACACGCGGCCAAGATGGCGACGGCTGGCTCCGCCCACTTTGAGCTTCAAAACCGCTCTTCAGAAACCTACGGGTGACGTCACGGACACTACGTCCATGTTTTTATACAGTCTATTCATTTAACACAAAGGGCAATAACTGCAATTAATTGTACACACCAGACATTTTGCTTTGGTTTGAGCTAAACAGGCCTGTAATACTCACCTCTCTGGTGATTCCACTCGTGGGCCTCTCCTAGTAAATGGGGCTCAAAATGGTACTCTCCATTTCGAGTAAAATAAGCATCAGTGCTTAAAACAACCCCTCCAGGGTTCTGCGCCAACATAGCACTAGACAGCAGAGAGAGACAAAACTAAGACACTTTATCTATGAAGCTACCCTACAGCAGAGTGGTCAGTGTAATTCTGATCATTCAGATTAGTTATCTGCCAGTGTGCTTAATCTCAAAATCTAAATACGGCCAATGTACAGTATGTGCTGGTATTCACTACGGCATACTTTGATAATTATCATGCATTACTGCTTGGACAGTATGCATGCTAAACAAATTTTAAATGAACTAAGGTCCACAGGAGGTTCAAATATTTACGTAAATATTTTATTTACTGTACTATTTCTAATTTCATTTGGTTTCCTAAATGTTCTTGTCAAAGGCCAATCTGATGTTTAAAAAAAGTAAACTGAGACCTCACTAAAAAACTTCAACATGGTTTGTTTGGTTTTGTAATGCGATTCAATACAATACCATATATCATGAAAAAAGCTTCAACAATCATCAAAATAAGAAAATTTGACACCACCACATGGCAAAATTCCTACCAATGAAGCGTTACCTAAGGACAATCCATCTAAAATAATATTAAGGACTCAAAACTCAAAAAGTTAATATAACTTCCCCCTTAGGAAATCTATTTCCTGTACATAATAGAGTTTTGTATGTCATGAACTAAATTGTTCAATGAACATTATACGCTATGGTCTCTCTTCTTGTGCAATGTAAAATACCAAAAAAGAAAGGATTTCCTATGCTATTCCATCTCTTTTCAATAGAATAACACACATCCCAGATTTTTGCATACTTGGCAAGGGTGGTTTTGCCTGATCCAGGAGCCCCTCGAAGTAACACCAACACCTGCCCTTCTAATTTGAGCCTGTTCCTGGAGGGCAGAGTCCATGACTTCGGTACAGTTGCAGAAGGTTTCAGAGGTGCTTGTCTGATAGGTCCATGAGCCAACCATTGAGCAGCAGGGATGGCATTAGAGCTCCATGGTGTGGAGTTAGGAATGACAGGTGTAATGAAGGCAGGCCTCACAGCGCGGGGATGAAACTCAGCAGCCTGAGTGTTCCAGAACATGGCAGGTGTGCTGAGAGCTTCTTGATGCTGCTTTGACGTTGTGTGGTTACGGAGCTGATCAGGTCTACGGTACACCTGAAATGCTGAGGGTCTTGGTCCAGTAGAGCTGGCCTCCAGTGTTAGGTGACTGAAGTCAAGAGATAAGGTTTTGGTCTCTGGGATATGAGCCCCACCAAAACTTAATTCATTCACCGGTGAACTACCACCACGGGCCTCACTGAGCCCGGGATCAGAGTAAGAGGCCTGCTCTGGTAAAGTCTGATGAGCTGGAAGCGGAATCTGGGATGTAAGAGGCAGCGAGGAGAGAGGGAACGATTGAGAAGGAGGGGGCAGAGACGACAGAGGTATGGAGGACATGGTTTGAGTCTGCTGTGCCGTCAACGTTTGAAGTTCCTTATCTATGAGAGCATCAAACTCTTCTGTAAGGAGTGTTTCAGAAGGATTGAGCTCAGGTGGTGATGCAGGCTGGTTTGAAAAGGCGAAGCTCTGCGCTGCCTGAGTGATGTTCGCTCCCAGGAGAGCGGCAGCCTGCTCAAACCCTGAGACCGGAGGAGGGGCTGGGGCTGTGCCCTCAGCAGCGTCTGACAGCTCCAAAAGAGAATCCATTGCATTGTCCACTAATGCAGAGAGATGAACAAGAAAAAATTAAAAATGTAAAAAATAAAATGTAATTTATTTATTTTTTTTTTTAAATGTGTGCAGTATTTAAGGACATTGTGAAATATTATTACCATTTAAATAATAAAAAAAAAATTCTACTTAAATATATTTTACATTTATTCTTGTGATGGCAAAGCTGAATTTTCAGTAGCCATTGCTCTTTAGTGTCACATGAACATGCTCAAGAAACATTTCTAATTATCAATGTTGAGAACAGTTTTTGTTGCTGCTTATTTCTGTAGAAACATTCAACTTTTCAAAAGTTTGGGATGAGTAAGATTTTAAATACATAAATAAAATAATGAATACTTTCAGGGAGGATGCATTCAATTGATCAAAGCTGATAGTAAAGGCAATTATAATGTTACAAAATATTCCAATGATGTTGTTTTTAAGCTTTTAATTAATCAAATAATCCTGAAACAATTTATTAAAAATAGTAAGCAGCAAAAACTATACAATAAAAGTCATTTTTAATAATTGATCACCAATAATAATTGAGCACCATATCAGCATGATTTCTGAAGACTGAAATAATGGCTTCTAAAACTTCAGCGTAGCCAATACAAGATCCAATTAAACTGTAAATTAGATTGCAATAGAAAACAGTTATTTTAGATTGCAATAATATTTCACAGTATTACTGTTTGTGCTGTATTCCTGATCAAATAAATGCAGCCGTGGTGAGCCTGAGACATGCATTTCATAAAACAATGAACATAAAAAACTTAAAGGGGTCATATGATGCAATTTCAAGTTTTCCTTTCTCTTTGGAGTGTTACAAGCTGATTGTGCGTAGATAAGATCCCTGAAGTTGCAAAGACTAAAGTCTCAAAACCAAAGAGATATTCTTTATCAAAGTTAAGACTCTGCCACGCCCCCCTAAAACGGCTCGTTCTAACACGCCCCCACATATCTACCTCACTATGTGGGAATATTTGCATAATGCCGCCCAAATGTGCACGCAAAGAAAGAAGGCGTGGTTTCAGTAACCGCAGTTAGTGTTGAAGCAGCCATGTCAGGGAGACGCTGTGTGTTTCTAGGCGAAAGCAAAAGCACTTTATTTGGCCTTCCGAAAGTAGATGCATTTAGGAATCTTTAAGATTACTTACAACAGAACAGCAATGCATTTTATGGACGACCGTTTCGTGAACCTAGGACAGGAGGTAATTCTGACTTTGCTATGACAATCTGGCACTTCTGAATCAGCTACTGTTTTGTTATTAGTTTAAGTATTTGCTATTGACTGTTCAAATGCGGAGTTTTGCGCATGCGTGTGTGTGTGAGAGAGAGAGACAGGGTCACATCACTCTGGAGTCAGCTGTCTTAACCGTGGCTTGTGTACTGCAAACACATACCAGCTTCATCACTGTTTCTGTCACGTGACTCTGTTCCCCTTTCGGGCTCTGTCTTTACATTTATTTTGAAAGATGAAGCTCGCGATTATGGTAAGGGCCGTTACATTTCTGACGAGTGCTTGCGTGTTCGTCCAATCACAATGCACTGGGTCAGCTGGCCAATCAGAGCAGACTGCGCTTGTCAAAGGAAGGGGCTTTGTTGAAAACGACGTGTTTGAGAGAGGCGGGGCATAGAGGACCTACAATAATGTACAGTATTTGAAAAATAGTGTGTTTTTTGAACATTAAAGCATGTCAGCATATTCTGTTACACCAAATACACAAAATAATGATCTTTAAAAAAGCATCATATGACCCCTTTAATTATCCCAGCCTTTTAGTGCATGTCATTTTTCATTTTAAGAATGTAATCATATCATACGTTGTGACAATGTCAACTCCCACGATTTCCCAAGTTTAAAATTAATATAATAATACACTGGAAAAAAATTACTTGTAGGATTTACTTGATAAACAAAATAAAATTAACACATTTTAAGTGAATTTTACTGCTACTGCTCTGTACAGTCTACTTACTATTTAACTTAACATTCATAAATTAAGTAAATATTACAGAATTATATTTAATTTCACATACAGAATTAAGTAAAGTCTACTTACCCAAGTTAAGTAAATTTAACAAAGAAAATAAGTAACTTTAGCTTGGCCAGTAAAAGTTTGCGTAATTTTTACTTAGTCAAAGCTTACTTGGCAATACTTTGATTTTACTCAATATAGCACCTAATTAAACCATGCTTTTAAAGTGTATGTTACTCAAAAACATCTAAGTAAATAATACAATAGATATCATGTAGACACCATATCTACATAATTAGTAAAGCGGCATTCATCCGAAAACAGAGACTTCAGTATGGTACACAATACACAATGACAGGTTCATTTTTGAGTAGAAATGTGTCATTTTGAGTAGAAATGAACTACAGATGTAACAAAATCGCACGTTGCTAAACCTAACAACAAAAGCAATGATAAAACAGTGTGGGAAAAAAAATCAACCTTATTAATTTTTCATGGCACAGTGCATGATGGGAACACTAGTATCAGAAAAGCTGAGTAGGTTTTACTTAATTTTACAACACTGATATTTAAGCTTTAACTTCTACAAGCTTGAATTGAGTACTAATATAAAAAAAAAATTATTATTGCCTTAACTAACTTTTTCCATGTAGAATTACTTTTGTTTTTCTGTAGTATTTACTTCACCACAGAATCATTTTTACCAGTGTAATTTAAAGGTGACATAAACTTGTGTGTGAATGAGAACTTAGTTTAGTACTCACATGCTGTGAGAGCCGCTTTCTGTCCGTGTGCACTCAGAAAACTGTATATAGGAAGTTTAAACTAATATGGTTTAAAGCGCATGCGCGATAAACATGATAATCAGAACCAAAACTGCTGTTATTAGCAGGTCCAAGCTGTAATGGAGCAGCTCTATTCTGGAAAAGGGGGCGGGGAGCAGCAGCTCATTTGCATTTAAAGAGACAGGCCCGAAAAACAGCGTGTTTCTGCTTCCACTCAAAATAGGCATGTTCAAAATTATATAATAAATTATCTGTGGGGTCTTTTGAGCTGAAACTTCACAGACACATTCTGGGGACACCAGAGACGTATATTACATATTGTAAAAAGGGGCATAATATGTCTCCTTTAAATAGAAAATATAATAACATCAAGTAACTGCATAAAAGCTTTTGGTACATGTAGCTGGTTTAGGATGGCCATTAGGAGATCCAAGCTGATCTTTAAGCATCTCTGACCACCAGCAATAAACCTGCTACTAGTTGGTCAACCAGGTAAAGGTGGGAAAGCTGGCTTTGGAACGTGGTAAGTTAGTTGTCAGTGTAGAAAACAAATGCATGTTCCACAACAATAACAGGTTATTATAAATACCTTCCTGTAAATTATTGACACCTGCTAAAATCACAGCCAGCCTCCTACCTTTAAAATCTGCCTCTGAAAGCACCATGTAAATGACATCGGGGTCCAGATGTGAAAACATCTCCTGCATGCTCTGGACGATTTCGTCTCGGCTTTGAGATTCCAGCTGACCGCTCCTGAACTGCGTGGATCCGAAGCGGTCATCTGATGAGTCCAGCCGGGTCACAGACGAGCAACTCGCCCCGTGTGCTCGACTTTCGGAGCCGCTGCCGTATTCAGCCGCTCGGGAGGGGCTCAGTCCGTTTTTCCTTTTCTTTGGCATTCTGCTGTGGCCCGACTCAAACACACCGACCACAAATCCACTGTTTACAAGTTTCACCACAGGAAGGAAAGTACAAGAAACACCAGAAGAACAACAACTTCTTCTTCTTTTGGTGTTTATAGGCGGTTCACAACCTAACGTGTTGGTGCACTACCGCCACCTACTGGACTGGAGGATGTTTGCTTGAATATATGATACAATACAACACAAGTTTATTTGTATAGCACATTTAAAAACAACTGGTGTTGACCAAAGTGCTTTACAAGGCTAAAAGAAACATGACACAAAGCATTTAAGCACTAGAGAAACAATAAAAGTAGGATGAAAATAAATAAAAGCCTAAAAGAATATAAAATAGTGGAGAAAGGCTAGAATCGAAAGATATTAATGCCAATATGAGTCAAGGGATATTGAAAGCCATGGAAGAAAGGTATGTTTTCAAGGCGGATTTAAAAGTTGACAAGGTTTGGGCAGATCTGATGGTTCAAAGTCCATCAGAAATATCAAATGCGCGATCACCCCTATTTTTAAGTCTGGTTCTAGGAACATATAGTAAATCAGAGTCCCTAGATCTAAGTGATCTAGACTGAGAATGATGAAATGAGGAAAATAAAACATAAAAACCAAGCAAAACATAAACAAACTAGATTAAAAAAAAAATAATAATATATATATATATTCTTTTATTTAACCCTCTATGGTACGGAATTAATTTCTACTCATTTCCTTGTTATTCTGAAAAGAATTAAATATATTGCACTATGGGAATTAAAAGGGCAGGCCTTAAGGTAGACAATGATGTGCCGTTTTAAGGTCACATGACATTTGAATGTCCATCCAAAACTCTTTTTCCCACTGTTACCCTCACAGAAGACACCTGCTGAAGTGCTACAGAAATGGCTCTAACCTCATTTCTATACATCTCTTCTCAAGGGGGATTTTTTTTTGCAGCATCTTTGTTAAGTGAATGAGTTATTTGTATTCACAATTTAACTTTGTCTATCATAGTTGTACTGTACATTGAGAAAATATCAATGTTTCCGTATGGCAACGCTGTTCCACTGTGGAATTGCAGTATTGTATTTATTTTTTATTGTATGTATTTCCTCATTGGGATTTTTAGCATCAATAATATGATTGCAGTTATTTAGTAGGCTATAGTTGTATTTATGTATAAATTACAAAATTATTTCTTCTTTTCAGAAAATGAATACAGCAATATTTTATGGAAAGGCAAATAGGAAGAGTGCAGAGTTAGCTCTTCTGTGTGATAAGAGTGAGGATGAGTTAGCCTTCAGTGAAGGTTGAATGATAGGAATCTACTTATTTTTGGTTTGCTGACAGGATTCCACATTCGATAAGGCAAAGCAAAAAAAAAAAAATCATGATATTATCTGTCTGAAACGTTATCAACGCTATCAAAAACAGTAGCATTTAACACTAGTACACAGAACAAGTAGGTTACAGAATGAAGTGAAATATGCAAACACTGGCCATGATGAAGAAGTCTATGCTAGAAGTGAAACAAAGTCATGCTAAAAACATTCATAAGAGCACTAGACAAAGCAATGCTTATTAATGAAATCTATAACAGTAATAAGTATTGATGCATGAATAATAAACAAATGATAAATTTATCCACCCCTAACCTATAGTAAAATGTTAACAAATTGTGATGCAATAAATATGGTCTAATTGAACAATGTCCATCCCCCCAAACAGAGAAACCATCTTTCACGAACATCTACATGTCTGTCTCTTTTAATGTTTTTAGTTGTGATCATCTACCCACTGGGTGTCAAAGAGATCACTGATAAAATCAGCAACGATGAAGTCGTCAAACGACTCAAGGTAAGAGCCAGAGTCGTGACAAATGCAAACACGTTACTGAAACTAATATATTGAGCTGTTTGATATATTGAAATGTTACCAATTAGAGTCAATATTGTAAAACACTAGCACATGCTTAAACTGCTTATCTAAGTATTATTTGTGTCAGTGGTTCTCAACTGGTTTGGCCATGGTACCCACATTTTCCCATTGTCATCAAGCCGTGCCCCACTTTTTTAGGATATATATACACTGACTGCCTTTCAAAAGTTTGGGATCAGTAAGATTTTTATTACTTTTTAAAGAAGTCTCTTATGCTCGTCAAGGCTGCATTTATTTGAGCAAAAATACAAATTGTGAAATATTATTACAATTTAAAATAACAGTGTTGTGTACTTTAAAATAATTTTTTTTGCTGCGATCAAAGCTGATTTTTCAGCATCATTACTCCAGTCTTCAGTGTCACATGGTCCTTCAGAAATCATTTTAATATGCTGATTTATCATCAATGTTGAAGAAAAATGTTTTGGAACCTGTGAAACCTTTTTCAGGATTCTTTGATGAATAAAAAGTTACAAAGAACAGCGTTTATTTAAAATATGAATCTTTTCTGACAATATAAGTCTTTACTGTCACTTTTTTATTAATTTAACACATCCTTGCTGAATAAAAGTATTAATTTCCTTTAAAAAAATAGAAAGAAAAAAAATCTGCTGACCCCAAACTTTTGAACGTGTATGTTGTTACTGATTATAACGGGAGTGTTTTTTAAAGTGAATAAACTCACGCTAGACTGAAGTCAGTGATGTTCTTTGAGAATGTAAATGTTCTTTATTCGTTTTCTATAGCTGCTGTTTGAATAACTGAGGAAATGTAAGCATTTATAATTAGTAACTTGTATTATAGTAAATTAGTAATGTTTCTGTTAAATTGTTAAAAATCTAATTCAGTCATATTAAAAATATTTTATGACATGGCAACCATAAGCTACTTGACTAAAAAGATATAATGTGTAGTTAATAGATCGCACTAACATTAGGCTGCTTTTAGCCTTACACTGGAGTTGGTTTACTCTCCGGCTATGAATCTAAGTAAGTAAATAATTAAATAAATTAGCATGATAATATTGTGTATCGGCGATCTCACAGGCTATGACTGGAGCATATTGCCCAACACTAATAACTAGTAGTAAAGAGGAAGACACGATCTGTTCACGTGCGATCCACGCTGTCGCTTGAGCTGAGGCAGATACAGCGATCTGTCCTGCCACGTTAAAGAGCATCAAAATGATGTTTATTATTTGAATTTCATTATAAAATTGACAGTGTGTGAAAGATTGGACTTTAGTTTAGTGACATTTTTTTTTCACGTATCAACTGAAAACAGCATTGACTAAAATATCTTTGTTTATAAATATGAATCACAGTTTAAAGAAAATTGATTTAAAATGAGAAATTGAGAAGCACTAGTTAAACCCCACTGTTTCAGTCCATTACTTTTTTTTTTTTTTTTTAAGCAAGGACTAAAATAAAGCAATTTAAGATGCATTATTATCAATTCTGGAAAGCAAAAATTGTGATAGCTAAGTCAATCATTTTCCCCCCATCCGTTAATAATTAGTATGATGTAGGTGCTCAGATTCATATAGTTAACTAGGGATGGAGCTGAGAAATGCAACAGGTCTGCTGTAAGGATGTTGAAGGAGGCTGTTTTAAAGTCGGTATGAAATCAAAATTCACCCTGTTTATTTTCTCTTGTGAATTATTCATCCATGCATTTATTTATTGTGTTATTTACGAGTGGGCCCTTGAATGTGTGAGGCACTTACACTTATTTTAGCTGAAAAATAACAGTCTGTTGTGGTGCAAGATGTTGCACATAGGTATTTATCATTATTTTAATATGTTATTGTAATCCTAAACACACTGGTGTGTAGTGCAAATAGCTTTCCCAAAGTCTGCTTAAAAAAAAAACTTGATTGGCTGGAGAAATCAGGTAGGCATGCCTCAAACTCAATGGTTGAACCAATGTTGCTGTGTCTGGCTGGTCAGGAAGTTTCAACAGACTTGGTTTTGTTTGATGGTATCACTGTGTTTTTACTCTTTACTGAAATCCAGCTCATATTGGCTGGCTTACAGCTTTGTTTCTGCATATTGCAATTTTAACATTGAAAAATTACACACTTTAGCTCTGTGTTATGCAACTGAAGTTCAGCATATGAGCTTGTGGCACTTCCTTCACTTTGGAAATAATTGTGGGGAGATTCACATGCACTGTTTGTTGAATGACAGTTTGATAGAAAGACAAGCTCATCATCTGTGGATTATTAATTCTCACCTACGTGTTATTGCGAATAAAAGTGTGCATGCTTTTTCCCGCACTGTTTGAATTAGAAATGAAAATGTAGTGTAATATGGTGGAGATATATTAGTGCATTGTTGTGCTGCCTCATCCTCTTGATCCTGTAGTTCTGTAAAGTGAAGCCAAGCTTTTTCTTGAGTGTTTTACACATTCAAGTGCAACTGAGAGACAAATGCAACTTGTAGACTGTCTCTAAAATCCTTTATAATCCTACATTTCAACTTGTGTGTCACTATTTGCATTCAGTGTTGAATGGCCGGAGAAACACTGTGAGCAACGATAGTCAGAAGGCTTTCAGTCTACAAATCGCCATCATTTACCATGGATTTACTATAGTAACACTAATATTGTGGCAGAAATGTGGGATAGTCATATCAAATTTTATTATATCATTAATGTACACAAATATTAAATGTCTTAAAGGAGTAATGGAATATAATTACAGTATTTTTTGTGATTAAGCTATAGCATTTGCATTTATACAAAATGTATTTAGACTACTGTTTTTCATACAAATACCTAGAAACCATATAGTTATATTTTTACCATGGTATTGAGGTGCAATATGTGTGGTTTTATCTGTGGTTATCGTGATCTAAATGTATGCTACTATGGAAGACCAATGGTTAATTTTAATAAATCTCAAACAGTCAGAATAATTAGCCTACATTTCACCATATAAAAATTAGGTTGTTACAATGTTTACAGATGTTACTGTTTTTGATAATGAACATAAATGTCAGTGTTTCCCCTGCCATTATATTAGGGGGGTGGCCCGCCCCCCCTTGAAGGTCAAGTTAATTTAATTTTATTTTATTTTCTCTATAGCGCCAGATCACAACAGAAGTCATTTAAAGTTACCTTTCCTATAGAACAGGTATATACCTTGTTCTTTTATTAAGCAAACTAAATAGCCTTATGTTATTTATCTTATTTACACGACGGCATGTCATTTCAGTCTCTACGTTATTGTCGCACTCTCTGCATCACGCACAGCGGGCGCGCACACACACACACACACACACA
>NW_015546098.1:137953-148588 GCF_001515605.1 Sinocyclocheilus anshuiensis | reverse complement strand
AATGAGGACATAAATACATGAACAACATCTCCAGAACTGCTCTGAGAGTCACTTCATGAGCATTTGACCGTTTCATCTGAGTAAAACTATCATCATGTCCTACACACACAGAAATGTAAAGGTATTCACGGCAACCCGTCAAAATAAAAGTTTGGTTTAACTTGAAGGCATTGCGGCAGAAATATATTACTATTGTTCAGTAGAATGTACGTAACAGGCTGCTGCTACTACTACTAAAATTATTAAAACCTTATTTTTAAGGAATAAGCATTCAATATTTCTTCAATGTTTTAATTGTAATATTAAATTACCTTTATTTTCCAAAAAATAACATTTGTTTAATTTTCATTACTTAAAAGATAGATTAAATTAATGTTTTATGCCTTTAAAAAATTTTAATACACAACACAAAATTTCTGAGCAAAAAATCATAAGGCTATCTTGTTTTATGCTTTCAAATAATTAGACATGCTAAAACAGAATTTGGTTACAATAAAACATAAGGTTGGAAAAATAAAACATTTCATAGGGCCCTAAACATGGAATATTTGTTAAACGTTTAATAAATTGATGTTAAATTGTTTAAGTTTCATGATTTTAATTCATTAGACATGCTTTTTGATTAATAAAATGTAATTTAACCATTAAAAAGGAGTCCAGAAAAAAAAAAAAAAAAGCCGTAAACCTAGGGGAAACACTGAATGTACATCTGCATCCAAACTCAAGCTGCTACTACTGTCAACCCAAGCTACTGTCAAATGTGCATTTCTAAGAGAAAACAATTTATATTATTAATATTGCAGCCTGCACTGCAAACTGTGCTGAAGATACACGTCATCAAAGTCAGGAACACAAACCTGATTCATGATTTGAAACTATCACTCATTAGAACATGCAGAAACTAAGAAATTATTTTTTCAATTAAGATATTTGTTTTGTTGAAGAAAAATGACTGAAAAGGTGTAAAGAATTCAAAAACGTGACATGTTTGTCATGTTCTGACCATAAAGAGTAGTTTCAAACCACATTTAACGGTCTGATTTCTAGGTCTGAGGTTGTACTTTTCATGAAGTAAACATGAATTAGGTCGCCTCCCCCAAAAATCCACAGATGGTGGAAATAATTGTGAAATCTCCATAAAATATAGTGCCATAAGTTACTTTTTTCTCTCACATGAACTAAAGAACTTTTTGTAGCAATCCATTCATACATATTTCCAGAGATTCTTTCACTCTATTATTCTCTTATTAAATGTGCAAAAGTGGTAAAAATTGTTAGGGAGGGTATCTGAGTCTTTTGGAGGGATTTGGAGGGACTGCTGGGCTTGCTGCTTTTGACAGTGTGCTGTTTTGACGCTCAAAGTGAGTGAAGCTCAACTGCTGTCCTTGAGCTCAGAGCACAAGCCGCCCTTCCCCCACTTTGCAAAACACTCTCTCTCTCTCACACACACACACACACACTCACAGGCGGCAGAGAGAGGCAGAAAGTAGAGAACATAATTTCTGCTGGGTCTTAGACCTAGAAGTGTTGCATGCTTCTGAAAGATGAGTTCTACAGGGAAGAATAGCTTAATTATTTACCTTTAGCAATGTATGACTTTGCTTTTATGAAGAGGTAAATCCAATCAACAACAGATCTAGTCCCTGCACTACATTTTTGTTTGATAATCCATTTCACACAGCTTTACATGTCACAATACGGAGGAAAAGATCTGTCACTATTTGCATTTCCCTTAACAAAGATTGCAGTCTGAACTGCACCTGCGAGGGCCTTTACAATGTTATTTTTGGTAGTCAGTAATTATTCCAAATTACTCCCAAACTTAATCAGAACTAAATCAGACAAGTAATGGATTTTTCAATACAAATATTGAATCCGGGCAGCTCATAAAGTGACAGCAGTCTAATATTCCTGCTGTGCAGTGTTTTTATACATGTGATTACTTCATACAGTGTATGTAGCATTTCTTATTTATTTGCTCTACTGTAGTTTTTTTGTCCTATTGCTTGTAATTATTTTCTTATTTAATCTCTGACTGTTTACTTGTCTTCAGTGAGCTTGAGTGTTTGTTGTTGTTGTTTTTTTTAATTTAGGCTAGTATTAGTTTTTTTGTGAAATTTGTGAAAGACGCTGGTGACAAGAATTATGAAATTTCTGCTATCAAAATTTTTTTTGATAAACAAGCAGTGTGATAGTGAAACATCCTATACTGTACTCTGTATCAACATTCATGGTATATTGGAGGACCAGAACATGTTAATATGAATGTAAATATAAGATTTTCTAATAACTATTTTAAAATAATAAAGTAGTTACATTTCTTAAAATAATCGCATTCACTTGTTGCCATGTTGCACATTTGTATGTGCAGAAATTCACAGACACTTTGGCATTAAAACAAAAAAGCTTTAAAAAATAAGATCCATAATCAGTGTCCACCTATATATACACATGTGACCTGATGCATTGATTTCCAGAGTCAATGTTTAATAAGCCTTATTTGTGCTCTTACAAAACAAACACGTTCTTTAGCTCTGACAAGAAAAAGAATAGTGTGTTGTTATTTTGCCAAGTTGCGGTTTGGTTTTGATGCAGTAAAAGTTAGTTTTGCGTTGTTTATGGGTGCTCAAACCGAGAAACCTCGAGGAGCTTTTATCGCGTACGGAAATTAGTTGTTCATAAGTGGGGGGGGGGGCAAGAAATTGACTGAAAAACGCAGGAAAAAGTGGCTTGGTCGGGAGGAGCCGAGTCGGATAATGCTCATGTGTGCAAGTGGTTAATATAAGATATAAAAATATATTAAGATATTAATAAATAAATAGATACAGGGCTGCCAACTCTCGTGCATTCGGCACGAGACAGTCAGAATTCACTCAATGCTAAACGCCACACATAGACACAATGTAAATAAGATATTATATGTGCAGTTTAGAGAGCTTCACTGATTATAGTGGAACATTGTGAGATTGCGATAAATTAAAGTGAGTGACAGCTTTTTAGTGATTATATGGAAGCGCTAATTGCTCGCTTTCTAGGCTATAATCAATTCAGAGTTTGAATAAAAGTTTTGTTTTACGTGCTGCTAACAGGACCAGCGGCCACATTCCCTGTACATGCAGCAAAGTTTCAGGAGTGATATATCCCGCATCCCTCATATAAATGTGGGATTCACTTTCGAAATAGCTTGATTGCAATCAGGGTTAGTTCAGGTAAGCAATTGCTTAGCCTATATCCTCATCCACCTCGATGGCAGACAAGTATTTCAGTTTAGTTGAAAAATCGCTCCTTCATAACATTAGGATCACATCCAACATATGTTGTGACTTTCTGATTATACCTTTCTCTTGTAATAGTGTCTAAACCAGTACCATCTCATCCGTTCTGCTTTTCACTTCCTGCCCTCCATCTGAATTTTGCTCGTTGTTAGAATCACGTGATTGCAAACAAGCTATTTAGTGTTTAAAGTTTTGTTAAATAGGTTTTACAGATATGCAATGTGTAAAAGGTAGGTTGTGTCTAAAGTTGAACCTTTTACAAAATGAATAAATGGTTTGAGATATTTTGTTCACTGTATAAGAGAAACTGTAAACCGGTATTACATGACACCTCTCTGTCTTATAGCTGGTGGTTAAGACATATATGGACATGGATCAAGACTCAGAGGAGGAAAAGCAGCAGTACTTGGCTCTGGCTCTTCACTTGGCATCTGAGTTTTTCCTGCGAAACCCCAACAAAGATGTACGATTACTTGTGGCCTGCTGTCTTGCTGATATCTTCAGGATCTACGCTCCAGAGGCCCCATACACCTCACATGACAAGCTCAAGGTATGACATGTACTCCTCAAAACATAAAATTCATATCTCACATATGACTTATGTCACACTAAAAATATATAACTAAAAACTGATCACGCATTTGCACCTCATGTCAAGCTGTCATTTTTCACCATCCTACACACAATCCCACTCTCACATATAAAACGACACAAAATTAAGATGAGCTGTAAGCAGTTTAAAAAAAGCACACCAATGTCATTAATTTTCTTTTTTTCCCATCTAGGAAATTTTCCTCTTCATTACACGACAGTTGAAGGGATTAGAGGATACCAAGAGCCCTCAGTTCAACAGATATTTTTACTTACTAGAGGTGAGATGGTTCATTCAATCAGTCAGAGTTTATTAATTTCATTTAGTCATAGCTTTTCTTTGCTGAGTTTTTACAAATGACTGGTTGTGTATGCATGCATGTTTTAAATTGACTTTCAGGCTCATTGGATTATAAGCCACATTGCAGCAATATTTACCTGTTTGTTTTTCATATGTGACCCTGGACCACAAAACCAGTCATAAGGGTCTTTTTTTTTTTATTGAATAAATAAGCTTTCCGTTGATGTATGGTTTGTTAGGATAGGACAATATTTGGCCGAGATACAACTATTTGAAAATCTAGAATCTGAGGGTGCAAAAAAAATCAAAATATTGCCTTTAAAGTTGTCCAAATGAAGTTCTTAGCAATGCATATTACTAATCAAAATATCGTCATGGAACATGATCTTTACTTAATATCCTAATGATTTTTGGCATAAAAGAAAAATCGATCATTTTGACCCATACAATGTATTTTTGGCTATTACTACAAATATACCCCAGCAACTTGAGACTGCTTTTGTGCTCCAGGGTCACATATAATATTTAGCACGTAGTCTGATTGTCATAGCTAAAATTTTGACCTTTCACTTGCGCAGAACCTGGCATGGGTGAAGTCCTACAACATCTGTTTTGAATTGGAGGACTGTAATGAGATCTTCATCCAGCTCTTCAAAACCCTCTTTTCTGTCATCAAGTGAGTTTGATTTTAAGTGAGATTAATCGTCTCTTCTGTTACGCAGCTGTACTCTTTTTGATCAGGACTTTTCCCTCTTACAGTAACAGCCATAATCAGAAGGTGCAGATGCACATGTTGGACCTGATGAGCTCCATCATCATGGAGGGAGATGGAGTGACGCAAGAGCTGCTGGACACAATCCTCATCAACCTCATCCCTGCTCACAAAGTAGGCAAACATCTTACTTCCCAGTCTTATTTCCCAGTCCAGTCTCAGATGGCTAATCAGTGTGTGGTGGTTGTACCTTTTTCTGTGCTTTAGAATTTGAATAAGCAGGCATATGACTTGGCCAAGACTCTTCTGAAGAGAACGGTTCAGACCATCGAAACCTGCATTGCCTCAGTGAGTCACAAAATCATCCATTTGAATTGTTGTCCTTTCAGAGTTCAGTGCATTTCAATGACGTGTTCTATTCCTGTTTTGTATTGTATTGACTTAAGAATCTCTTTCTCCGTAGTTCTTTAATCAGGTGTTGGTGATGGGAAAGTCCTCCGTGAGTGATCTGTCTGAGCATGTATTTGACCTCATTCAGGAGCTCTTTGCAATCGACCCTCTGCTCCTTGTCTCTGTGATGCCACAACTTGAGTTCAAATTGAAGGTGAGTAAATGCACATACATTTCCTTGCGCACCAGCTTGCAGACAAACCCCTTTAGAGGAAGACTAAATCTGTTTGTTGTTGCCTGTTTAGAGTAACGATGGAGAGGAGAGGTTGGCTGTGGTGAAACTGTTAGCTAAGCTCTTTGGAGCAAAGGACTCTGAACTGGCCACTCAGAATCGCCCACTCTGGCAGTGCTTTCTGGGAAGGTGAGGATCTTCTACCATTAAAAAACTGGCCTGAAAGACAGATTTGGAATATGTATGTTGTTTGAGAGTTGAATTCTGATTTGCTTTTTATTTTCCTCTCGAAAAGGTTCAACGACATCCATGTTCCTGTGAGACTGGAATGTGTGAAGTTTGCTAGCCACTGTCTGATGAACCACCCGGACCTTGCCAAGGATCTTACAGGTGTGTTCAGGATTAATGTCGGCTGATTTTTTCCATCATAAGCATTTGCTTGACTTGTAAACATCTTGCGTAACTGTCTGTCTGGCACATCAGATTTTCTGAAGGTGAGATCACATGACCCAGAGGAGGCAATCAGACATGATGTCATTGTGACCATCATCAATGCAGGGAAGAAAGACCTGAACCTGGTGAATGATCAACTGTTGGGATTCGTCAGAGAGAGGATGTTGGACAAGAGGGTGAGAAAGATGTACCCTAAAGTCATCCGAGCTCAATTTAAATTAGGGCTGCATGATATTGGGGTACCTTTTTTTTTTTTTGCTACATCATGGGATTAATCAATCCATGCTGATGAATAGTTTTTCCGTTATCATAGTTTATAGTTATATAGTAACAAAATTCTGAAATCTCACGCTCCTTACTTTCTGCATGGGTGTGTTGAATGTTAATAGGCACTCACACAAATGCGGCGGCCATGTCAAATTTTAACTCTCACATTCTCAAAAAAGGGTCGCAGTCTAGAGCCCTAACAGAGCATAAAAATTATTAAACTGAACATAAAAATGACACACTTACCTTCTATCTCTTAGGCTGCATTCCCACATTTTTGACCCATTCAGTATGGCTATTTAATAATATTAGATCCTTTTTTTTGTAGTTATAAAAAAATAATTAATTAATTAAAATTAATTTCTTCATTTTCAAACAGTAAGCCATTAAAAGCCAGCTTTTATTTTGCTGTTCCATTAGTTAATGTATTAACTAACATGAATGAACAATGAACAGTACATTTATTACTGTATTTATTAATCTTTGTTAATGTTAATGAAAATACAGTCGTTTATTGTTAATTCATGTTAATTCACAGTGCATTAACTAATGTTAATAAGCACAACTTTTGATTTTAATAATGCATTAGTAAATGTTGCAATTAACTTTAACTAAGATTAATAAATGCTGTAGAAGTATTGTTCATTCTTAGTTCCTGTTAACTAAAGTAGTTAACTAATTTTAACTAATGAACCTCTTTGTAAAGTGTTACCAAATAAATATATGTGCTGCAGGTTAGTGAATGTATTTACTGTATATTAACAGAATGCATATATTTACCATATGTTCCATAAATAAGTTGCAACCCAGATAAGTCGCATCAGTGTATAAGTCATATGACGCATGTTATTACATTCAGAAATAATGTAAAATAAATGTAATGTGTATATATAATAAATATAATGTAATGAAACATTTACACTATAAACATTATAGTGGTATTCATTATAAACAACATTTAGTAAAGTAAAACCGGCGTTGGGCATACGTACCTCTCATTCAGCACAAATCCGAATTATTCCATATTCGCAATGTAGCCTAGCATAATGTAGGTTTGTACTTCACTCGTGTCCCAATATCCACTTACCTTTATGCATAACAGCATCCTTGACATGCGCACATTTGTAACAACACCATGGTGGTACGCTGAGTAACTGAGCAGTGTAACTGTGTCTGCGTCTTCTGATATGTTGTGTGTGTCTGTATTTGTGTGCACTTTGCCCATGTTTTGCGTGTTTGATGTTAAATAAGTAATTTTGGAATTTGTCACAACACAGTTAAAAAACGTAACTTATATTCTGGAAAATAAGATAAATTGCATTGCGATTTGTTAGTCACACTCAACTCAATGTTGAGATATAGATTTTTTTAATATATCATGGAACCCTAATTAAAATCCAAATCACTTAGAATGTAAATAAAACGAGAACTGAGAAAGAACACAGAACCCCACATATCCCTTAATTTTTAAGACCTGGTTTTTTAGATGACAGTAAATTAGCATGTTTTGTTTCAGTGGCGTGTCCGTAAGGAAGCAATGATGGGTTTGGCTCAGCTTTATAAGAAGTACTGTCTGCACCATGAGGCCGGGAAGGAGTCCGCTTTGAAAATCAGCTGGATCAAAGACAAACTCTTACACATCTACTACCAGAACAGCATAGATGACAAGTAGGACGCACACATACACACAAATGGTTTCATGTGCTTCATTGACTAATTTATTGACATTAAAACATGTGCATGTCTAATATGGAAACCTCAGGACCTTCAAGTGTGTTTGTTTTGTTAGGTTGCTGGTGGAGAAGATCTTTGCCCAGAACATGGTTCCTCACAGTCTGGAGACTGAGGAGAAGATGAAGTGTCTGTACTACCTTTATGCCTGTCTGGACACTAACGCAGTCAAGTGAGTCTTAATCGACTGTTTTAAAAGCTTATCAGATATGAGTCTCTGGTTCTCATCTGACAGTTTTGGACAGTATCACTGTACTTCTATTAACAGCACTCATGTGTTCAGTTGTATCAAGCAGAGCATCTCATTGTTTTTCAGAGCACTGAATGAAATGTGGAAGTGTCAGAATATGCTGAGAGGGCTGGTTCGAGAACTGCTGGATTTGCACAAATTGCCTACAGTAAGTTACACAGACACGAATACACTCTCACTTACATATGTGGCTCTATTATTGGAGCATGCACACACAAACACACCATATAAATGGGTCTGATAACTCACACTCACCTTAATGCTCTCTTTAGTTGTTAAAGTCATAGTCATTAGTCACCTAAGATTTCTAATTTAAGTTTTGCAGTTTTATTAAAATAGTTCTATATTTTGGTCTTAGAATTATTATTATTATATAATCAGAACTATCAGGCCTGAGGAGTCTCACTCAGCTTCAGTTGATAAGAAAATACTTGGACTATGGTCAGAAGTAAATTAAGTTAGATGATGTTTGAATTGAATGCCCTTAATGTTCAGTTTTATTACTGATAATCTTTATCTCTGTTAAAGCTTGCATTTATTTCTATGTGAACTGTTTTTTGCTTGTAGGTGTGAGCCATGTCCTTTGCGTGTTGTTTATTTTTATTAAAAATGTTGTGAAGGACATTGAGTATGTGTGTGTTGTCCTAATCAAAGTGCTTTATTATCTTGACCGTTTTACATGCCAAAGTATTAGTACAAGACAGATCCAGTGACAAAAAAAAAATATATATATATATATATATGAAGAGTTTATTTGCAAAAACAGATAACTCTCAGAAATCATGTTTTTTCATTGTGCATTCCAATTAATCTCAATCAAACTTTAGTTGGGTTATTTTGATTAGGTTAAAAAATAACTAATAATTACAGCTAACTAACACAATAAAACACAATAAAAACATGATTACATAATAAAAAAACATGATTTTTGAAAATAAAAAAATCGTTATCTGTTTTTGCAAACAGAGTTATCTGTTTTTGCAAATAAACTCTTCATATATATATATATATAGTTTGTTTTTATTTTGTGACTGTGTACAATGCACATATGAATTTTGCTTCTGTGGATGAGTGACTAATTTGTTTTTCTCTTCCTGTAGTCTGAAGCAAACACCAGCGCCATGTTTGGAAAACTTATGACCATCGCTAGTAAGCTCATACTTCATAAATGCCTGTAAATGGATAGATATTAAAACCTACAGATTTTACAATGTGTAATCCGTCTCTCTCACTCTCAGAGAATCTCCCAGACCCAGGTAAAGCTCAGGACTTTATGAAGAAGTTTAATCAGGTTCTGGGTGAGGATGAGAAACTCCGTCTTCAGCTTGAGCAACTCATCAGTCCCACCTGCTCATGTAAACAGGCTGAACAGTGTGTGGTGAGTTTAACAACGTTATCTCCACCAATCACATTCAGTACTGCACTTTTTTAAGCTGACATGGTAACTGTTCATAAGCTTGCTTTATATAATGCATATGATTAAGACCTGTTCCAATCAACACTGTAAAAAGCTGATATAAATCATCTAAGGTTTTTTTTTTTTTTATAGAGGGAAATCACACGGAAGCTAACATTCCCTAAGCAGCCCACAAACCCATTCCTGGAGATGGTGAAATTCTTGCTGGAGAGAATCGCACCGGTGCACATTGACTCTGAGGCCATCAGGTAGGCAATGAGGTCAAACAGCTCATTAGAAATGTCTTTGTTTTGGAAGGAAGTCAATGAACATGCATCTAGCAAAAAAAAAAAAAAATGTTAAAATACTTTTTTTATTTTTTTTTATTTTATTGTAGTATTTTTTGTGAGGGATGAGCCCATTATTTTCCACAAGTGCTGTCAATCAAGCTTAATTTTTTTACTAAAATAGCTACTGTAAATATACTGTATATGGACTACAATACCCAAATAAATTTCAGTTTGGGCACCTGCAAAATAACTGCAGACAATCGGTTTAAAAAATCAAATCTGAAGAGCAAATTAGAAATGAAGAATGCATGCACTTTGTGCACAAATGGAAATAAAGAATGCATGCACTTTGTGCAATATCGGATATGGACTCCTATCAGTGCACCTGCAGATGTAAAGCGAGAACATGAATGAGAGGGGAAGAGAAACTGAGTGGGAGAGAGATAGGCGCAATATAGGCCATGTGCTTCTTTCCTCTCAACGGTTGTGTAACAGTCTGAATAGCTTTTTAAGGGTGAGACATCTAGTGAGGATGAAGTGTAACTGCAAGTATTGTGTAGACTTTTTGGATCACCAATAGTGTTTGTGTGTGTGTGTGTGTGTGTGTGTGTGTGTGTGTGTGTGTGTGTGTGTGTGTGTGTGTGTGTGTGTGTGTGTGTGTGTGTGTGTGTGTGTGTGTGTGTGTGTGTGTGTGTGTGTGTGTGTGTGTGTGTGTGTGTGTGTGTGTGTGTTCAGTGCCCTGGTTAA
>NW_015546098.1:130894-135103 GCF_001515605.1 Sinocyclocheilus anshuiensis | reverse complement strand
CACCAATAGTGTTTGTGTGTGTGTGTGTGTGTGTGTGTGTGTGTGTGTGTGTGTTCAGTGCCCTGGTTAAGCTGTTAAATAAGTCAGTTGAGGGCACTGCTGATGATGATGATGAGGGAGTAACCCCTGATACTGCCATTCGTGCTGGACTTGAGCTACTCAAGGTACTAGTTTGTAACTACAAATGCACAAGTTTAAATATCAGGGAAAACAGGATTTCTATATATTTTTTTTTAAATAAGAGTTTGAAGTACTATGTAGACATACAGTCACGTTAATATGAAAATATATTAATAAAAAATGAATTGCTAAAAAAATATATGGGCTATTGCTCCCCTTAATGCCAAGTATTAGAAGACTCATTCTCAGTCATGTTCTTGAATACTTTAATGTATTATATTTTAAATATTTGTAATAATAATTTAAATAATATATTAAATATTCTAAAGTTTTTAAAAATATTTTATTAAAATATTTTTTAATAATTTAAATTATATTTTAAAGTTTGCTGTTCTGTCTGTCCCTACCTCAGGTTTTGTCATTTACTCACCCCACTGCGTTCCACTCGGCTGAGACGTACGAGTCTTTGTTGCAGTGTCTGAAGATGGAGGACGATAAAGTGGCAGAAGCAGCAATACAGATCTTCAGAAACACAGGACAAAAGATTGAGACAGAACTGCCACAAATCCGCTCGTATGAACACTTCCCACATGCACACACACAAACTGTTTAGAGTCAGTACCAAACCTGTACACTCATTACATACTCCACTCAAGCTCCTCCGTCTCATCAGCTTTATTGATGTCAAATTCAAAAGTTTGGTGTAATGAAATGTTACCCTTACTGTGCAGGACTCTAATTCCCATACTACACCAGAAGGCGAAACGAGGCACCCCTCACCAGGCCAAACAGGCGGTCCACTGCATCCACGCCATCTTTCACAACAAAGAGGTCCAGTTAGCGCAAATATTTGAGGTAAATCTTTTTTGTCATACTTTGTCTTTCCATTCGTTTCACACTATACAGATAAACATTGCTTTTATAAAGACATAATATACTTTTTTTTCCAGTAATTGTTCACTTTTCATTTCATTTATTTTTATTTGGGAATAAAGTTATTATATATTTTATATATATATATAATTATATATATATGTGTGTGTTATATAATATATAAGTGCTGTCAAACGATTAATCGCATCCAAAATAAAAGTTTTTGTTCACATTGTGTGTGTACTGTGTTTATTATGTATATATAAATACACACGCATGCATATATTTAAGAAAAATATGCTATGTTTATATATTACATATATTTGTATAATATAAATTATATGAATATAAATATATACATGTAAATATTTTCAAAATATATACTGTATGTGTTTGTATTTAAATATACATAATATGCACAGTACACACACATTATTTAAACAAAACCTTTTATTTTGGATGCGATTAATCGTTTGACAGCACTAATATATGTATATGTATATACACGTATATTATACCGTTTATTTTTAGAGGTGCCCGTATCTTTTCAAAAAGTACACTTTTGTTCTTAATTTCATGTTATAATCTCCATAGAATGTACTTTGGAAACTAAATGTAACCAGTCCTTTAACACTAGGAATTCTGGCTATCTCCAAAATTGTGTTATTACTTTAAAAGCTGTTATTCTCAATCTTCTAAATAAATATATTTGAGGTAAATCAAAGTGCATAAAAGCATTTTTCCTAAAATGCCAGCAAATGCATAACACCACTTTTTTGACTGTCAAATCATGTGAATATTACAATCAAGAAATTTTTTGCTGCATGAGAATTTTTCAAATGTGCTTTTTTGTCTCTGTCTCTTGTTCCAGCCGTTGTCTCGCAGTCTGAATGCAGACGTGCCTGAACAGCTCATCACTCCTCTCGTGTCTCTTGGACACATTTCTATGCTGGCCCCGGATCAATTTGCATCACCCATGAAGTCAATTGTAGCCAATTTTATCGTGAAGGACCTTCTGATGAATGACAGGGTAAGCATTTTGATGTGCTGTTCTGCTTTTAGCATGTATGAATGGTTTTATTGCCTTGCATGTTAAACAAGCCCTCTCTATCTCTCAGTCTGTGGGAAACAAGAATGGACGGCTCTGGACAGCTGACGATGAGGTTTCCCCTGAAGTGCTGGCTAAGGTAAAATTTATTTGAGTAATCAGGTTGAAAACAACATCTCTTGGTGATTTGTGTGTGTATTAATGTGCGTGTGTGTTGCCAGGTGCATGCCATTAAGCTGTTGGTCCGCTGGTTGCTGGGAATGAAGAATAATCAGTCTAAATCAGCTAACTCTACTCTCAGACTCCTCTCAGCCATGCTGGTTAGCGAGGGAGACCTCACTGAGCAGAAAAAGATCAGGTACCGACTGGGTGTCAACATCCCCAGAGTGATTTTGTGTACAATTATGAAAGCTGCCCTAATATAGCTAATAGGCCCCTAACACGCATATTTGTGGACACAGCAAGTCTGACATGTCTCGACTGAGGCTTGCAGCGGGAGGCGCCATCATGAAACTGGCACAAGAGCCCTGTTACCATGAAATCATCACTCCAGAACAGTTCCAGCTCTGTGGACTCGTCATTAATGTGAGTTCAACACAAGACTTCTTGTATACCAATTCTGAAAACTGTATTTGTAGAGAAAGTTATTAAATTATTAAAATTACAGGACATGGCTGATAATTAAAATGTGATACTGTTTTGTCTAAATAAAACCAAAATCAATCATTTTAAATGATACAAGTGAATTTAGGAATAAAAAGATTATAATGTACGGTATAATGGAAATTCATTTTTAGATTTGCTAAGGATTACATTTAAGTGCTTTTAAAGATTAACATTACTGTCATCTAATTCTCAGTTAATCTAAATGTAAAGCTAGGTGAAATAAGCATTACAATTAAATATCGACTGATGCTGATAAATTGAAAAATGTTTAATATTAGCTGTTAATGTTACTGATATATTGTGCATCCCTAAGGATTTTCCTTGTAGATGAGTGCTAGTAATGCCAAGGTCAATAACATGGAATGACACTTGCATTTGGCAAATGCATAAATCTAAATGTAATATGTTCTACCATGTTATTTATATTTAAAAATCTTATAAGTACAGGAACCAAAAAAACTTTTTTTTTTAACAAGAATCATCAAATAACAAGTGGACATATAAGAACATGCTACAAAAGCGTGTATATATATATATATATAATTTTATTTTATTTTTTTAGCCACAACTTCACATCTTTTCAGCTTTTTCCTTCCCTTTCCCCTCTCTTTATAGGACGAGTGCTATCAGGTGCGGCAGATCTTTGCTCAGAAGTTGCATGTTGCTCTGGTGAAGCTGTTGTTGCCACTGGAGTACATGGCTGTGTTTGCATTGTGCGCTAAAGACCCAGTGAAAGAGCGACGTGCTCATGCCCGACAGTGCCTGCTCAAGAACATCAGTGTTCGCAGAGAGTACATCAAACAGAACCCTATGGCCCATGGTAGGTACCGTTTCTGATTTCTGGTATCACACATAACACTGCGCCAATAACTCTATTTCCTGCAAAATTGCTGGAATGGCCAGGACCTCTATATCCTGTGTGTTTGATTTATTTATATTTTGTTTTTGTTTTGTTTTTCAGAAAAGCTGCTGTCTCTCCTGCCAGAATATGTGGTGCCATACATGATCCATCTTCTAGCTCATGATCCAGACCTCACCAAACCACAGGATTTGGAGCAGCTCAGAGACGTCAAAGAGTACGAGTGTTAAAGGGGGTCCTATTATGCTTTTTCACTTTTTCAACTTTAGTTAGTCTGTAATATTGCTGTTTGAGCATAAAAAAGATCTGCGAAGTTACAAAGCCCAAAGTCCACTTCAAAAGGAGATATTTTATTTAACAGAAATCACTTTTCAAAAACTACAACGAACTACTCGTTTGGACTACAACGCATATTTTCCGGGATTTGTGATATCACAAATATCGACGAATGGGACGAGACCTGGTTGAGCTGCACTAGAGAAGGCAACGAGTGTTATCACTATGTCGGAGACATGCTAACTTTCCCAAGGCAGACGAACTTAGAGTGGTTACAATCATCCGGGTTTAAATCGCGCTCAAATTTATTTGATTTTGATGCAATATTTACACTGAAGCTCGCAGGCGGCTATGGTAAGGGGCATGA
>NW_015546098.1:111901-130329 GCF_001515605.1 Sinocyclocheilus anshuiensis | reverse complement strand
AGCTAACCAATCACAGCACACACTGGCCCAGCTAACCAATCACAGCACACACTGGCCCAGCTAACTAATCACAAGCACACACTGGCCCAGCTAACCAATCACAACATACATTGGCCCAGCTAACCAATCACAGCACACACTGTTCCAGCTAACCTGGTAAGGGGCGTGACATTTCCTGACCAGGCGCCGAGTGGAGCCAATCACAACACACACTGGCCCAGCTAACCAATCACAGCACATTTCGTTTTTCAGAAGGCGGGCCTTCATTTGGAACTACAGGAACTATTCGAGCCGTTCATGCCAGACTGAGGAGAGAGGTGTTGTAATAATGTAAAATATGTGAAAAATAATGTGTTTTTCGAACAACCTAGTATGAGAGCCTGTTCTAGTACACCCCCAAAACAAAATCAAGACTTTGTAAAAGAGCACAATAGGACCCCTTTAAACACGTTCACACACTTTTTGCATGCACTTGCATTGCGTTTCCCTTCTACACAGAGACAACTTCACACTAATGATCTGACCAATACTTTCAAATGTTAATAGACCATTTCAACGGATATTCGGCGGTTTAAGGAAGTGATGTCTTTGTTCCTTGGACGTTTCCGGGTAGTGTTTGAGCGCATTCAAAACAATGGCGGCAGGTGCTTGATGCACAGTGGGATTACGATAATTTATTTAATCCTGCTGTTTAAAATGTCAAAATTTAAATTTGATTCTTGTTGCTCGGTGGTTGGGTGCTCCCTCTGGCCTGGAACTAACATTAATTTATAAATAATCGGAAATTAAAGGGTTTAGATTTCCGAGAAACGCGCCTGGATTGCAGCAGTGAAGCGAGAAGCAGAATAGCAACTCGCAGCTCATGGATCTACAGCGCACATTTCGATTCAGGTAAGGAAATGTTGTTGTTTTTTTGCATTTGATTTTTTTAATTTATTTACGTTAACTCTTCAAGTATGATGCAAAATTGTGCCTTCGTCATAGTTTACATATGCGCCTAGCGGTTTGATTCTTGTTTAGTGAAAAGGCCACGCTTTTATTTCCGTTTTATTGCCAAGCGTTATGTGGGCTATAATTAAATATGAGTTCACATTAGTTGTCTAGCTATCTTGTCAGCAGATAAATGCAGTGAGTAACACGTTATAGAAATGTATACTGTAAACTTGAATGTTGAATAGTGAAACGGTTAACTGCAGTGTTTTACAAAAGCTAACGGTAAACATTTTTCATCACTCATTATGCTTGTCTAATGTTAATTCCAAAATGTACTGATGTATTAAACAATAATAGTATTATTATAAATATTGTGCATTCAATTAAATAATTGTTTTTCTACTTTTGTCTTTAGGAAAGCCATCATCTGTAATGTAAGACACCTAAGACAGTGAGTGCTACAGGAAGGACAGCTGGTTGTCCTGCAGTGCCAAACCACATGTGACCATATGAACATCCAGATGTGTTTGAGAACCTGAGGATGAAATGCAATGTAAAGCTGCTCATGGCCAGCCTGCTGCTTTTGATATTGATCACATATTAATAAATTTGCTGGAAACAGTTGAAAGCGAGAGGATGTTTTGTTTATATGCAGTACTGGTCAAATGTCTGGACACATTACTATTTTTAATGTTTTTGAAAGAAGTCTCTTATGCTCATCAAGCCTCCATGTATTTGATCAAAAAGACAAAATCAGTAATATTGTGAAATATTATTACAATTTAAAATAATGGTTTTCTGTTTTAATATTCTTTATATTTATTTCTGTGATGCAAAGCTGAATTTTCATCAGCCTTTACTCCAGTCTTAAGTGTCACATGATCCTTCAGAGATCATTTTAATGTGCTGATTTGATACTTGGTTATTTTCAGTGTTGGAAACAATTGTGCTGCTTAATATTTTTTCTGGAACCTGTGATACTTTATACAGGATTGATTGATTGAATCCTGGCAGGGTTTTTCAAAATATAGAAATCTTTCCTAACAGTATGTCTTTATCACTTTTTTTAATCAATTTAACATCCTTGCTGAATAAATTTATTAATATTATATATAAAAAAACAACTGACCCCAAACTTTTGAACAGTAGTGCATGTTGTTACAAAACATTCCTATTTTAAATAAATGCTGTTCTTTTATTCTTCAAAAAAATCCTAAAATTATCTCAGAAATATTAAGCAGCACAACAGTTTCCAACATTGATAATAAATCAGCATATTATAATGATTTCTGAAGATCATGTGACACTGAAGACTGGAGTAATGATGCTGAAAATTCAGCTTTGATCACAGAAATAAATTACATTTTAAAGCATATTAACCTGTTTAATCCCAAATTTTTCTCAGACATGAAAATATCCAAATGATGTGTCATTAGTAATCCTTTGAAATATCAATAATTATTTGTTGCTTTTTTTGGGGAAAAGTGTTTACTCATTCTATGACCACACTCAACAAAACTGAATATATGTGAATTCATATATTAATACTAGACACCCTAAAGATAATGTGTACCAAAAGTCTTTGTCATATCTTTGTTAACATACTTTTACTAGCCTTTCGTTTTGGAGCTTTGATGCAGCCATCATCATCTCATGGTGCAAACAAGAAATAAACTGTTTTGATCATGTGACAATTTGCACTAACCATGTGACACTGCACATATTTAATTGAGACCATTTATTTTTTCCATATTTGCAGGAAGTGCACTAAAACATCAGTCAGTAAGTTTTTTTTTAAGCTTTATAAACGAAAACCTTTTTTTACGGTCACTATTGTGACAGGTGGGATTAAATGGGATAAAATAGTAAACCATTTTTTAAAATTGTAATAATTCAAAATATTACTGTTTTTGTCTGTATATTTGATCAATTAAAGGAGGCTTGATGAGCATAGGAGAATTCTTTCAAAACATTAAAAATAGTAATGGTGCCCACACTTTTGACCAGTACTTCTGTATGTGTATGAGCGTTTACAGTAAATGTGCATTAAGTGATTTCTTCGATCAATTTTGCGATTTCGATTTTAATCACGATTTTGACACACACAGACATGCTTTACAGTCATTATTGCACTCAATGTGAATTTGAAACATATTTCCAAAAGAAAACCAATTAGAGCTTTATCAAAAACTGTAACATGTCTCTGGAACAGACATAAGGCAAAATACTAAGGTGTAACAAAATGTCTCTAGAGTAGACATATATTGCCATGCATTGGTCATAGAGCTGCTCTGATCCGTTAACATGGGCGCAGAAAAAATACGCACCACAGACGGAGTGTGTGAACCTGGCGTTACGTTTGTATGCCCGCCCGGTCTGTTTTGTTCTTGTGCTCCATTTAGGCGTGCTGCATTCTGATTGGTTTGGATAGCATACTGAGGTCAGGGGTGCAGAAAATCGTGCTATAAAGCGATTTAGAAATCGCGCAAGCTCAAATCGCGATTTTATGACGATTTCGATTAATCGCACAGCCCTATACGTAAGTGACACTGTTTGTCTTGCTTCAGTTTAACCAAACATAAGACTGATGTCAACTATTGTACGAACAAATGATCCCAGCCTTTCCGCTAAGGAGTTAATTGCATCTAGACTGCGATATGCATTTACCGGCATCTCTCGTGTACACACACGCAGCATCAATCAGAGCCATCCGGAAAACTACTTTTAATGTTCTTTGTAAGTTTGCGCCTCAGTCATATTTAAAGGGTAATTACAATCACCATTTATTACATTTTTTTTTTTAAATACCGCAACTGTTGCGTTTTCGCTAGACTTAAAAAGTACACGATTGTTTTGACAGATCTGAGATTTAAAAATGTCGCTACCGGAAATGCTTCAGGACCAGACATGCGCAGTAGCGTTCCATCGCCTTTGTTATTGTTTACGTCTTTGAAATGGTCTATACTGAACCTTGTCTTTTCATTTCTGCTCAGAGTGAGTTGACGCAGACACCAAGGTTCTTATGTTTTAAAATGAAAACTAATTCGGGTGATTTTTTTTTTTTCCAGGTGCTTGTGGTTCATGCTCGAGGTGTTGATGACAAAGAATGAGAATAACAGTCACTCGTTCCTGAGGAAGATGGTAGAGAACATCAAACAAACAAAAGATGTTCAGGCCCCAGACGACCCAAAGGCAAACGAGGTTTGTCTCCTTCAAAGCTGGGTAGATTACTTACAGATTGTAGTCTGTTACTGATTACAGATTACATGATGAAAACTGTAGTTAATAGCATAATCTAGGTTACTCATGTTAGGTAATGTATTCTGACTACTTTTTTTTTTCACTTGTTATTTAACATCAATAAACGCGAAAACAAAATTACACGCCGAAAGTCTGCCAGGTTTTAAATATTTTTATCACTTGATATGATGATATGATGGCGACAGTGTTTAACAGCTATACATCACCATGTTTATTAACTTGCATCATTATTTGTTTCAAACATGGTCTAATTGCTAGAGAGGAGCTATTTTCCCTCAAATTCAGGAGGATGGTTTGCACATTTATTTACATGACATTTGTGAATATAGTCAAAGCTAAATGGTGTGACACAAAGGGATTTTTAGAAATTAAGAAATAGGGAGAATTAATAAATTATGAATGATTTACTGCCATTGTGTGAATAATATGCAATCATGTAATCCATAAAAAAGTAACTGTAATCTGATTATGAGCTTTTTAAAATGTAATAATGCAAGTACTTAATTTTTGGAAACTGATTACGCAATCCAGATTAGTTACTACCCAGCACTGGTCACCATTAACCTGTTATGCATATTGTTTATGTATTTGTGAATTCCAGTGTGCTTTACTCTATTTTCATGTGTTTACAGAAACTTTACATTGTGTGTGATGTGGCATTATTTGTGATCGCGAACAAGAGCACTTCATGTCATCTGGACTCCCCGAAAGATCCTGTGCTGCCTAGCAATTTCTTTACTCCACCTGATAAGGTAACAACCACTCTGACTGTCCGCAGTGACACTTTTCATGTGACCTTACTATCTAACTCATTCTGTCTGTCCCTCGCTACAGGATTTTATCAATGATAAGGAATATCTGTCACCAGAAGCAAAATTAGTTCTGCAGACAGGGAAAATCCAGGTAGGTTTTGTCACCTCTGCGACTTTACGTTAATAATACCCTGATGACCTGATGAATTTCAAGAAATGATGAGTACAGTTTAGCTGCTATATATTTTCTGCAATTTAAAAGATAGTACAGTTTGTAGTAGAAGGCCAGTTCCAAATTAAATATAAAAATGTATAATTTAAATAAAATTAAATATATAAAACAAAGAAATAGGGTCAGTAAGAACATAATTTCTTTGTAATCTTTTATAACAATATAAAAGCCCTTACTGTCACTTTTGATCAATTTAATGCGAATAGAGCTATATACAGTATATATATAACACTGATAATCAGAAATGTTTCTTGAGCAGCATTAGAATGATTTCTGAAGGATCATGTGACACTAAAGACTGGAGTAATGATGCTGAAAATTCAGCTTTGATCACAGAAATAAATTACATTTTAAAATATTACAATTAAAAATAATTTCTAATTTAATGTAATTCAGAATATGACTCTTTACTGTATTATTGATCAAATAAATGCAGCCTTGGTGAGCAGACTTTCAAAAACATTTTAAAAAATCTTACCCACCCCAAACCTTTGAACAGTTGTGTAATAATTTACAGAATTAGTGATTGCAATTTTTTTGTGACATTAAAAGTTTAGAACATGACTTTATAATCTCCAAATAAGTATATTTTAGGTTCAGCACACAAAAAAAGTTGAGACTGTGTTCAATGTCAAAGTGTTGGAAGTTATTTTGCACGCAGGAATCGATGACATATCAATCTTTTTTTGTTGGAAATATACATCACACATACTTATTAATATATTTCAGCAGCCACCAAAGCAGACAGGCGTGCTGGGGGCAGTGAACAAACCTTTAACGGTAGCAGTTCGCCGACCGTACATTAAAACCACCACCTCTGACACGGGAAGCAATGCAAGCACCAACTCCCAACCCAACTCACCTGCGACAAATAAGAGCAGGTTAGTGCTTTTCAGAATTTCTTTACTTTTCTTTCACTGTGATGTGGACTTTATCCAGTGTTCCACACAAATTTACTTATTTTTGTAATCGTCATAATGGATTTAGTTTTGTCATAAAGCATTGTTGCAGCCCTAATTTGGTCCTTTTTTTTTTCATAAAGGGATGTGAGTTCTGAGGCCTCAGAGACAGGGGCGAGGGAGAACGAAGAGAATCCAGTCATCACAAAAGCAGGAAGTGTAAAGAAGGTCAGATATATCTCATGTGAACATAGGGCAGGGCGATAATTCAATAACGATAATTATCGCGTAATAATTTTCCAAGATAAAGCGATATGAAGAGTTTGATAAATGTTCAATATAATGTTTATCCGCCAAAAGCGGAACGAAACAGTGCGACTCATTTGAATCGCACCACACGGACCGTTTATCCACTCGGATCAAAGTTCAAACTGCGCGGCGCGAACTCACTAGAGCAGATGTGTTTACTCGGTCACGCGAGCATTAAGCAGTGCTGTGAGATCCAGTGCTTGAATTCAGCGGTGAACACAAATGACTCAGTGATTTAAACTAGTTTAAAGCAAGACAGGAGAAACACTGTGCAACGAGACAGTCAGAAGGCTTTTCAATCTACACATTGCCATCATTTACCATATAGTTATATTTTTACCATGGTATTGAGGTGCTATATGTGTGGTTTTAACTGTGTCTATCATGATTTAAATGTATGCAACTATGGGAGACCAACGCTTAATAAAAAAAAAAAAACCTTGGTCAGAATAAATGTAACCATAAAACTGAGGTTGCTACAATTTTTACAGATGTTACTGATTTTGATAATGAACAAAAATGTACCTCTGCATCCTAACTCGAGCTACTATCAAACATGCATTTCTAAGAGACAAAAAAGGGATATTATTATTAATATTATCAGGCAACCCAAACCTGTTTCTTGATTTGAAGCAACATCACTCATTAGGACATAGAAAAATTTATTTCTTACTTTCTGCATTTAGATATTTATTTTAAGGAAAATTAATGGTCTGGTTTCTACAACTTTCACTTTGGAGCAAAAATCTGGCTTTAAACTTGAAAGAAATAAAGATTTGACATTTATCGTGATAATTATCGATATCGACTGATATGAAAAAAATGATCGTGATCATTTTTTTGGCCGTATCGTCCAGCCCTATGTGAACACTAAAAATGCTGCACGTTCAAAACTGCCATTCAGTGTTTTTGCTCTCTTTTAGGAGGAGACAGCTCAGCCCAGTGGGAAGAAGCGTGCTGCTCCTGCAAGTGACGGCACAGAGAACAGCATGTCTTCAAACCCCTCGGCAGGGTCACAGCCCCCTGCCAATAAACCCCGACGCGGTCGACCCCCGAAAAACGCTGCAGGCGTGGCCACACCGGATAAAGAGGCTGGAGCTACGACAGGAGGAGGGGTCGGACGAGGCCGGAAGAGAGCAGCACCTGCTCAGGATCCCGACAGCACAGCCTCAGCTGATCCAATCGGTGTCAAGACACCAAAACAGCAGAAAGAAGCAGAACCGAAAAGAGCGACGCCACAGAGACAGATTGACCTGCAAAGGTAACTGAGTGCAAGACTTTCCCGTATGGTATGCATAGTATGATATCAATCAATTGTAGTTTAATTGGAAATGAATCTGTCACTGTAAGTTACTAGTAGGGCCTGCATTTGACACTGCATTTCAATGAATGCCTTCACACCAGTTCTAAAACCTACAGTTCTGATTTGTTTTCCCTTATGCTAAAAAGAACTCAAAACCTGTAATAACAATTGTTGGGTGGTGTTTTTTTTTTTTAGAGTATAGACTATAGAGTTAGAGATATGCTGCTATAAAATGGCCCTGGTCAAAACAGCGTTCCAGCCATGCTAAGAGGAATGATTATTTAGTAGTATATAATTATAGTTATTAGCATAATTATCATATTTAGTATATAACAAAATAACTATTATTATTAGCAGCCTGTTACTCACAGGACACTATAATTTTCATTATACTTTGTTATACACTGCCATTCAAAAGTTTGGGGTCAGTAAAAGTTTTTTTTTTTTAAGAAATTAGTGCTTTTATTCAGCAAGTATGCATTACATTACAGACTTTTGCATTTCTATAAAAATTCTAATGAAAATTTGGTTTCAAATGAATGCTGTTCTTTTGAACTTTAATCAAAGACTCCTGAAAAAATGTAATGCAATTTACTACTTTAATACTAAAAAGCAGTACAACTTTGATTGTGAACACTAAATGTTTCTTAAATAGAAAGAAATATTTCTAAAATGCATGAAAATAGAAAACCGCAATTAACAGTTTTTACTGTATTTTTGATTAAATAAATGCAGTCTTGGTGAGCAGAAGAGACCGACCCTGAATTTGACACGGTGGTGTATAACTGTATCCTGCTATTTTTTGCCGTTCAAGGAGAGTGACATTTATTGCATTTTTATTATATGTGAATTTGCATGGATTTTGCTTGTGGCCCAGTAAATGATAAACACACCCATCTTTGTCAAACTATTTTTTCATTGAGCACATCAACGGCCAGAGTGCGTTTCACATTTATTGCATGCAAATCTTTTTTAGAGAATGACTCACATTTGCATTTAATTTGCCTCAATGGGAATCATTTTTGATAGAACCTTGTACACCACATACCAGCATCGGTGTGAACAGGCCGTAACTTTGTCGTCTTGAGCTGTTATTGAAGTCTTTTATGTGAAGTTGAGGCAGGTGTTTCTGTCGTCCAAGATCAGTGAGGGTAGCACAGCGAGATCAGCAGGCGTCTCGGAAGACATATGGAAGTGAAGGGGAGACAGAGAAGTCGAGTCCAGCCCAGAGTATGTACTCTGGCTCACACAGCTACGGGAGCAGCAGGTAGAAGAAGCCCTTGATAGGTGGCTCAGGGGTGCAGCAGGTCCCAAACAGAGAGAATCCACCCATGCAGCAGAGCAGTGTCTGAGAGAGAGCGAGCTCATGCTGTATCCTTCAGCTCTAAAGCAGTTAACATTTGTTGTAGCTTTTAGCTTAAAGGAACAGTTCACCTGAAAATGAAAATCACTCACTTAACCTTAATGTTCTTCCAAACTGTGTTGTTGTTTTTCATGGAATACTAGGAGAAACTTTGAAGAATGTATATGCTTGTTTTCCACAACATCGGCAACATGAAAATAGTCCATTCGACTTGTGTTTTATATTCTTCTGATGTCATGCGATAGCTTTCTGTCAGGAACAGACTAAAACATGTCGTTACCCACTGATAATAATATGGTGATTTATCAGTGAATCACTGACTTCAGTCTGTTCCTCACACAAAGCTATCCAGCGACCTGAGTAGGCTTGAAATATAGTTTTTGCACTAATTTTATGGTGGTTGTTTTAGAATTCTTTAAGAAGCTCGACACATATTTTGTATAGAAAAAATTGGGGTCAGTAAGATTTTTAAAAAATGTTTTAAGAGTCTCATGCTCAGTATGAGTTAAAGTAAAAATCAAAAATACAGAAAAATAGGAATATTTTGATTTTTTTTTAGGGCTGTCAATTTAACACGTTAACTTAATTAATTAAAATATTTTAACGCACTGGCTCTGCCCCAGACATGTCTGTCATCTTACATTTCAAACAGTTGACTGTTGCAGGGTCAACAAATGTAGTCCATAAATGCCCCTAAAATTCAAGATATTGGGGCAAAAAATGCCCGTATGAGTTTTTGTCTCATATTTATATCAAATGATGTAGTTAATGTCATACGAGCAGCGAGAGCAATAAAATTAGATAATAAGATTAAAAATTGTAATTGATTGACGGCCCTTTTACGATTTATAGGAACTGTATTCTATTTTAATGTTTTAAAATGTAATTTATTCCTGTGATGGCCAAGCTGAGTTTTCACCAGTCTTCAGTGTCACATGATCCTTCAGAAATCATTCTAGAATGATTCAGTGCTCAAAAAACATTTGTCACTGGTTGTGCTGATTAAAACATTTTAATAATAAACCATGATACAATTGAAATGGAAATCTTTTGTTCTTGTCACTTTTGATCTATTTATTGCATCCTTGCTGTTGCTGATATTTGCTTAATTTATTTGAATCCTACTGACCCCATTTTTTCTCAATTTCACCTTTTATGCTTCACAGAAAAAAATTGTCAAATGTAAAAATAAAAATGGTACACTGGTTTGGAATGACATTTAGGTTAAAAACTAACGATTTTATTATTTTTTTTTTTCAAGGTGTCGTGTTTGATCTTTCCACATTTTTCTCGAGAATAATTTACTGCAGAATTCCACCAGACCTGGTCTCACTCTCTATAATGTAGATTGATTGATTTATATATTGTCTTCTGGTTTCAGGTAAAGCGTCGGTGCGTGAAGACGAGGACGGTCAGGCAGTAAAGGATTGAGACGCATCCACTTCCACATCAAACGCTCTTCATGAACCTGAACTGTCATTAGCTCACACCTCAAGACAAACGAGGATTCTTTAGATTCAGATGTTCAAACTTGTATGTAGAAACACAGACCTGTTTCTCTTCATTCGTTTTTTCTTTTGTGTTGAAATTGTTCTCGTTGCCTTTCTGTCCGAAAGCCATTTTTAAAAACAAACATTTGAAAGTAAAAAAATCTGTTTTAATCTACCCTTAGGTTGCTTATTAAATACCTGGAAAGATTTTTTTACTGTTTTAACTCCCTCTCTTCTTTTAATCCTTTATTAAATTGAAATATTGTCCTCAGATTTCTTTGGTTGCAAGGATTCATTGAGGCTCATGTCCTGTATTCAATTAGTTTAACTCTATAAAGTGCCAAGACTACAAGACTCTATGATTAGTAATTCTATTTATTCTGTTGAGTGGATGAGCATGAGTTCCTCACACTTTTACAAGGGACTCCCTGTATTTGCTACGTGGAATTTGTGTTAGGATCAGTTTTTTATATTGAGAAACATTGAGTTATAAATGTTCAAATTGCTTCACATTTAAATAGAAAAAGCTGTTCGATTTCATTTTTTTCCCCAAGTGATTAACATCATTAACATCATAACACCAGCGGCAGAACAGAGATTCACGGATAACACAAGTTTACATTTTTCACTTTTTTTAATTCAAAAGAATGAGTTTCACAATAAATAACCATGCTTGTACGGCTCGAGTAGGTTTTTTTCTTTTGTGTTTTGTAAAGAAGCTTAAAGTGACTAAAGCCAGAGCCCGTGACCTGCATTTCTCCTTTGACAGAAGTTTTTGTCCTTTAATTCACTTCTTCGTGCAATATATTGAACAAGGTGATCACTACAGGAAGACAGACTTCTTGTTTTTTGTTTCATTTTTGATTTTCATACAAAATATAAATCCAGCCATCGATGGTGCATTCTAGAGATGAACAGTACTTTATCCCCCCAAAAAACTTGGCTGTATGTACACGAGGAAGGTGGTGTTCGAAAGCAACTAGCTGTGAACGTGAGGGCATTTTGAAAACCGATTCTATATGGGAATGCTAGCAAAGGGAGAATAGACACTTTTAACAATTCACCCATGTAAGAAAAGAAGAGAACACTAGGTAAAAACAGGCTCACAAAGCATTGTGTGGCAGTACTCGTGCTGGGCCTGTTTGCTCTGAAGCATCGTTGTAGACTAAAAAAACTCTGTTTGATTCATGCTTCCAACATTGGTTATGTGGGAAATACGTATTTATATCTGTATCCTGTGAATGGAAATCTGAATACAATTTTGGTATGATAAGAAACGCAGCCCACCTCACACTCGGAGACCCTTTTAAACTTCTGCACCAATGCCAAACTGAACCGTATTGATTGTTCCACAAAAAAGCCAATCGTTATAAGAGAACAGAGACTCTCATGTCTTCACTTTCTCATCTGTAAATGTACAAAATGTTTACACTTAAATGCAAGTGGTTTCATACAATACATTCTTCAAAAAACAAAAAGATGAGGCAACTCGAGGTGTATCGGTCCATTATCAAGTTGCAAACCTTACAGCTGCCTTGAAAAGAAAAAGAAAGGGTTTGTGACCATCAATCCCACACCGTCCCACTTTTCAAAAAGAGGGAAAAGTGAGAAACGGCAATCTTCCTTTTGTTAAAAAAAATATATATATAGCACTTCACCCAGTAAGTTTGAAACTGTGTCTGCGCTCACAACATAACACCATGTCATCTGGCCATATCAACTACTACACAGACAGATTAGTGCAAAGGAAAGCCGAAAGAAACCTTAAAATAATCAAATGAGCAAATAAAAACATATTTGTTCATTGTAAGAGAGCATCAAATAGAAGGGGGTATTATTAATCTCAGATTTTTGTTTTTATATGCTAAATATCCCATTCAAATATACATCCCAAAACGTATTTTTATGGTGTACAGAAAAAAATAACATTCCTGCTATTTTGCTTTTTAAATGTACACAACCTTAAATATACTAATTTACATATACTGACATTGTTTCACAGACGCAGGTGTTTTGTTTTGTTTTTTAGCATGAAATGATAGAGGCGTCGTCTTTGTTGGGTTTCTTTAAAAAGTAAGTGACAGCCTAAATTTAAGAGGGAAAATTATTCTAGCAAGGCAAAAAAAAAAAAATGTAAGTGAAAATGATGGGGGAAAAAAGACAAGACGGGGGACGTGAAGATTTGCTAAGACAGACAGAAGATGATTCAGTGCTGCCTCTTCCCCAAACATTCATTCTGAACACAAACCGAGACGGGTGATGCATGTGTGGGAGCGATGGGTCATGAAGCAGGAGGGTTTGAGGAAAGCATGGCCTGATAAAGAGAACTGGATGATCAGTTGCTTAGTAGCAGCTCTGTCGCTGTCTCCACGTCCCATGATTTTGAGGACAAGGCTACTATTACTGCATTCTGTGAGAGAGAGACAAAGACAGAATGGAACATTTCTAAACAACAGTAAAGATGACACGAACAGTTCACTGAACAATATCACACTGAAAACTTGAATAACAGCCGTCTTTTGCTCATTCAATACAGCGTTAATCAGCACAAAGTTCTACTCACATATACTGACATTGTTTCACAGACGCAGGTGTTTTGTTTTGTTTTTTAGCATGAAATGATAGAGGCGTCGTCTTTGTTGGGTTTCTTTAAAAAGTAAGTGACAGCCTAAATTTAAGAGGGAAAATTATTCTAGCAAGGCAAAAAAAAAAAAATGTAAGTGAAAATGATGGGGGAAAAAAGACAAGACGGGGGACGTGAAGATTTGCTAAGACAGACAGAAGATGATTCAGTGCTGCCTCTTCCTCAAACATTCATTATGAACACAAACCGAGACGGGTGATGCATGTGTGGGAGCGATGGGTCATGAAGCAGGAGGGTTTGAGGAAAGCATGGCCTGATAAAGAGAACTGGATGATCAGTTGCTTAGTAGCAGCTCTGTCGCTGTCTCCACGTCCCATGATTTTGAGGACAAGGCTACTATTACTGCATTCTGTGAGAGAGAGACAAAGACAGAATGGAACATTTCTAAACAACAGTAAAGATGACACGAACAGTTCACTGAACAATATCACACTGAAAACTGTTGAATAACAGCCGTCTTTTGCTCATTCAATACAGCGTTAATCAGCACAAAGTTCTACTCCACAAATCAACTAAACTGCATCAAATAATAAACGCCAAATTTCACTCTTTCCAATAGTGCCTACAAAATAGTATTTTGCATATTTTCTGTCGACATGTACTACCGTTCAAAGGTTTGGGGTCAGTCTTTTTTTTTTTCTTTTTCAAGGAACAAATACATTTTAATTCTGCAATGATGCATTAAATTGACTGTAAATGCATCGATTATGTTACAAAGGATTTTTATATCAAACAAACGCTGTTCATTTTAATTCCTATTCATGAAAGAATCCTGAAGTTCCCACAAAAATAGTTTTCAATACCGAGACAAGTTATTTGAGCAGCAGATCAGCATATTAGAATGATATCTAAAAGATCATGAAGGCTGCAACTGAAAATTTAAGTTATTTTAAATTGTAATAATTTTTCACTATTACCGTTTTAACTATTTTTGATGAAAAAAATGCAGCCTCGGTGAGTAGAAGAGACTTCTTTTACGAACATCTTACCAACCCCAAACTTCTGAACTGTCGCGTATTTTCTAATGTGAATAACAATGTGAAAACATTTACCTAAATATATGGTTTCCATTTCATTGTGTAATACATGAGTGAGTAAATGACTGTCTTACGGACACTAGTCTAAGGGTCGGCAACCTTTTTGACATGAAGTGTCATTTTTATTTGATTTTTTGTAATGTATAATAGGTGTACTAGTTTACAACTTTGATGTCATGTGGTGATGACCTAAAAATGCATCTTGCACCAGGGTGAAAAATGAACACCCACCATCAGTCAAATGCTGTTGCTTTTGGGAAGTGGCTGGTAATTTTGCCACAGTGGCAGGCGACCTGTACGACATCTGATTACCCTTAAACAAAAATGTGTTGGTTTGTAAACAAAAAAGACACAAAATGACTAAAGTATCAATTGATTTAGATTTTAGAGTCATTTGAAAACAGACAAAAGAAAACCGAATGCAAGCTCGCTTTCAGATCTGAACCAAGTTCACGCCCTACATTTTCAACAGTTTAGAATTTCTTGTTTTTGAGTTGTTTTTAATGGCATGACAATGCATTGATATTACAGCTATTGAATAGATTTCATGCATTTGAATTGAAAAAACAAAAGTGGCTGATAACATTTGCTATTCACAAGCCACCGTCATTGTACAGAACATTAAGGATCACATACGACAAGCTTAACACCTCACAGTGTTCAGGTAATGTGCTGAAGGCGTCCCTAAGGTTGCCAACCCCTGCATCTGGATTTTTAACCATACGATCAGCCGTCCACTTTCACTACTTACTTTGTCAAAGCCCATAGCACAGAGTTTGTCTATTTTGCGCGTGTACTCAGGACTGGACACGGGTGCACCAGCGTAAACGTGAGACCAGAGACGAGCGGTTTGTTTGAACATTTCTGGATTCTGCTTGTACTGCAAAGAACAACAACAACAGTGACTGAAAGTGTGGCGATGCTTTGTTTCTGGCATGTTCTCATTCAGACAGAAGCGTGTACCTGATTGGCTACCACAGCATCTTGAGGATCATCTGGCTCTGCTGCAGCTAAAAGAGCCTGTAGTGAGAGCAGAACTGTTCGCAGAGTCATAGCAGCGGCCCTGTGCACAGGAGGTGAAGATGGAATAAGGAGGAAATTAAGAAAGGGAACACATACAAGAACAGCATATGGCCAAAGAAATGCGTTCTTTGCTTGATGACAACAGACTACACTTGTCATGCTCGTTAATTATCAGCACTCACCACTGGTCTTTTAAAATGTCCAAACATATCGCCCCGGTAACTGAACTTATATTGGGATGCCAGATCTTAGTAATAAACCGCACCTGAAAAAGATTTTGATCTTTCAAATCAAGTCAACATTAAATCATAATTGATCGTATTTGCTTTATTGCACATGATTTATTAGCGCACATAGAGCTTGAATTGAGGGGGAGTTGGGGAGAGTTTAATTAAAATTAAATTAAACTCTTGTATGAAACAAATATGTGACCCTGGAGCCCACTGGTCTTTTAAAATGTCCAAACATATCGCCCCGGTAACTGAACTTATATTGGGATGCCAGATCTTAGTAATAAACCGCACCTGAAAAAGATTTTGATCTTTCAAATCAAGTCAACATTAAATCATAATTGATCGTATTTGCTTTATTGCACATGATTTATCAGCGCACACAGAGCTTGAATTGAGGGGGAGTTGGGGAGAGTTTAATTAAAATGAAATTAAACTCTTGTATGAAACAAATATGTGACCCTAGAGCACAAAAGCAGTCTTAAGTCGCTGGGGTATATTTGTAGCAATAGCCAACAATACATTGTATGGGTCAAAATTATTGATGTTTCTTTTATGCCAAAAATCATTAGGATATTAAGTAAAGATCATGTTCCATGAAGATATTTTGTAAATCTCCTACCGTAAATATATCAAAACTTAATTTTTGATTAGTAATATGCATTGCTAAGAACTTCATTTGGACAACTTTAAAGATGATTTTCTCAATATTTTGATTTTTTTGCACCCTCAGATTCCAGATTTTCAAATAGTTGTATCTCAGCCAAATATTGTCCTATCCTAACAAACCATACATCAATGGAAAGATTATTTATTCAGATTTCATATGATGTATAAATCTCAATTTCAAAAAATTTACCCTTATGACTGGTTTTGTGGTCCAGGGTCACATTTACATTGTTACAGAAATTTCTATGCTGTTATTTTAAACGTATTATTCATCAGAGAATCCTGAAAAAGAATGTATTGCAGTTTCCACAAAAATGAAAAAAATGTTCATTTTTCAATTCTCTACAACTTTCAAATGGTGCATAAGAACACACTGACAATTTAGTAAGTGTAAGTTCTTGAGGTTTACTTAACATGGTTGTGCCTCTTTGAGCAACTGGTTGCATTACTCTAAGCAAGAGCCACTATTAACAACTCATGATAGCCATTAATCAAGCTTTCTTATTGAAAATCCTGTTTTATTTAGAAATACATCAGAGGTGCGTTTCTATGGTTATGAATAGAGTTCAAGGGAACTTATGACCATAGGTAGCTAATGATGCTTTTGGGGAACGCACCCCAGGTTCATTTGACTTTAAATATTAACCACGAGAACTGATAATAATAATAATAAAACATCAAACACTAAAAACGGGTTACCTTGGGTGGGTTAAAAGGATACGTCTCGGGAATCTTGATTTCTAGCTGGTATCTGCCGCCTGTGGGGGATAAAAAAAGCTTGTGAATCACAATCTAAACCACAGCATTCATGCATTAGCAAACATTATGTCAACAATAGAGAATACTGATGAAAATATCCTCACTACCTTCATACGGCGTGTCTGGTGGTCCTGCTATTTCTCCCTTTAACTCTGTGAAGTTTTCATCCACCAGATCTACTTTTATTTGATTTTTACTTGTCTGTTATAAAACAGGTGGGGGGGAGATTATTAGCCCAGTTAGCTTTTATGCATGTGATATAACTGGGATCAGGACAAAAGCAAGAAACGTTGTGGTTTCTTCAGCTGCCCAGAACAAAGAAGTGACCAGTTAAATCGTGAGACAATGAGCAGCCTATAGGTAGACAGCATGAAAGGTGCTGAACATGTCTAGGTAGGCAGCTCAATAGGTTTTGAAACATCCACACTACTGAAAACTACTTAAACAGCCTACTTTAACTGACACTAACACATCAAACACGACAGGTACACCACTGTTTAAAAAAGAAACATACGTTAATAGGCGACAAACACGAGTGCTAATATTATAACAACACAATAAAGAAGCGCTAGTGAAGCTAGCTATGTCAAATAGCAAGTTAGCTTCCCGGCTAAAGAACGGCGAGTGCAAGTCAAAAATCTTAAATGGTTTTCACATTTCGGTCAAGGATTTCGTCTCAAAACATTAAAGAAAGCACATTTGTCAGATGTATGACTTCCGTCTACAGGCCATCATATGACAGCTCGTGCTAACATTAGCTTAGCGGGCTAAGCTAGCTGATCGGCTTCTGGATGTTTGTCTCATAAGTCCTCTTGTTTGCTCTCGACGGGCACAAAAACACAGCAAAGTAACGTTTTGCAAACCTCTTCGCTTTTCAGCACTTCTTTGAACTCTCGCTTGATCCTCTGCACAGCGATATTTGCCATGGCTGATCTCTCTCTCTCTCTCTCTCTCTCTTCCGCGGTTTCTCTCCTACAACAGTTCGCGGAGCTCCAGTGTAAACACTGGCAAACACAAGGTGAGTCTGGGACACTCGAGCCCTGCGCTTGTCTCTCTGCTGAAGATCAGATCCAGAGCGCGTGCAGATCTAGTATCTAGTATGGCGTGGTGCTGTCACGTGATATCGTGCTTCTGATACATATGTATCTCTCCCACGTGACACGACCAACTCACATCTGACTAAGTGTGCATCCAGCCCTGCACTGATTTTGCTAAGATGGTATTTCATTTGTAATTAACAAGTCAATAGTAAATCATATAGGACTATTGAATGAATGTATAGTCTACATGCAAATAATATGAAATGTGACAATTAATAGGCTATAAATTAATTGTTTTTTTTTTTTTTTTTTTTTTTTTTTTTATTCTTTTACATGGATCAGTGACGTATCAGTCAAAATTTGTGTTAAGAAAAAAAAAAAGTCCTTTAAAGGGGTCATATGATGCGATTAAAATTTTTCTTTTCTCTTTGGAGTGTTACAAGCTCTTGGTGCATAAAGAAGATCTGTAAAGTTGCAAAGACTC
>NW_015546098.1:74716-110484 GCF_001515605.1 Sinocyclocheilus anshuiensis | reverse complement strand
TAGTCATTTAGCAGACGCTTTTATCCAAAGCGACTTACAAATGAGTACAATAAAGGCAGTCAAAACTAACAAAAGAGCAACAATATATAAGTGCAAATGACAAGTCTCGGTTAGCCTAACGCAGTACACGTAGCAAGGTGTATATATACACACATATACACATATATACACATACACATACATACACATATACATACATATATACACACATATATATATACACACATACATACATATACATACACACACACATATATATATATATATATATATATACATTTTGAATGCAATCCACAATGTAGTTAAACATTACCACTCAAAAAGATTTGTTTTTTTGTTTAAAAAATGCTTTATTCATCAAAGAATCCTGAAAAATAATGTTTCCACAAAAACATTAAGCATCACAGCTGTTTTCAGCATTGTTAATAAATAATCAGAAATGTTGAGCAGCATATTAGAATGATTTCTGAAGGATCGTGTGACACTTAAGACTGGAGTAATGGTGGAATAAATTACATTTAAAAAAAATATTAAAATAGAAGAGAGGTTAAAATAGTAATGTTCAATTCTAAGAAATATTTCACAGTCTTTCTGTTTTTACTGTGTTTTTGATCAAATAAATGCAGGTTGGTGACCATTAAACAAAAATATTTCGATAACAATAAAAAAATCTTACAGACCCCAAACGTTTAAACAGCAGTGTATCTAATGGATACAGTGTATTCTTAACTTTATTATCAGATTAACAACTTATTACTAAATGATGACACCATCATTAATGAAGTTTGAGTGAGTTTGGAACAGCATTGTGAGACATGTCTGGCTGTAACCATATAAATGTGTCTTCTCTGTGTCTTTAGTGGATTTTATTTTGATATCCAACATCCACATGATTTAAACAAAACAAAATAAATCTAAGCAAGAAGAATTCTCACTTAACATGAATATTTGTATTGATCTTTTGAGACCCTGTAAGTTATATGTGAATGTTTTAACTGGTGGGTGACCTGAAGAAGATTGCAATTGTAAATATTAATCTTAATTTAGCATGTTTTTTAATTCAAATTGCTGCCAAACATGCTGCATTTGAGAGATTAAGCTCACTGTGAAATGACTGGTTTTAAAGTAAATAATTAATGTTTGCAAAGCATTTTACAAAAAAATGGATTTGGACTGTCAAACAATGCATTACACTATTTATACAACAGAGAGAGTTGTATAGCAGTTTCCAGAAAGCATTATACAATAAATCTCAGTCTAATAAAACAAAATTATCTTTGTTAAAAAAAAATATCCTGTCAAAAGTGCCGGGATATGAACAAACCTATAAAACTATAGTCTATCATTTTATTTCTCCTTCTCTCTCACTTATTCACAATCATTTAATCATCTTGTTTTGGTGCAAAGTGCACTACAAGTGGCTGCATGTCATGTAGCATTCTATGTTAAAATAATAATAATAATAAAAACATGTCAATATCATAAGACATGTAATTGGTTGGTTAGATGTGTTGGGGTGACATTAAAGTAAACAGCAGAGGTCAAAAGTGCAAATGCATCCTACAAAATTACTTTCAACACCACTGCATATAAAAAGAGTTTTAATTTGTATTTAAAGGGGACATTAATTCATAATCCAAGTACATTTAGCAGGTCACAAAGGACTCACAGTTTACACAATATGTAGTTTTCTATGTTCGCTGCAACACATTTTCAGATTTTCACAAAGCCTTCCTGTGCAATTCCATAGAAATCCATTGTTTGCAATCAGCCATGATTCATTTTCAGTATTTTTTCAGTAGGTTATGTGTCCTTGACATGATGGCCCGCCCGCACCATGTAAAATAAAGCATCTTTTATGAAATAAGTCTATTATTTTACAGGATATGCACTTTTTAATATTATATATTATATATACATATACACATATTAAATTGTAAAAAACATGAAATAATCATTTAATACATGTACAGTACAGTATGTACAGTATATAATCAGTGTTTTCGTTATTTATGTTCAGATGTTCAGTAATGGTCATGAACAGGCCCGGCTCTCTAAATTCTGGTAAGACTGATTAGGCTGCTGAGTCTTCATGTTACTGTAGCCTGCATTATTTTTCAAAATATTTTCCAAAATTACTGTTGATTTCTATTTGCACAACCCTTAATGCAGTTTAAACGGGGCTGAGTGACGATGATGAGCTTGAGCTTGCATTTTCTTCATCACACTTCATCCACACAGACACACTCCTGTGACTGATGTAGCTACACTGCAAATATACATTGCATTATTTACACTCGATAATGCGATAACCAATGAATAGATGGTGCGCTCTGCGAACGGTGAGAAAAGTAACGGCTATTCAGTGCTTCCCAAAATATGCCACATGTAGCGACGTGGCTCTCATCGGTTAACTCCACAGCACGACTGTACGAATCCTGCTATGGTAAAGGCTTCCCTCATGCATATTAATACTTTCGTCCGGTCGGCCTTGCTGATTTGCTGAAATGTTTCTCTTGGATATTAATTAGGCTGAGCGATTGGACGCCGCAGGACGGATACAAACAACGTCAGCGCAAGCTATTTCATATTCATGAGCCAAGCCTTCGCCTTAGTAGCATTCCTAAATGTGCTTCCCCGATCTTTATCAAAACACAGCCGGAACATCAGCCGGAGCTGGGGCCTGGGGCCACACAACAGTGCACACAGGGAGCGTTTGCACTGGATCTGGAGACTCTCAGGGGTCAGTATTCACATTCCGGTGCTCCTGGTTTGAAGCGAATGGTTTTCAATCTCTTCGAGTGAGCTGTCGAATCATCGGCAAGACACCTGTATCCAAATCTGCTTTGTTTTGCACTGGGGTAAAACTCTCGTCTTGTTTTTGTTTTAAATGCTGTCTCTGTTAAAATAATTACACTGCTTTAATGAGTAAATAAACATTCATCTTTCTTTAAAGACGCTAATAATAGCCTAGTGAAAAGTGCTTTTTTTGGCCTCTCGCGATGGGAAAACATGACTTTTTATTCTTTGTTCATTGCATATTACTTAAAATAGATTTTTAGTGGTTTATAAGTTTTTAGTGTTTAAACAGACAGTGTTTTTGAAGCCGGTTGAGTAAGAGGAAGAAAACACGTAGCTTATCTGATAAACCAAGCCAGTTGCAACAAATGTTTACTAATTGATTCGTATTATTTTGTGGAAAATAAGTCTGGTAATTCACTGTTTTAAGTAGGCTTCCTTCTTCCAGGGGCTACATGCATTTGTTTACAGGTTCCTATAGCTATTCAGTCATGCTTTAAATTATGCACACGGAACAAAACTGTTTTGAAAGCCTTAGTTTGTCTAGATAGTGGTGGACCTAATTGTTGTGGCAAACAAATATATTTAGGAATGGCAATTTTTACTGCAGTATTTTCCATTTAGGAATTGACTCACAGTGCACGCACTTTAGAAGTTGATTTCAATTTGTGTAATATAAATTAAAACTTGAAGGATAATTTTACTCTTTGTCCTGTGACTTGGGCCAATACGAAACTGAAACAAAATCAACGAAATGCATGAACAATTTGGTGCTTGGACACCCCCCCCAGTTTATGTCCACCAAACAGATTTTTATTCACATACACTTTTACTCATATTTATATGTACCACTGCAGATGAAGCTCGGGAGAGGAGAAACCGTATAAATAACATGCACTTTTTGGTCTAGATCATTAACTTTATATGCAGTCTATTGGGTGTTTAAAGTAGCCTGCCACAGCTTTGTGTTTATTTGGATTTCAAATGTGAGTCACCTAGCCATCATAATTTACCATACCCATTCGTGTCTCTTTGTGTGTTTAAAATAATTTATTATTATTATTAGAGTCTGTAATTTGTCTATGTGTGAATCCTCTGTTTTATTTAGGAGAGGATGGCAGAGGGAGGTTATGACCCCTGTGAGTGCATCTGCTCTCATGAACATGCCATGAGGAGACTCATCAGCCTGGTGAGTAATATTATCTTAAAAAAAACATACTTGCGTTTGCTTACTTCGGATGTGCAAATAGAAATTAATCTTATACATTTTATATAAACTTACTGATCCACTGATCTGTATGAAAGAAAATGTAATAACTGATTGAGACAGACCCTGTCCTTGGATTTCTCTTCTTTTCTTGGTACAATATTGGTTATCAGATATAAATATATATTTGTATTTTAGATTCTTTTGAGGGAGAGTAGTCTTTACATTTAAAAAATATATATATTTTATAATTCCTATAAACAACCCTGAACTAAAATTACTTTGCAATTAAACTGCTATTTAATTAATTTTAAGCATATAAAATAATTGTACAAATAGCATTACTATGTATTGTTTTTTTCATAATGGAGAGAAAGAATTATAATTGATTTCACACTGGCTAATGAAGCTATGATACTAATAAATAATTGCCAAAATGTTTGTTTTATAACTGTGTATAAAGGCATTTAATTTCACTAAATTCATTTCATATGGAAGCGTGCTGGTCTGACAGGGCTTGTATGTTCCAGTTGTTTGTAGTTTTTAATAAGATATTGTCTATGCAATAACACAAGGAACTTCAGATTCAGGACCAACATCATCTAGGCAATTTCCAATCTTTATTAAAAATAATTTGTATAAAATAAATATCCACTTTAAGAGAGTGTTGAAAATAGCCCATATACCTTTTTAAAATTATGCAATTATAGGTGTCGAATAATTTTGGTTTTGTAATTGAAATAAATGGCCAGTAGATGGCGCTAGTGCTTCTCTGGTTCACTTAGTTTAGCCAATGAATAACATTTGGTTCAGCTATTTTAAATATTTGTAGAGCAAGCATTTGAAATCCAGTAGTTTTTGCCCTGTTGAAAACAAGATATGATGCTTTCAGTGCACACAGGGAGCGTTTGCACTGGATCTGGAGACTCTCAGGGGTCAGTATTCACATTCCGGTGCTCCTGGTTTGAAGCGAATGGTTTTCAATCTCTTCGAGTGAGCTGTCGAATCATCGGCAAGACACCTGTATCCAAATCTGCTTTGTTTTGCACTGGGGTAAAACTCTCGTCTTGTTTTTGTTTTAAATGCTGTCTCTGTTAAAATAATTACACTGCTTTAATGAGTAAATAAACATTCATCTTTCTTTAAAGACGCTAATAATAGCCTAGTGAAAAGTGCTTTTTTTGGCCTCTCGCGATGGGAAAACATGACTTTTTATTCTTTGTTCATTGCATATTACTTAAAATAGATTTTTAGTGGTTTATAAGTTTTTAGTGTTTAAACAGACAGTGTTTTTGAAGCCGGTTGAGTAAGAGGAAGAAAACACGTAGCTTATCTGATAAACCAAGCCAGTTGCAACAAATGTTTACTAATTGATTCGTATTATTTTGTGGAAAATAAGTCTGGTAATTCACTGTTTTAAGTAGGCTTCCTTCTTCCAGGGGCTACATGCATTTGTTTACAGGTTCCTATAGCTATTCAGTCATGCTTTAAATTATGCACACGGAACAAAACTGTTTTGAAAGCCTTAGTTTGTCTAGATAGTGGTGGACCTAATTGTTGTGGCAAACAAATATATTTAGGAATGGCAATTTTTACTGCAGTATTTTCCATTTAGGAATTGACTCACAGTGCACGCACTTTAGAAGTTGATTTCAATTTGTGTAATATAAATTAAAACTTGAAGGATAATTTTACTCTTTGTCCTGTGACTTGGGCCAATACGAAACTGAAACAAAATCAACGAAATGCATGAACAATTTGGTGCTTGGACACCCCCCCCAGTTTATGTCCACCAAACAGATTTTTATTCACATACACTTTTACTCATATTTATATGTACCACTGCAGATGAAGCTCGGGAGAGGAGAAACCGTATAAATAACATGCACTTTTTGGTCTAGATCATTAACTTTATATGCAGTCTATTGGGTGTTTAAAGTAGCCTGCCACAGCTTTGTGTTTATTTGGATTTCAAATGTGAGTCACCTAGCCATCATAATTTACCATACCCATTCGTGTCTCTTTGTGTGTTTAAAATAATTTATTATTATTATTAGAGTCTGTAATTTGTCTATGTGTGAATCCTCTGTTTTATTTAGGAGAGGATGGCAGAGGGAGGTTATGACCCCTGTGAGTGCATCTGCTCTCATGAACATGCCATGAGGAGACTCATCAGCCTGGTGAGTAATATTATCTTAAAAAAAACATACTTGCGTTTGCTTACTTCGGATGTGCAAATAGAAATTAATCTTATACATTTTATATAAACTTACTGATCCACTGATCTGTATGAAAGAAAATGTAATAACTGATTGAGACAGACCCTGTCCTTGGATTTCTCTTCTTTTCTTGGTACAATATTGGTTATCAGATATAAATATATATTTGTATTTTAGATTCTTTTGAGGGAGAGTAGTCTTTACATTTAAAAAATATATATATTTTATAATTCCTATAAACAACCCTGAACTAAAATTACTTTGCAATTAAACTGCTATTTAATTAATTTTAAGCATATAAAATAATTGTACAAATAGCATTACTATGTATTGTTTTTTTCATAATGGAGAGAAAGAATTATAATTGATTTCACACTGGCTAATGAAGCTATGATACTAATAAATAATTGCCAAAATGTTTGTTTTATAACTGTGTATAAAGGCATTTAATTTCACTAAATTCATTTCATATGGAAGCGTGCTGGTCTGACAGGGCTTGTATGTTCCAGTTGTTTGTAGTTTTTAATAAGATATTGTCTATGCAATAACACAAGGAACTTCAGATTCAGGACCAACATCATCTAGGCAATTTCCAATCTTTATTAAAAATAATTTGTATAAAATAAATATCCACTTTAAGAGAGTGTTGAAAATAGCCCATATACCTTTTTAAAATTATGCAATTATAGGTGTCGAATAATTTTGGTTTTGTAATTGAAATAAATGGCCAGTAGATGGCGCTAGTGCTTCTCTGGTTCACTTAGTTTAGCCAATGAATAACATTTGGTTCAGCTATTTTAAATATTTGTAGAGCAAGCATTTGAAATCCAGTAGTTTTTGCCCTGTTGAAAACAAGATATGATGCTTTTTTGGGGATATCAAAAAATACTTATATGATATCTATCTATATATATATATATATATATATATATAATTTGAATGAAACTGGCATTTTGCAGAGGGACACACACATTTATTGTTTCAAATTAAATTCAAAATTAATAAATGTTTTATGAATTAGTGTAATATAGAAGCATTTGTTTTTGTTCTAAAATTGCTTTAAGGCAGAATCCCACATCCACACACAATGTTGTCATTTCATCCATATAGTATGTTTTTTTGATCAGCCGTTTTGATTAAATATTTTCTTTGTGATTCATTTCCAAGCTGAGACAGTCCCAGTCCTACTGTACAGACACAGAGTGCCTTCAGGAGAGTGAGTCTGTCTGTCCAAAACTAAAGCATATCGCACTATGGCACATATTGTGTGTTCTTTTCTAACTTGTGAGTCTTGTGTGTGTGCAGTGCCAGGCCCCAACTCCTCAGTAGAAGGGGACATCACTCTACCCATGATCATTATGGGATGGCTTGTGCTAGCTCTCGTGCTCTTTCTGATCCGCCCAGCCAGCTTGAGGGGCCCTTCAGCCAGCAGCAAGCCCTCCGGTCCCCATGGTGTAAGTCATGACATGTCCCTCATAATCAGCTGTGTCAGTTATCACTTGCATAACATTGTCAAACATTTTAATGCTTTTTCTTATGCTCACCAAAGCTGCATTTATTTAATTAAAGGCACAGTAAATACAGAAATACTGTGAAATATTCTTATATAATTTAAAATAACTTTTATTTTTGAATATCTATTAAACTGTAATTTATTTCTGTGATGCGCAGCTGTATTTTCAGCATCATTACTCCAGTCTTCAGTGTCACATGATCTTCAGAAATCATTCTAATATGCTGATTTGCTGCTCAAGAAACATTTCTGATTATTATCAATGTTGAAATCTGTTTTTGCTGCATAATATTGTGTGGTAATGGTGATACACTACCATTTAAGTTTGTGGTAAGGGAAAAATTAATACTTTTATTTAGCATGCAGACATGAAATTGATCAAAATTGACATGTATAATATTACAACAGATTTCTATTTCAAATACATGCTGTTCTTTTGAATTTTCTATTCATCAAAGAATCCTACAAAATATTAAAAAAAAAATATATATATATATATACTGTATATGGGCATATATATGTATATGTGTATATATAAATATTCAAATATTTTTTTACAAAAATATTAAGCAGTAAAAACTGCTTTCAACATTGATAATAATAATAAACATTATTAATAATTCAGTACCAATAATAATGAGCAGTTATTTTAAATGGTAATATTTCACAATATTACTGTTTTCTTTGTACAGTTTTTTCGTCAAATAGATGCAGCCTTGATGAGCAAGAGACTTACAAAAAAGATGAAATCTCAATTATTCCAAACTTTTGACCGGTAGTGTATAAATGATCATCAAACTCACCTCCACAGTGAAATAACAGTAATCAGAACGTGTAGCAGCGCATGTACATCTTTAATAGGTTTTAACCATCAGCAAAACATTCGATGTATATTATGGGCTTTGTATCTCTTCATATACACAGTCAGTTCACATGAATCACTGAATTGGAGTTCTTGTAGTCATTGGATGGAATTCTTTTCTCCTGATTTAGAATCATGGCAGAGAGCCACCAGCACCTCCTGTGGACTAGAGCTTTCTCACGGATCTTTTAATCCAGCTTCCACCTGATCAGCTACTGTGACTAATATAACACGTTAGTTTCCTTAATCATCTGTCAGTGTCTCACATTTCAGATTCTTTAGTCCAATAGGGAGGGGGGCCTGATCTACACAGACTCTTGGATAACAAGGTGTTTGTACAGTTTGTGTTATATTTCAAAAGAGAAAGTTGAGAAAAGGTGAAATTGTTTTCCGGGTTTATATATCTCCGTCTTCAATTTTTTACCTCTTACTATATTTTCACTATAAAGCATTATTAGGTATTTAGCAAGTGTTAAAATGACATATAAGCCTGTGTAATGACACTTGCCTAATTGTGATCTAGACACAAGGTTACATAGAAATCTGGTTTCGTTAAGATATTCGGGTTATTTTTGAGTAGACGTAGGTGAAGAGGATAATGTTCTTGTCCTGAAGCTATGATGACTTCACAGACATTCTTACATCGGCTCATTCTAAACACTGATGTAATTGAAACCATTCACACATTTGAGGCCGACCGAGACCACTTCTTAAAGGGACAGTTCACCTTCATTTGCTGGTCCCCATTGACTTGCATAGTGTTTTTTTTTTTTTTTCAACTGAAGGTGAACTATCCCTTTAAATCAAAATGTTGTGCAATAATGAAATGGGCGTATTCCAGTTTTTACTCAGATGTTATCATTGTAGTCATGGCTTTGTGAATGTTGTCATGGTCTGGGATCTGTTGACCACAGCTGATCTAAAGCAGACCTCTCCACCCACCCCCCCGAAGACTCGATTTTACTCTTTATAAAATCACTAAAACAATTGCTAGTACAGCCAGCTAAATGCCATTCTTAACAGAGTTGTTTGCATTTGCTCAGGAATCATTATGTAGCTGTATGAACTACAACACTTAACCGGTATAAATAGCTGTCAAATTTAAACAGTGGCTTTCAAAATAAGCTTTGGGTGTTGCAATTTTGGTAATATTTGCAAAGAGTGAGATTCTCTTTAGGATAAGCTTAAAGGCAAAACTGTAGCACTTTCGTTCTGGCACCTTCACAACTGTGTAAAGAAAGCAAAGCTCCAGAAAAACACCAAAGATAGGCTGTAAGTCTTCAAGTGTGGTGTAACTTAAACTTCCCGTCTCTTCAGTTCGATGAGAATGTTAGAATGTCTTAATTGGTTGGACTAAATATTTCAGGGCATGATGTACACTGTTCTAATAAAACTGCTCTATGAGAAAGGGCTTCATCTATGCACTTTTGGTTACTACAAATAAATATGATCAATAGCATCCCAACGTGTCTTTATTTTCTAATAAAGCTTTCTTTTAGCTTTCTAATTAGAATTGTTCAACATGACTTTGAACGTCTCAACATTTCTGCGTCAAACGGACCACTAATGCGTTCCTTTGATGACGTTTCACGTCAAATGAAAAGTCCCAATAATCAGTTTTGCCATATTTACATTAACATTCAAACCAAAGTTACAGTGTTGCCAACTTAGCAATTTTGTTGCTAAATTTAGCAACAATGTAAGAAAAATATCTAGAAAAATGGCAAAGGTACTAATAATTTTCCAGGACATTATCCGTTGTAACCCGAAAACACAAAATACAATGCCTAATTTAAAATGCAGGTAAAAACCTGTGATTTATTTTCTTAGAGCGTAGCATACTGACTACTAATACACTGCTTAAAACTATAATTGTTCATAATGTGTAGTTTTACTAGTTTACTAGCTAATAAAAAAACTTGTAATAGTTCAAAAATTAAATCGTTCAATGTTGTATATAAAAATAGTTATTTATATTTTAACATTATATTATGCATTTATATTATTTTACGAACAAATCTAAATGAACATATAAAATATATTTTTTGCTGAGATTTGATGTAGCGACGCAATTTTGCGTCGTGATTACGTAATGACGTCATCGCGCAATGACGTCACAACGTCTTTTAGCAACAAATCGACCTTCCTTTACCTTCCTTTAGCAACTTCCCCTAGTTTACTAGCTAATAAAAAAAACTTGTAATCGTTCAAAAATGTGTAAGTGTTCAATAATTCAATGTTGTATGTAAAAAATAGTTATTTATATTTTAACATTATATTATGCATTTATATTATTTTACGAACAAATCTAAATGAACATATAAAATATATTTTTTGCTGAGATTTGATGTAGCGACGCAATTTTGCGTCGTGATTACGTAATGACGTCATCGCGCAATGACGTCACAACGTCTTTTAGCAACAAATCGACCTTCCTTTAGCAACTTCCCCTGAAAATTAGATGGCAACACTGCCGAAGTAGTTTTAAATAGGAATAATAAATGCTTTCGGTCTATGAACGTTCATTTGTTCTGTTTAAGTCACGGTCAAAATATTATTTGGATAAGAATAGGACTCTTAGTTTGAAAACGATCCGGAAGCTGAAGTCCGTCTTAGTTTTATTCATTCGGGAACAAGGCACCTCAGACGGAGGAACCTTCGTTTTAACTGAAGAACTTCACCGTGAGACGAGGCAAGTCTGTATTAAAGCTATTGAATTCTTTAAAGTATGTCTCATTGAACTCGTTGATTTTTAAAGTGTGAGTTTGTGATTGAAGCTATAGTACAGAACGTCTACACAAGTCTATAAATGGAAAAACAGTTCAGTTATAAAAGCTGAAAAGGTTCCTGTATTCATAGAACATCACAAATCACATTATAAATCATTTAATGACATTTATCATCTTATCCATGGCTATATATTCATTAGTCATGCACGTTAATGGCTTAACGGTTCAGTCTTTTTTTGATGAATCATTTGATCTTTTGAGTGATTCATTAACGAAGCGATGTCAACATTTATATTATACTTAATTTAAAAACAGTTTATTTTTCTTTATTATTTAACATACTCGTGAGAATAGATTTTAGGATTTATTTTTAGTAGTATTTATTAAGAGATTGCTTAATTTATAACATTTATTATATAAAAGAATCGCTGAATTGCATTTTGGAATGAACTGTTCAAAAGAACCGAACGTCGCAAAGGATTCGAACTTTTCATAACTAGTTGAAGCTCCACAAGATTAGATTACTTGGATTACAAATTGTAGTTCGTTACTGATTCCAAATTGCATGACAAAAATTGTAGTTAGTATTGTAATCTATTACATTGCACATTTTAGGTAATATAATCAGACTACTTTTTGATTACTTTTCACCCAACTCGTTAATCACAGTGATTTAAATAGAATAACCGTGTACCATATTGATATAAAAATAGAAAGAAATAGAAAATTAATTCAATTTGTTGTAATCAACAACATGAAATACATTAAACATTACATTATAAAGGTTTCCCAAACTGGGGTTCGTAAAGGAAATGCAAGGGGTTCATCAATCATTAAAATGTACAATTAAAATAAATCATTTAAAAAGAACATCAAAATAAAATGCTGACTACAAAAATGAAATATGTTATATGGTTATCTGCATATATCATGCCTGTCATGTGAATATTAACCAACGTCAGAGAACCGTGAACATGCAAATGTGATACTTAATTATTAAAATATTTATTTAAATAGTTACTTCAAGAAAATATATTCGATGAAAGAGGTTAATCTGACAAAAAAAGGTTTGGGAATCCCTGCATTACATACAAATAAGAAATAACATGAATGTGTGCATTTTAATGTGTTTTAAAGTCAAAAGCCTTCTAAAGACTTAGTAACACATGGTTAAATAAAGTGATAATTCAAATAAACATGAATGTGTTCATCAGCAGTTGATGCAATGATAAGAAAACACTGAGATGATTTTTGTAGATCCAGTGGTCAGATGCTGCGTGGCCTCTCAGTTTTCTGTGTAATTATAACCACATGACTAATGAATGTCCACAAAACTGGAAGACTTTCTGAATCTATGTAAGTGGTAAGCTTATTTAAAAAGGAACGTTTAATAGATGAAAAAAAAGTATTGGGGAGAATCAATAAATTATAAATAATTTATTGCTATTGTGTGAATAATATGTAATCATGTAATCAATAAAATAGCAACTATAGCCTGATTACGAGTATTTTAAAATGCAATATAATCTAATTACAAGTACTTTTTTTTTTTTGGAATCTGATTACATAATCCAGATTTCATGTAATGAGTTACTACCCAGCTCGTGAGGCCCTGGATCCCTGTGAAAGAGGATGAGGGCCATTCATAATTCACATAGTCTGATGCACCTCCATTCCATCTGTGTCTCTGCTCAGATGTTTCAGATTAAAAAGATTTGCTGTATAGGTGCTGGGTATGTCGGAGGTCCGACATGTAGTGTCATTGCAAGCATGTGTCCCGAGATCACAGTAACAGTGGTGGATGTTAATGAATCCCGGATCAAAGCCTGGAACTCCGAGACCCTGCCCATCTATGAGGTAACGACGTTAAAGGAATAACAGGGTTTAATACAAGTTAAAGGGGTCATAGGATGCTACATGCACTTTTACAAGTTGTTTGAGAGAGCGGCTCGGAAGAGAGGGGCGGGGTCAGCAGAGCTCATTAACATTTAAAGGAAAATGCTACAAAACGGTTTACTCTGAAAAGAGCTGAAAAGGTGTTTTTTACACTACCATTGAGAAATTTTAACCAAACTATGTTACAGACTTTTCATTAAGACCCTAAAGAATCATATCAACTTGTGGAAAATGGGCATCCCATGACCCCTTTAAAGGTGCAGTTAGATATAGAGATGCACTGATCGACCGGAATCAGGCATAAAGTTGGTTTGATGTTCGATGTTCGATATTCGCAAATGTAGGGACCGTCTCTAAAGTTACATACAACATTGGTATACATGTAGCATTTGAAAAGAATGACTTACAGTCATAAACCCAACTGTAAAGTGTTCATCTAGGTGTCAGCTATAATGCACACCTTTTAGATTTTTGATATTTGTTAAAATAAACTGTGAAATCATATGATGAACACTTTACGTTAATCTTATAACATTATTTATGCTTTTGCAATTTGACACCTCAGCTTCATCAAACAGTCTGTGTAAACACATCTAATGCCGCTTCAGATGCATCTTGGGTTTTGTTGATACTGGTTTCATTTGAATGGTAAAAACTCTACAGTTTCTTATTATTCTGAATTAATTGAAGCAATTGATGAGAATTTGATGTGAAAGATGACATGCATTTAATAAGACTAGGGGGAAAACAATGGGAAATTACATCTGTTTTGTCATATACAGCAATAAATATATTGTAGCGATAGTAATTTCTACCTCTTTCCAGTCACAGAGCACTTTATTTTGAGAACATCTGTAACTTAGTCCAGATTGGGGGAAATTGTAATATTATGCAAATATACATTTTTTTTTGCATAAAAGAAAAAAAAACAAAAAGAGTAGATTTTTGTTTGTATATGCTGTCAATTATAGTTCTTAGAAAATCGGAATTGGCAAAAATCGGTATCTGCAGGTCACACTTAGAAAAAATTTGGAAATCTGAATCGGCCAACAAAATTGAAATCGGTGCATCTCTATTTAGATATATTTTCTTCATTAAAAATATTACCCCTAAACAAGTCAATAGTACATTTGATACATTTTTAAATATGTGGGTCAAAGACGAAAAAGGCTTTAAGCATAAAAACAATAAGTGTAATACTGCTTTAAGTTAAATTGTTGTTTTTCCTAAAAATTTATTTAGATATATTTTCTTCATTAAAAATATTACCCCTAAACAAGTCAATAGTACATTTGATACATTTTTAAATATGTGGGTCAAAGACGAAAAAGGTAAAAACAATAAGTGTAATACTGCTTTAAGTTAAATTGCTGTTTTTCCTAAAAATTAAAAAAAAAAATTCTGTTTAATTTAATTGCAATTTTGTTTTTGTTTTTCCGAGCAAAAGATAAATATCTTACATTTTTTCCCTGATTTACAGAAGACACCCACTAAAATGTCATTCAGTGTAACAATCTTGTCAGGCATAATTACAACAACAAAAATCAATTTATGACATATTAAAAGACTAATTACTTTCACCCTAAATACTAATTAGTTGTAATTTTACATTTGTAAAATTTGCCACTATCCTAGGTTTTGCCCATTGGTCAGTAAGAATTTTTTATTCATTTAAAACACAATAAAATTTAATATGCTCCCTTATTCTTTTATATATTTTAATATGTACAATAATGAATAAGCATGTTGTTTGAATTTTTACATAAATATTGTTACACCGAATGACAATGTAACATTATTTAAACCAAATTTTGACATTTTATTCTCCGAAAACGTATTTGAAACCTTAAAAGTAGAGATTTTACTTACATTTAATGTGCTTTCTGTGGATATAAAGTAAAGTAAGGATGTATGGATATAAATTTCTTTTGATGCGGACATCTTAATGTCTTTGTCCCATGTACAGAATGTTTCATCTAATCAGACATTTTTAATGAGAATTCTTTGTTGCTTGAGTCATGAAACGTCTCTTCTTCTTCTTCTTGCTGTTGTAGCCGGGTCTGAATGAGGTGGTGATGTCTTGTCGTGGGAAAAACCTCTTCTTCTCCACAGATATCGACTCTGCCATTAAAGAGGCCGATCTGGTCTTCATTTCTGTGAGTGTAATAAACTATTTGAATGTAGTTTTGCATGTAGGTCTGTTCACTGACCCTAATATCTGTCTCTCTTTCTCAGGTAAACACCCCGACTAAGACGTACGGTATGGGCAAAGGTCGTGCTGCTGACTTGAAGTTTATCGAGGCATGTGCACGGCGGATTGTGGAGGTGTCAGATGGGTATAAAATTGTTACAGAGAAGAGCACGGTGCCGGTCCGTGCCGCTGAGAGCATCCGCAGCATATTTGATGCAAACACCAAACCCAGCCTCAACTTACAGGTGTGTTTGTCTGAGCAGCTGTAACTTGTCACCATTCCTTTTGAAAAAAAAAAATCACCTTTTTGCAGTATGATGAAGTACGAGTAATCACTGTAATCATTCACATTAATCAAAAGTGACCGATTTCTATGCTGTTATTTTAAACGTATTATTCATCAGAGAATCCTGAAAAAGAATGTATTGCAGTTTCCACAAAAAAATTAAGCATCCCAACTGTTTTCAATATTGACAATAATGAAAAATGTTTCTTGAGCAGCAAATCAGCATATTAGAGTGATTTCTGAAGATCATGTGACACTGAAGACTGGAGTAATGATGCTGAAAATACAGCTTTGAGCACAGGAATAAATTACATTTTAAAATATATTCAAATGGAATATAGTCATTTTAAACTGTAGTAATATTTCAGTTTTACTGCATTTTATATCAAATAAATGCAGCTTTGGTGAGCATAAGAGACTTCTTTCAAAAACATTAAAAAATCGTGTATGTGTGTGTGTTCACTCAAATAGGACACAACGGGGGTATTAAAAAGTTAAAGGAACTTGTTTGTCTAATTTATGTTGTGAAAATATGCTTCTGTATTAGTTTGACATTTTTACACAGCCACCATCTACTTGTAAATATAATCCGGATTAGTCTTTTTTTTTTTTTAAGTGATTCTCTACAAAATCTTGCCTCTGTAATAGACCGACTGGATTTGTGGACCTTAAGAGAATTATTCAGTTTCTGTTTCTCAGTGTTAATAAATGACCTTTTCCCGCCTTTGATTACAGGTTCTCTCTAACCCAGAGTTCCTTGCGGAGGGTACGGCAGTGAAGGATCTGAAGGACCCAGATCGCGTCCTGATTGGTGGAGATGAGACTCCAGAGGGTCAAAGGGCCATCAGTGCCCTCTGTGCAGTTTATGAGCACTGGGTCCCCAAATCACGCATAATCACCACCAACACCTGGTCCTCTGAACTTTCCAAACTGGTATGCAAACGTAAGATATAAAAGCAGTGATTAGAATTAGTTGTAGCCAAGCCTTTCGGTCAGAATTTGATATGTAAAAATCTTTCAGTTAATATTTTGCGCTGTATAAGAACCGTGTTTGTGTTTTAGGCAGCGAATGCGTTCCTGGCTCAGCGCATCAGCAGTATAAACTCCATCTCTGCCCTGTGTGAATCCACTGGTGCTGATGTTGAGGAAGTGGCCAGAGCCATCGGCATGGATCAGCGCATTGGCAGCAAGTTCCTCAAAGCCAGCGTGGGTCAGTGCGTTTTTTAACCTCGTTTTAATTTCACATTGGTGCTTTTTTTGCTTTATAAAAGTGTTCAGAAAGATATGATAGAATGAGATTCGATCAAATGAATGAATGAGAGTTTTGCTTTAATTGCCTCGATCAGGTTTTGGAGGAAGCTGTTTTCAGAAGGATGTGCTGAATTTGGTGTATCTGTGTGAGGCTCTGAATCTCCCAGAGGTTGCTTCATACTGGCAACAGGTAAACTTCAATTTAAATATTTATTTGATAAGATGGTGTATGTTAGCTTTGTGTGAGTCATTATTCGATGAAAAGATGTGCATCAAGTCAGATGTAGCTTCATGTCACAGCAAGCAAATTTGAATATGTGGAGGTGAACATGAGATGTGGGAAGTTTATATGTTTAAAAAAAAAAATCAAAACTTTTATTAGGCGAAGATGCATTAAATTGTTAAAAACAACAACAACAGGTATTTACAAACTTCAACAAAGGTATTTCCATTTCAAATGAATGCTGTTCTTTTGAACTTTTAATTCATTGAAGAATCCTGGAAAAAAAAGATATGAAGCAGCACAACTGTTTTCAACATTAATGAAGAGAAAGAGATTTGCCTGTCGGATCATTGACTGCCTGTTTAACACCGTTACAGGGAAGAAAATCGCCTTGTTAGGTTTCTCCTTCAAGAAGGACACAGGAGACACCAGGTACATGCAGGGATGCTTTGAACCAGTCATTTTTTTTATTTATGACAGCTTTATCACATGTTCATTTAAGTCAAAAGTGTGTCTTTCACTTTTACCTACAAAACACAGAGCATGAGTTAACCATCAACTACGATTGTGTAATGAAGGTTACACACCGTTTTCATCGGTTTGAACCGATTAAATACCGATTAATATCCGATTAAAACTATGCAGACTTAAAACACTACGACACGTGTGTCAACACGCCCGTGCCACCCATGACCTTTATCTGGAGACAGTGAGGGTATGTCATGCATCTGCGTGTGGATTGTTTCAGAAGAGAAGCATGACTATGCTGTTATTTTACCTCCATTCAAGCCATCACGACAGATTTGTATTTATTCAGTAATGGGGCAGGAACACAGGCTTGTAACAAATCCCTTCATTAATGGGGTCCAAACGTCTAAGACCACTAGTGAAAATAATTATAGTATTAGCATGTCAATTTGTGTGAAAAGTTGAATTGAAAAATGAACATGAATTTCAGAATGTTTTAGTATTTGACATGTCCACCTTTTCCTATGGAGCAGCATTTAAGGTGACATGAACTTCAGTTTATTCTATACATGGTGATCATGTTATGCAGCATGATTCGAGAATGATTCATGGCATTAATCTTTCTCAGATTCACAGCACTGATGAATCATACATATGTATTACACAGTTAGTTCCCGTCTTTGAATTTGATTGGCCGAGAGCTGATGTTTAGTCAACAGCGCTGGTCTTTTCACGGTTTGTGTCGCTCCACTTGTCTTTGCATGTTCCAGACAGACTGTTAGTCTGTGCATTAGTCGAGGGGATTTTTACATTGTTACGCCAGTAGGTGGCGACAAGTGCATTATTATAACTCGTTGAATTATTCACTCAATTCTTCAGTCAATTCTTTCAAAAACAAAAGTGATTCATTTAGAAGGAAAGCACCACACCTTGGACTCTGTTTGGAAGTATTTTCATTGGCAGCTCAAAAATAAGCAAATTAATTAGTGATATTGTTTCTGAATGCTTCTACCTCGTTATTAACTGATTAGTTTTTTTCTCAAACAGTATAACCCTCAAAATTGAGTGAGATTTCACAATATATATATATATATTTTTTTTTTTTAATGCACTACATTTTGATATATTTCTTTGAACTGACTGAAGAAATGCCATTTTAGATATTGTATAATATTATTATTAGTTATTTAACATATTAGTAATTTATTTTATAATATTACATTTATGTATTTGACATACTTTTACCCAAAGTGACTTGTGGTGCATTTTTTGCTGTTGTTCTGTACTAGTTCCCCTGGATTTATTCAAAAAGAGCCTTTTTCTGTGGCATGATCATCAATCTTGTGTTGTAAGCCCCTCCTGTGTGTATGTGTGTTTCAGAGAGTCCTCCAGTATCTACATCTCTAAGTATCTGATGGACGAAGGAGCTAAGCTGCATATTTATGACCCTAAAGTGCTGAAGGAGCAGATAATCCAGGATCTGTCTCAACCCAGCATCTCCGGAGACAACCCCGAGAGAGGTGTGTTGAGCAGATAAACCTGTGCTTCTCTGAATGAGTGCTGTGTCATTCTGAATCTGGTGTGGGGGAGGCTCTCACATATAGGAATGCAGGGGAACGTTTGTGTCTGCGTGTTTCTGTCTAATTCAGCATGACTCTCATCCTCTCTGCAGTGTCTGATCTTGTAACGGTGTCGTCAGACCCCTACGAGGCGTGTGAAAGTGCACACGCCCTGGTCATCTGCACGGAGTGGGACATGTTTAAGGTACAAAAAACACAAACTCTATGCAGATTCAAAAGGCACTGACATATAGTGTAACACTTGAGTAATGCTTTGATTAAAGTGGTTTGCTTTACCAAAGCAGAACTGTCACTTGACCAGCACTGTTATATAAGCTGCATATTTATTGATCAGGTGCATGTATTTTTGTGCCTTGCAAACAATGCATTAATTTCCAGGTACTTTTTTGGACATTTTCTTAGTGTTGTATTATTATTAATAAATGTTTGATTTACCTATTAATGTATAAATGTAAAAATATAATCACAAGTAATGGTTTTGAACAATCATTTTAGTATAAGCAATAAATAATGCATTTAAATGTAAATATAATATTATAAATGTAAATTAATGTTTAGTTTATTTATTCATTTATACATTTATATTTAAATTATACATTATATTACATTAAATTGTGTAACAATAAATATTTTTAAATAATAATTTTAGAGTAAATACTAAATTAGACATTTAAATGTAAACATTATAAATGTAAAATAATTCATGTTTGGTTCAATGTAGAAATTTACAAAGGTGTATTACTCATTTATTTTAAATCATTATTTTAGAATAAATACAAAATTAGAAATGTACATATAAATATAATATTATAAATTCATAAATATTTGGTTTATTTATTTCTTAATTTAGAAATGTAAATACATTATAACACATTTTGTAAAATAATTTTTAGAACAAATATATTGTTATATTCACATTTCTAAATGTTGAAGTGTAAATTAAAATGGGAGTTTTTGTGTTGGGTCCAGTAAAAATACTGGTGGGGTATAAATCTGAACTACTGGCATGAAAGCCCTGCCATGGTGCTGAATGATTACCATATATGCATATATTATAGTAAATGTGGTACTATACTCCCAAAAACAACGGTATGTCTAAAAAGAATAGTGAAGTATTGCATGTGTTTATTTTAGGAATTGAATTACGAGAAAATCTATCACAAGATGTTGAAACCAGCGTTTATCTTTGATGGTCGACGAGTTCTGGACCATCTGCACCCTCAGCTCCAGAACCTTGGCTTTCAGGTGAGTGCTTATTTGTGACCCTAGACCACAAAACCAGTCACAAGGGTCAATTTTTATTATACTGGCATAAAAGAAAAATCGATAATTTTGACCCATACAATGTATTGTTGGCTATTGCTACAAATATACCCCAGCGACTTAAGACTGCTTTTGTGCTCCAGGGTCACATTTGTGCAGTTCACAGGTTTGTGGTTGTGCCCACCTGCCTGACTACTTGCTTCATTCACTTCATTAGTTAACATAGTTTAATGCTGTGTGTTTTGCATAGATCGAGACCATTGGAAAGAAAGTGACGACCCGAATCCCCTTCACACCATCCGGAGGAGGTCCACGACTCAATGAACCACCCAGCAAGAAAACCAAAGTTTAAGACACAGACTCACACACATGTGCACTTTACACGGATTAAAGTCTTTTGCTGACAAAACCAAAGTAATGCGTGACCTTTGCTGGAAAACAATGCATGTGCTGTGTGTGTGCTGAACCATCTTCAGAATGTTTTTATACGAGTTTTATCTCTCATGGCCGTTTGCAAAAATGCAGTGATTTACTGTTTTAAACACTTTGTCGTTGATGTCTTAGTTTTTTTAAATCATCGTTCTTGCATTTTTTTTTTAGAATGTTCTCATGTCTGTGCCTTTTAAAAAAATTGTTGAAACATCTATAGTGCACAAAACTGCATTTCAGCATCCCAGTACCGTTTAGTAGTATATTAGTGTTTACAGTTATTAGTGTTATAGATGTTATTGGCAAAATCATCTACTTATTTGAGAGCGATGTCTGAGGGAGCAGCAACAGAAGGAACTTTAATATTTGGACCAAGGGGACAGAAAAACTGCTATAAAACATTTGCCTTAAAAACATTTGGCAATGTGATACCAATAGTAAATAGCTGTTTGTGTCACCCAGTTATTAATCATTTATTAATCCTCTGGTATGTATTGTTTGACCTGTACTGTGTATCTTAATGTAGCGTCACAGTTGTAGCTTTTATAAAATCATCTCTTACTGTACAGGTTTGTAATGGTCATGTACAATGATGGCAGAAAACGTATTAAACAAATATGGACCAATAAAAAGCAGCAGCGTTGTTTACTTATTTCGCAGGCTTAAATATGGCGGTCAACCATGGCTCAAACAAAAATGCACAATTGACATGTTATTGTATTGAATATATTCTATTACTTAAATGATGCACAATATAGAGACCTTTAATCCATTACTAAAACAACCCAACATGTTCATTTAAATATTATGTTTATAGTGTTACTGCAACGCAATGAATTTTATTTTGTATTATGTATACTTAAAGGTTAAACTATGGTTCCTTCAGTCTTCTTCTTTTCCAGCAGATTCTTCAAAAAGAACTCGCCTAAGAAATGAAACGGTGTATTTAAACAAATAAAATTATAGTATGTGTAAAAATGAAAAGTGGAGCCAATGTTTGTCTGCCCTGATGGTCAAAACTACACCTATACAGCATCTCTTGCCATATTTATTGATCATGTGCATGTATTTTGGTGCCTTGCAAATAATGCATTAATTAAAAAAAAAATTGTTTTATTATTAATAAATGTTTGCAAAAAATATTAATAATCCCAAGTAATGGTTTTGAATGATCACTTTAGTACAAACAATAAATAACTAATTTAAATGTAAATATAATTTTATAAATGTAAATTAATACTTTTAGTTTATATATTTATTAATTTAGAAATATAAAAATAGAAATTTACATGTAAATATAATATTATAACTAAGTAAATATTTGGTTTATACATTTGTTAATTTAGAAATGTAAATACATTATAATATATTTTTTAAATAATATTTTTTAGAATAAATAATATTACATTGTAAGTACTGTAAGGAATTTAACTCATTAATTCTTATAAGGGAATTAATTATTATTAATTCTATTCATTCAGGTTTTGAAAGGACTCGAATCTGAAAATTCTAAATCCACCTGTTTAGAACTGATTTCAAATTTGTTATTTTACACCTTATCAGCTACTCGTCCTGCGAGACGTTAATGTCAGTGTATATTAACAATTTGACTATGTATTTTCCCAGGCCACGGGTTAATACGTTATTTGATAAGTTATACGCTACGAGCTAGGTAGCAATGATCTTGGCAATGTTTTGACTTTCAAATTTCACGACACCAGACAAGGATTCTTTATAAATGATTCACCAGTTCAGCACCCATTTCAGCAGCTGCAAGATTTGTTTGTACTTGCGTTTTGCTGAAATCTGAGAAGCTGAGAGGACTTCCTCGTTGCTGACGCAGGCTTCCTGGGGATGGCTGATAGGGGCATATCAGTGTCCGTTCATGATAGAAATCCCTACAACATTTACATTTCTGATTGTCTACGTGTAAATTAAAATGTGCAGGTTTTTGTGTTGGGTCCAGTAAAAACTTTGGTGGGATATAAGTCTCTTGTAAACTATATATAAACTATATGTATATGCTGTATAGAGGAGATAATGATAAGCGTCACAGCTGTGTGTTTAACAGAATGAAACTGAAATGACGTATGAAATGGGAAATGCTGCCTGCTGCTTTTGAATGATTAGTGCTTGAAGAATTTTCACTTTGGTAAAATCTGGTCCTCGTTCTGTCTGAGAACCATCTGCTCAGATGTGACTAACGTGTAAAGTGGCCAATCAATCACAGTTTGTTCTGTCGCCGTTTAGAGGTGAGGTTATCTAAAATAGATTACTTAAAGCAACTGCAGTGCATGCAGGATTTTTACCTTGAAGTATCAGTTTCAAAATCATTCTGATGGTACACCGACTCATTCGGCCCCTTCATTCAAGCTCTCGGTTCACGCATGCGCATATCAGCGGCTCATCGGTCTTCAGTCCGAGTCGAACTGTTTCTTCAGTTCAGTGACTGTTGGAGGAACTGGAGCGCTGAATCAGTTCATTCATCACAGGATCAGATACGCCGCTATTTCGGCTCATTTCCAGTCGCAGTGACTGTCAGGCATCTGAAAGTGAGTTTTGATTGAGTAACTTGTTGTAGATCTGTGCTGCTCAAGCCGCGAACGGTTTCAGACGCTTCAGTCCGATTTGATGAACTGGTTCAGTTAGTTCGCCAAAAAGAACCGGTTCAAAAGAATGATTCATTCATGAACTGAACCGTTTGCCTGAGGCTCTGGATTACAGGTAGAGTTGGGTCCGAGTCCACCTTTGTCGAGTACGAGTCAAGACCAAGTCCTTAAACATCAAGTCCAAGTCCGAGACCGAGTCCAAAAGGGGCCGAGTTGGACTCAAGTCCGAGTTCTTAAAGGCCGAGTCCGAGTCGAGTCCGCCCGAGTTCAGAAAGTAATTAAATTAAAAAAGATTATAAATTGGTATTGTAAATGTTTACATTCTATTAATATTTTAACCTTTCAACCCATTAAACAAGTCCGTGTCAAGTCCGAGTACAAATTCACCCGAGTGCGTGACAAGTCCGAGTTCATTCAAAATTGGACTCGAGTCCGGACTCGAGTCCGAGTCCAAGTTCGAGTACCCCAACTCTAATTACAGGTAATAATGCTGTAAAAAGTTTCTTGCACAGACCGATCGTTTCGCTTCATAAGACCTCAATATATCGCCAGGAGCCATGAGTATTAATTTTGTGTTCCTTGATATGCTTTTTTTTTATTCTCAAAGACGTGCAGCCGCTGACTTGCATTTTATGAATCACCAAGGATCACGGTTTCAGCTAAAAATCTTCTGTACTGTTCTACTGAAGAAAAAAAGTCACCTACATCTTGGATGGTCTGAGGATGAGTAAATTAACAGCACTTTTTTTTTTTTTTTGGGTGAACTGTCCCTTTAAGGTACGGTTGCATTACTTAATTTTCAGTCATTTTAATAGAAATTAATTTTGCGTGAGGGTGAACAATTTCGCAACAGGTTCAAGTTGATCACACAGACTCACCGCACTGACCAACAGAAAGCTGCATGGAAAGTGACATCCTAAACTGTTGACAATAGACAATGCATGCCCTTGAAATTTCACCGAAGCGTTGCATAAAGCTAGCCAAGCAGCTTGTAGCTGGTGATGTCAGCCAGAACTTGCCATTTTTGTGTGCAGAATGTATCACATAGTCATTGAACAGATTGTGAAAGAGTGGTTGTTTTATTAATGTCGCACCTTGAGATTGCGTTTGGTTGGCTGCATGTACTGCCCCAGTGTCAGACAGTCCACTCCAGAGTCCCTAAATTCTGAAAGAACTCTCATACGCTAATACATGCATATTTATCTACCTCCCGTGATATATGTAACATCTCGAACTCTAACATGAATTACCTTTTCAGAGCTGAATTACCTATCTGTGCGTCTGTCTCTCCGAGCCCCAGCACGAGGGACGTCTTCGTGAGCACACTGGATTTCACCTTTTTAGCATGTGGTAAAACACTCAGTGATTGGTCGAAGTCTGCACGAGGGTCACGCACATGCCTCAAGGTCAAAGATCAAAGATGAAAAATGAGTTCTGCAATGAAATCTCCAAGCTTTAATCAGCGAAAGGATGAGAACTACTGTTGCTAATTCACTTGGACTAGATATTTCTGCTATCTGGTGGTGATTGTATACACAAGCAATAAAACCAAATAAAATAATAAAAATTAAATATGAAAGACATGTAAAAAGAATGCAAGAAATGTATATATATAATTATTATTTTGAAAGATTTAAATATCTTAACAATTTTTTTTTGCATACAAATAAAACTGGAAAAATACACAGAACTTTCTCATATCAAACACTACTTTGTGAAAGCTGTCTTGTGCTTCTGGACTTTACAAACAGCATTAAAAAGCATTCTTCAAAAAAAATTAAAAATTTGTACGCGAGCACACAAGATCCAGGCTGTAACAGCACAATTGCACTAACCTCTGTAAATCTCTGACCATCTCTACATTGTGAGCATAAACATCAAGCCCAGACAAAGCTATTTACTCCACTGCTGCCGGATCACCACAGAAATCAGGAGTCAAACACTCTACCAGGATTTTAGGATTCCTAAGAGAGAAAAGATCGTATGTGACCCTGGAGCACAAAAGCAGTCTTAAGTCGCTGGGGTGATTTTCAAATATTGTCCTATCCTAACAAACCATACATCAATGGAAAGCTTATTTATTCAACTTTGAGATGATGCATACATCTCAATTTAAAAAAATTGACCCTTAAGACTGGTTTTGTGGTTCAGGGTCACACATGTGCATGGCAATTTTCCAAGGCATTTCACGGAGTCTTTAATGTTTGGTTTGCTAGTGTTTTTATGTTTCCTCACCATCTCTGTCCACTGATGTGAGAACTACATAGTCCAGTCCCCATGCTCAAAATTTAAGCATGCTTTAACCCCATGCTAAACACATGTTTAATCAGCAGATATTATACTGTTAAGATTGCAGTGACTTTGCGCTGGCCTGCACACTAAACTATTTGGCATTATATGTTTGTACAATCAGTCATACAACTAAAACAGAACAAAGAAACCACTTACACTAGACCCCTCGGAGCATTTTGACGGTAAAAACAGACGATTAGACGAATAGGACTTCAGAACCAGCTCATCAATTGCTCTGACATCGATTAACTCACCCTGCACGTTTATGACAAAGACATCGTGACAAATGTGCATGTGACACATTTTCCTACATAAAAATAAAGATATGTCAATTTAACATTTAACATATATAATAATTGTTATGACAGTTACAACACGCTTTACTAAATCGGTTCTCAGTATCTGTAATCGCTCGGTCGTGCCTTGGCGACCGGCGATGACGCAAAACGTACTGCTTACATTTACGTCATGACGTCCTTCCGCCTCCCTTTCCTCTTTAATCGGCGAGGTAAGAACATGGCGCGTCCTGTTCTTGTGTGTTTTAATCAACTACAATCCACACTAACGTCAAATCCGTCGGGTTTGCTTAGTGTCCCAAGACTTTATTTACTTGTTCGTGAGAATATCTGTGCTTGTATTAGTGCAGAAAACCCGATGTTGTTTGATAACCGCAGTCTGGTCAGTGTTTATGTATTAGTCGGGCTTGTAGGCCGAATTCATTAATTAAGCAATAAGCACATTGATATTAAGACACGCTTGTCTCATTATGCGATTAATAATGTTCAAATAAACTGCTGTCAGAATGTAGCTGACCGGGTTTGCACTGGGCTCAGTTTTCTCTACTGCTGAATGAAGATAGGTGAACAAGATGTGATGTAACATCTACATTTAGTGCTTCTGTGCTCCTTTCCTTCAGAATGAAGACCATTCTCAGTAACCAGACAGTGGACATCCCCAACAACGGTGTGTTGGAGTTCACACTTCACGTCCTAACCATTCACACACGTTTTTTCCTTCTCCATGCTTTCACTTTTACTAAATTTTTGGCTGTTTCCTTGCAGTCGATGTGACCCTCAAGGGCCGCACAGTTGTTGTGAAGGGACCCCGTGGAGTTCTTCGCCGGGAGTTCAACCACATTAACCTGGAGCTCAGTCTGCTGGGCAAGAAGCATAAGAAGGTTTGCAGTCTTGATGTGTATGAATGAATCTGCATTAAAGGATTCGTTCACTTCCAGAATAACAATGTCCTGATCGTTTACTTGCCCTCGTGTCATTCAAGATGTTCATGTCTTTCGGTCTTCAGTCGCAAAGAAATGAAGGTTTTTGAGGAAAGCATTCCAGGGTTTTTCTCCATATAATGGACTTCAACGGGCTGAAGGTCCCAACTGCAGTTTTCTTTCCAACGTGACTACGTAATGCGTGAAGTGCAAGACTAGCATTTGTAGTTAAAAGTATATTAATTTAAATTTTTTAGTAAATGACTGATTGTTTCGCAAGATAAGACTTATTCCTCGGCTGGGATCGTGTAGAGCTCTTTAAAGCTGCACTTTAGACCTTCAACCCATTGATCTCCACTGAAGTCCATTATATGGAGAAAAATCCTGGAATGCTTTCCTCAAAAACCTCAATTTCTTTGCGACTGAAGAAAAAAGCCCTATTCGCACTATTACCTGGTGATCTCCAGTCATTTGTAATAATTGCGGAGGTTGTCTGTGATCTTAATCCCGTGCGAATCGGCCATGTCCGTCATTTGTAAAGTAAAAATTCCCCCGCAAATGACCTACCATATTTCGCTGAACACCGAGGTCCTGTGATAATATTAGTCCCGTGCGAATCGGCATCTCTGTGATTCGGCCAGCATTTGGCGGGTCGTATATCATTTTTCGAAGTTTTTATTTCCTGTGCGCCTTTTTATCCATCTTCCGCGAAGAATGGAGCTGCTTTGGAGTGTTTGATAGTATTTTGGGTGCTGTCATCATATCGCTACACCATACAATTTGCAGAAAGAGAAAGCTGAAAAGGTTTTGAGGTTAATGTGTTACAAATAAATCAAGCATAAAGCTTGAGATATTATTTTAACCTGGTGAAATGTAAATGACACAGCGCACGAAACTATATTAGTTTCTTTTTTTTAAATCCATCTGGACCATAGAACGGGACTCTCAAAGCCTTGACATCCGGGTATCCGGGAGACAAGTCAGTAAATTCGAGTAAAATCACAGGCTTCGCTTATCCCGTGCGAATGCACCACACAAAATTCAGATGTGGGGAGGTAATCTCAAAATCTCACAAGGTCCCCAGATAATACTAATCCTGTGCGAATAGGATTAAAGACATGAACATCTTGAATGACATGAGCGTGAGTAAATTATCAGGACACTTTTATTCTGGAAGTGAACTAATCCTTTAAATACAGCATAACTCTCATGTGCACCCACATATCAGTTTACAACAGGATTGTTGGCTTAATTGGACTGAAAATCCTTCGTGTAAACGCCTCAATTGATCCGATTGAGCTAGATGAAAATGAAATATCGATTTGATTTCAATTTGCATTTGATTAATTTCTGAATCAGTTCAAAAATGCATCGCACAGCGCTGTGATGCTTATGTTTGTTGTACATCTTACAAATGTCTTATGAGCTGGTCAGTGGAGACTGTATTAAATACGCTAAATTCTTCTGATATGGTGATGCATTTAAAAAAAGCTGAGAATGTAAAAACAACGGTTTTGATCATTTGTGACACTGAAGTTTTGTTTGGAATACATCTTGTGTAGTGTGAATTGGATTTCATATTTCAGAATATGAAGCGTTGCACCTTTCACAATCTGATGTCAGATTGAATTCATTCTTATTGCTGAAATGAGTGCATGTAAAAATGCCTACTGTTAACGTGTGTGGAATCTCAGCAAATGATGGGTTTTGTTTCAGCTGCGCGTGGATAAGTGGTGGGGTAACAGGAAGGAGTTGGCCACAGTCCGCACCATCTGCAGTCATGTCCAGAACATGATCAAGGGCGTCACACTGGTAAGTAAACTTGATTTTGGGCATCCTCATGCTAACATATCTAATTCAGCTTTTAAGTGAGTGTATTAGTGTTCTTAATGCGAAGAGGAAAATATACGGTCTGTCACGTAATGCATGTTAATTTTATTTTTTAGGGCTTCAGATACAAGATGCGATCTGTATATGCCCATTTCCCCATTAACGTGGTGATGCAGGAGAACGGCTCTCTGGTGGAGATCAGAAACTTCTTGGGAGAGAAGTACATCCGCCGTGTCCGCATGAGGACAGGTATGTGTGCAGGCTTTGTCTAAATTAACGTAATGTCTGTTTACACATTCCTGGTTACACTGATGCAAAATGTTTGTTTTTGGCTAGGTGTGTCATGCGCAGTGTCTGCCGCTCAAAAAGACGAGCTGGTTCTGGAGGGTAATGACATTGAGCTGGTGTCAAACTCAGGTGAGATGTACATTGCCAACCTTCACTGACATTGAGTGGTTCACACATGACTTTAAACCATCTACAAGGGTCTATAAACTTGTTAGCATTGTTAATGTGATTTAAAATTGTGCTTGTGCCAAGCAAGTTAAGACAATTTGGATTCAGTTAGAGGTTCTTTAGTTGCTATTTTAGTTAACTCCAGTATTATGCACAATAATATTTTTGTGATTTTATCTTGAGTAATCAAAAGTGACTCTGCCTTTCTTTGCTATAAAGTCACTTGCCCTAAAATGGATTTCAAATGGCTATTCGTCCTTAACTGGACTGGTTGTGGAAACCCATAAGTCTAAGCCTAAACCGAACCCTCCCTCACCTTGTCTGTGTTAACTTGCAGGTCATGATGATGTATTTAGACTGTTTAGATTTTTTTTTGCCTCCTTTCCCCCTGCTGACATTCTTAACCCTTGGTTGCATAACCTGAGTGATTGAATAGACTGTGATTGATTGGGTTGTGTGTAGGGTTGCAAAGGGGTGGAACATTTCCGGAAACTTTCCAAAAATCCCTGGAATATTACAAAAAAATCCTGGAAAGTTTCCAAAATTTACTTGAAATTTTCCACTTTTTTGCAACCCTAATTGTGTGTGTGAGAAGGAGGTGTATGTGAGTTGTGTGTATGTGTGAAAGAGACTGGTGTTCTGTAGTTCAGTGTGTGCGCATGCCTCACCTCCCCAGCATCTCTTGTTTCAGCTGCCCTCATCCAGCAGGCAACCACAGTGAAAAATAAGGATATCAGAAAGTTCCTGGATGGTATTTACGTCTCTGAGAAGGGCACTGTAGTGGAGCCGGAGTCGTAGAGCACACGAGAGGTTAGAACCAGACCGCCGCGCAGGCGAGTTTTCCTGCTTTTGTCCTTGAACCGGTCTCTTCTGTGTTGTCATTTGTCATGTTCATTGTTAAATCAGCTGAACTTTCTTCTCCAAAGTGCCAAATTTCAAATGATACAAGGTTTAAATTGACCGTGTCCTACACGCCAAACAACTTTACTACACTTAATCTTTTGTAGGGTTTTATTGCACGTTCACATTCATCTAAGCATGACTACACATAAACATGAGTACACTTTAGGGGTGTGATGATAAAGCGATTCGTGGATTGATTCCGCCATTTTCTGAATGCATCGCGATTCTCTGTGGAATCAATTCTGAGCTTAGTTTTTAACAGCAGATGGCGCTCTAGGCTAGTTTTTAAACCGCACACTTAAATGCTCACGAAGAAGAGCGCTTGTGCATTCGGCTGAGTAATGTAAGTGGTTAAATGTACTTGCACATCGGCTTTTATGATGCTAGATTAATGTAAACACAGCCCACTGTGAACACTCTTGTAATTCACTTCAACCTTTTCGAACTTTATGAATGATTATTTTAGGTTTAAGTGGTGCGTGTGTGTGTAAGCAACTGGAAGCACTGTAAGTAGAGTACAGCTGTTTCTAAAGCATGCAGTGCCATTTGCTGTTTAAATCTAAGCTGAGAATCGATTCCAGAGAGAATTGCGATGCATTTGGAAAATCGCAGAATCGTTCCACGAATCGATTTATCGTCACACCACTAACACTTACTACATTGGAGTCCACAGCTATAACCACTGGCTTGGTTTGCATGTTACAAGACTGATTTCTGTACAGCTCTCATAGCACATGGGAGTTCTTGGGTGCACCACCTGTCATTTAAACTGGTGTGTCTTAACATGTTTTCACTTTGTTTTCTCCATCAGCTGCTCTGATCCAGCAGGCCACCACTGTGAGAAAGAAGGACATCCGGAAGTTCCTGGATGGGGTCTATGTCAGTGAGAAGGGCACAGTGGTGGAACAGCAAGAGGACTAAATTAGTCTCTGTAAAATCTGTCAATAAAGACCAACTCCATTTTTCAACCACATACTTGTGTGCGAGTTTTATTCATGTTGGAACAATTTTTTCCAAACATGCATGGCAGGATTGGTTTTGGAGGGGTCCATGTGCGAGTAGTAAAATGTGAGCTGCTTGTATTTGAAAATCTTATCTTGTAGTCTCAATCTGCATTTTTTGCGTGTACTTCCTTTTAATGCATTCTAAATTTGCATAGGATTTTTGGTCCCAGTGGAGCGAGAGCTCAAGAGTCATAACTTAATGTTTTAACTAAAACCATATTGTAAGAATATACTTGTAACTGTAAGAAAATGCCTAGTTTTAAATGTTAATGTTAAATTAAGTTCCTTTGAAATTAAACATTTACAACTACACATGCAAGAATTTTTTTAATGATAAATTATTTGAATATAAAATTGCATAAACTTTGAGAGCATAAAATCTAAGAAGTATTGGTATTAAATCTTGAAATCAATTGATTGAATTAAATGCCTTTGAACTTGAACACCTCAAAAACAGTCCAAATTTCATCAATAGGCATCTATTTTCCAGTTTATCAACAAAATTAATTCCCAAAAGTGTTTTTTTTTTTGTTTGTTTTTTGAGGCTGATGGATAAAACTTTATTTCCCTGACCTAACATATTTTTGATGTACTATTGATTAGTTTCATTAATAATGTGCAGATGAAATACAGAAAATCTTAATTGGTGTGACTGGTACATTTCAACAGGGAACAGATATTTGCACCAAGTTGTGCAGGTCAAAGATTTTGTTACATTTCTATAGTTGGTTTAAAAAATAAAGTTAAAATTGGTTTTGTTTGCCAGTCTGTTAATATGGTGAAAAGCAATGTACTTGCTGTAATTGTATTTTTCACATACATTTATGGATACTTAAATTCCAGAACATAAGACTAAACAAAATGTTTAGAGAAAACTGTAAAATTGTCAAAATAGACCGATAATAAAAAGAACAAAATTAAAATAACTAACTAAAAATGGGATTAAAATAAGAAACAGCACCGTGTCATAATGAATAGAAAACATTTAATTAACAGAAATGGAATATTTTACAAATTACATTATACATTTAGACATTTATAATATTATTTTTTCACAGTAAAATGGGTCTTTTATGCAGTGAACCATATAGATACCTATGAATTTATATGTGAATATATACATTTTTAGGATGAGGGACCCTCGCACGAGGATGATATTACATATGACATAAGAGACTATATTTCAAGTTTTTTACTATATTTTCAAGTAATTATTAAGTATTCGTTTGAATCTGCTAATAACAACATTTGACATAATATATCTTATGTATATAATCATATGTGATGCCTCTTTGATTTAGTTCTTTGCAGCTAAATTATGATTTTCAACTGATTTCTTACAGTGCACATCAGAATTCCAATAACAGCTGGGGTTATAGATCTAACATCATTATAATTTTATTTTTATTTATGGGACCCAAGCATAGACTTATATTTTAGTGCCGCAGTTTAAAGTCTGGATGTCCTGTTCGGAGCACATTCAGGGCTTTTTATGGATATCAGTTGTTTGGAGGCTTGATCATAAACACTTTCTCCTTGGTCTTTAAATATGACTGATATTGACAGAATTATCAAATTCAGCACTCTTAGGAAAACATGATAATATTTTGTAATTATCATTTAAATCTGGCTAATTTTCATATTGTCGTAAATAAACATCTCAGAAAAATGTGATGGGGTTTCAAATCGGAATATGACTTTTTATTATGAAACAGGGCGTAATTTTCATACATGTCTTCTGTAGAGGACATCATGTTAATCGGGCATTAAATTATTATAGATCAATATTCCTATGAAATATGAGATATTCTTATGAAAATGTTGCCAAGTTATTACTCCCATTATTACACTTCTTTTTTTTTTCATTATGATTTGCCCCAAGAACAATGCAATGTATAGATGCAATGTATAGAATGGGAATACCAGTTTATGGACATTTTACGCACATATTGCATAAAGTACAGTAGAATATCAAATCATACTGTTATATTTTTAACATAGTTGAGAATCATCTTTGTACAAAGTGATTGGTGAATTAAAAAAATAATTGTTTTTGCCTATGCATGCCTTATCATATCTATTTTGTTGTCTGAATAACTTCATGTGTATATATATATATATATATATATATATATATTGAATAACTTAGGCCTGGCCTCCTCTACATAGGTCATAGAATAAAATATGAATAAAATAAAATATGAATAAATGTTTTTTTCTACATTTGTTTCCTATGCTCCAACCAATGTAATGACATATATATATATATATATAAAAATAAAAAAAAATCAACATTTTTTTTTTATGGTTCTCAGGATTATATAATTTTACAGCGTGAAGATGTTATGAAATGTTTCGGCGTCTCAATCTGAATCTGCTCCGCGCGTCATCACTCTGCGCCTGAGTCGAGCATCATTGGCGCCAAAGAGAGTCGGAGATTGTCGCGCAATTTGTCAAAAAATAAAGAAACGCTTTTGACACATGCTTAGAAATGGTGAGTCGCCTTATTAATGCACCGTGTGTAGAAATAATGACACAATCAGAGCAGCTGCTCGGGCTGTTTGGCTGAAGAAAGAGCAGTTAGCTCCAACTTGTAGCCTTTACGTGTTTGTTAATAGACTAACGTTAGAGCTACATAAACAATAATACATACAAAATCTATTTATGAACTTGGCACTTCATGCTCCTGGCTCAGGTGCATTTGTTTACATCTTGTTCGAGCAACATCTAAGCTTTCAAATTAGCCATAACTTAACGATTAAGATCGACTGATTGCCTATAGACAGGCCTTTATGAAACTGTATAGCAATACAGTACAGTTGTTTATGTTTTGGTATCGACGAAGCACCTGATCTTGATTATAATGGTCAACTTTGAAATGTAAACATGCAACAGAATAAACTCAGCCTGCGGTTACTATGGTACTTGCTCTGCATTGCACGTTTAGTAGCCTGTGCCATTATAAAATAATAATAAAACTACATTAAATGCTATTAGTAAATATTGTTTTGTGTGTATTTCAGGACATCCGGAGGTTTTTTGCGCCTAGCAAACCTGCGGCACCCAAACCTTCAAATGGAAGCACCAGCACTGATGAAGAGCAGAAGAAGAAACAGAAATCAAACACTAAGGTAGAACAGCAGTCCTTGAAATAAATTACAAATGTTCAAAGATGTGATTTGTACAGAATCTATAAATATGAGATGGCATCTACAGTGTAACTTCATTCTTGTATTCTCTTTGTTTACATGAGTTTGCATGCATTTGTTTTATGCATCCTGCAGTGCTACACAATCTCTTTCTCAATTACAAATGTTCAAAGATGTGATTTGTACAGAATCTATAAATATGAGATGGCATCTACAGTGTAACTTCATTCTTGTATTCTGTTTGTTTACATGAGTTTGCATGCATTTGTTTTATGCATCCTGCAGTGCTACACAATCTCTTTCTCTCTTTAGGTCAAGAGCCCCACATCTGATGAAAAACCCTCTGGAAAACGAAAGAAAAGAGTCATAATTGATTCAGGTTCATAAAGAGCATTTATCAAATATTGGTAAAATTATGATGATGCTGACCAACGTGGTCACAATGTTAGGGGATCCGTGCATATGAGAAATAGTGTAAAATAAATAATAAAAACAAAGATTAAATAAAATAAACGTAATATCTTACTAAATAAAAATTACATTATGTATCTTAATATAAACTAAATATTTTAGACATATTTATAATACGGTAACACTTTACAATCAGGTTTATTAGTTAACAATAGTTAAATGTATTAGTTAACCTGAACTAAGCATGAACAATACAGTATTTATTGATCTTAGTTTATGCTAATTTCAATATTTAGTAATGCATTATTAAAATCAAAAGTTGTATTTGTTAACATTAGTAAATGCACTGTGAACTAACATGAACAAACAACGAATAACTGTATTTTCATTAACTAACAATAACAAAGATTAATAAATACTGTAACATATGTGACCCTGGAGCACAAAAGCAGTCTTAAATCGCTGGGGTATATTTGTAGCAATAGCCAAAAATACATTGTATGGGTCAAAATTATTGATTTTCCTTTTATGCCCAAAATCATTAGGATATTAAGTAAAGATCATGTTCCATGAAGATATTTAGTAAATTTCCTACTGTAAATATATCAAAACTTAATTTTTTGATTAGTAATATGCATTGCGAAGAACTTCATTTGGACAAATTTAAAGATGATTTTCTCAACATAAATCTCAATTTCAAAAAATTGACCCTTATGACTGGTTTTGTGCTCCAGGGTCACATATGTATTGTTCATTGTTAGTTTCCTGTTAGTTAATACATTAAGTAATGTTAACAAATCAGGGCTCTACGCTTACTTTTCTTTTTAGGAGCACTTGTGCTCCTAACTTAAAAAATTTAGGAGCACGTTCAAAATGTTAGGAGCACCTTCTAATCAATAATCCAAAATTGTATCAAAAAGTAGCCTTCCCATTACGAGGTGATATTTGACTCCTCTAACTTTATTAAAAGTATGTCATCTTT